>NW_026652277.1:60574133-61158624 GCF_009828535.3 Hylobates moloch
GGAGGTCTACCACGGAGGCCAGAAGCAATGTGGGGGCTGGACGTGGTGGCTCACGCCTGTGGTCCCGGCACTCTGGGGGGCGAGGCGGGTTGATCACTTCGGGCTAGGAGTTCGAGACCAGTCTGGCCAACATGGCGAAACATGAAAAATACAACAGACAAACTAACCAACCAACTCAGTGACAACAAAACAGGTCTACCCTGGAGTCATACTCTAATTTTTTCTATTTTCCTCCCTTTCTGATCCTTTATCCCACTTTCTTTTTCTTCCTCTTCCTTCTCCCTCTTCTTTGTCAAATAGAGGATTGAGTTATTATCACTGATCCATATAAAGTCCCTCTCTCATTTATTTTAACTCCCACCCCCCATTTCTATTCCCCGACTTCCCATGTGCAACCTTCCTAATATGTTTGATACGCATCTTTTTGTTTGTATGTATTATTAGAAAATGTTTATTGTTTTTGTGTGCAAAAAAATTAATAAAAAAAAAAAAAGAAAGAAAACGTTTCGATGTCAGAAAGAAAAGCAGGATCGAGAAACTGACACAGCCTATCCTCAGACAACCCCTGACCTAGTTCTCGGGGCCTGATGTCTAATTCCCAGAGTCACCTGTACAAAACTGTCACCATGAGGCCCAGTCATGTTAACAGCGGCTAGGACCCCAAAATAACTAGAAAACATCTATTCTCAAGGTCTCTTTTTGCTCCATTCTAATCTCCCCACAAAAGGCAGTCTCTCTAAAATGCATTCCCAAAGGCATCTGAAACTTCTTGGCCCATTTTCTCACCCCTTCCAGATTGCTTCCACCAGCAACTCTCTTCCCTTTCCCGTGTGAACTCAGCCACCCTGTCTAGATTCTCCGTGTTTCTTTATCCACTCATTTCCTCCATTGACTCAGCAAAGTACAGGCTATAGTCTAGTCCAGAGCTTTCCAACTGGCACATAGGGTGACCAACTTGCCCTGGTTTACCTAAGATTTCCCTAGTTTTAGCAATGAAAATTTCACATCTCCAAGAACCCTTCAGTTCTGGGTAAATCCTACTGCTATACCGTGAATGGGTCAAGATACTGATACCTTCAGCTCTGAGGGTGGCTGAAGAACAGAACTTGTGATAGCTGAAGTTCCTGGATCATTTCTAGCCATAGGGGGCCACATCCATTTACCCAAATGGCCTATACAAATATCATTGTTTTCTGTCTGTCATAGTATGAAAATGTATGAAGCATTGGTCTAGACAATTTCCTTTTCATTTAGTTTAGCTAGTATAGTTAGTTAGAGGGGATGGATAGAAAATGTGGCAAAGTAATGTCTTTTCTTTTTCCTTAGTCCACCTAGTAAGAGACTGTAGATTAAAAAAGAAACCGATGCACAGCGCAACGTTGCTCCTTTTTTCTTGGGCTGGGGTTTCAGCACAGTGCCGTGCCATTACTGTCTGACTTTGTGAGGGGTCAGGAGAGAGCAGTGCTCATTCAGCACCTGGAACCACCAGAGGCAGCACTGTACTCCATAGCAAACACTATAGTATTACAGGCTGCAATGCCTTGATAAGAAGTGGGAAGCAAGACTAGAGCTTCAGGGTGCATCAAGGACTCTTAGTGTACCAGGTCACAGGGGTGACAACAATCATAAGATCATTTAATGAGTGCCTAGTATGTGGCAAGTCTTTATACTAACAACTTGACAAAATTATCTCATTTGACACTTTCCCAAGCTCCGTTTTATAGACAAGGAAACTAAGACTCAGTGAGATTAAAAAACTTGCAAACATCACCCAGTGGATAAAGGAAATAGCCAAAATTCAAACATGAGTCACCCTCTGGAGTTGCTACCAGCACAAATGGCAGTCACGTACTTATCTTAATTGTCACAGGATGAAAAAACTCTTTCATATGTCACAACTGGATTCAGGCATGAACAGTTCCATTAAAAATAACCACAGGATGCTGGGCGTGGTGGCTCACGCCTGTAATCCCAGCACATTGGGAGGCCAAGGTGGGTGGATCATAAGATCAGGAGATAAAGATCATCCTGGCCAACATGGTAAACCCCGTCTCTACTAAAAATACAAAAATTAGCCAGGCATGGTGGTGTGTGCCTGTAGTCTCAGCTACTCAGGAGGCTGAGGCAGGAGAATTGCTTGAACCTGGGAGGTGAAGGTTGCAGTGAGCTGAGATGGTGCCATTGCACTTCATCCTGGGCAACAAAGTGAGACTCAGTCTCAAAAAAAAAAAAAAGTAAAAAAGAAAAAGAAATAACCACAGGAGACAGTGAAAGGATCTACAAATCACAAGTTCCACAATCTCAGGTAAGTGCCAAGAGCCAGAGAAATTTTGTGTGACTTTTACTTATTATAACTCTAGCCTTGCCACCAGGCTGGTGTGGCGAGGAAAACACACAATACTGGCAAAAGAGGCAAGTTCAAGTAGTGGATTTTGTAGGCAACTCATAATATCCCTTCCTACTTTACAAATTCCAAAAATTCCATTGCTGATCCTTAAACCCTTTAGATTAAACTTGGATTCACTTGATTCTCCCTGGCAGTGCTCATACAAGGTGGTCTTTGATTATGTATGCATCTTCATGAGGGATGTAGGATATGTCCTGGAGGTCAAGAGGAAATAAAAGGGAGAAAATGATCACACAACTTACCAAGATAATCTTTGTGATTAGCTTATTGTTTGTTTTGTTTGTGTATTTTCAGTTGGTTTGTTGTTTCCTGAGTCTAGCCTTATAATTAAATATGAATTTTGGCATGAATTTGTGACTATCTGAGCATATTTTCCCCAAATATTAAGAAAATGTTATCCAATAGAATGTCTTGTTTTGTGTTGTTTCTTAATCAACTCAGGGTAAAAGTGGCATCAAAGAGATGAAACTTAAATAGTTGATCTAGTTGAAATGTTTTGAACATATCAAAATTTGTGGGAAGAAGAGAATACTATTTTTTGAAGTTGCAACTGCCCTTGAAAATTAAATCCACTGCATTAAGTAGGATATTGTCTTGGCTACTTTATCAAAGACCAAAACAACACTGGCCTAAATGCGATGAAAAGTTTATTTTTATTATGTATAAACATTCAGATTGATAAAGGGCAGGAAACTCTGCTCAACCAAGTTGCCTAGGAAACTCTGGTTTCTTTTATCTTACTGCTCCAGCACTCGGTAGAGTCCTCTATGGGGGCAAGCAGATCCACCGCCACCAAGTCCATGATCCAGACAGCCAGGAAGGAGTAACTGGGATGAAGGAAGCGGATGCTCAGTCCTTGGTAGAGCTAGTCCCAGGTGTGACACAAGAGTCATATACACATGTCCTATTGGCCAAAGCTTAATCATATGGCCGTGCCTAGATGCAAGGAAAGTTAGGAAGTGTACCCTCTAACCAGATGGCCATTGGTACAGCCAGAACTCTTTAACTATGGAGTAAAGGGACAATGACCATTTGGAAACAATTATAGCTCTAGAGTCAGTCTAACTGTAGGTAGAAGCATAAGACTAGCAGTGATAAATTTATATATTAAAAATAAAGAGAGTAGCAGTGGCTATAGTAGAAAAAACACCAGCCAAGAAATCAGAACCCTAGGTGTAGATTGCTTTGGTATTAACTAGAAATATGGTCCCAGGCCACTTATTTTACTTCTTCTAAACCTTGACTTCTTCAACTGTGAAACTTTGACTGAAGGATCTATAAAAAGTAATCTAAAAGGAGTAGTCTATGGTTCTAACCTTTCTAAGTAACATTGACGCGTTAATACTTAAATAAGATTCCAGATTTTTACAGACTAAACTACAGAAATTATGTAAGAATAGGCTATACTGTACTGGCCCATTTTCTACATTATTAATATTTTATGATGATGTCTCAACAGATCAACCTTAGTCTTGTACATTTTTTTCATGTCATCAGGCCCAAGCTATAGCAGTGGGTGTTACGATTTCTCTATTGGTTCCTTCATCTCTCATAGCATTTCCTGCACTAAGGTTCCCCTCTGGACACTATGGTCTAGGGCTGACTTTGGGATGTTCTGCATTAATGTTTTGTGCCATTTTAACCATTTTCATGTGTACAATTAGTGACATTAAGTACATTCACATTGTCATGCAACCATCACTACCATCCATCTCCAGAACTTTTCATTATCCCATACTGAAACTCTATACTCATTAAACAATAACTCCCATGCCACTTTTCCCCCACTCCCTAACAAGTACCACTCTACTTTCTGTCTTTATGAATTTGACTACTCTAGGTACTTCATATAAGTGGAATCATGGAGTACAGTCATATGCCACATAATGACATTTCAGCCAGTGACTGACAGTATATACTACAGTGGTCCCATAAGATTATAATACCATATTTCTATTGTATCTTTTCTATGTTTAGATATGTACAAATATACAAATAATTACCATTGTGTTACAATTCCTTACTGTATTCAGTAGTAACAAGCTGTGCAGTTTTGTGGCCTAGAAGCAATAGGCTATACCATACAGCCTAGGTGTATAGTAGGCTATACCATACAGCCTAGGTGTATAGTAGGCTATACCATCTAGGTTTGTGTAAGTACACGTGATGAAATTTGCATAATGATGCAATCGCCTAATGCTGCATTTGGCAAAATGTATCCCCTGTTGTTAACACATGACCGTGTTTGTTCTTTTGTGACTCACTTATTGTATTTAGCATAATAGATTCAAGGTTCATCTATGTTGTAGCATGTGTCAGAATTTTCTTCCCTTTTTAAATTTTTGATTTTAACTTTATTTTTCATTGTAACAAAGAACCCACAGCATAACATTTACATTTTAACCTTGTTTAAGTGTACTCTTCAGTAGTGTTAAGTAAATTCACATTGCTGTGAAACATATCTCCAGAATTATTCATCTTGTAGAACTAAAACTCTATTCTCATTAAACAACCATTTCCCTTTCTTTCCTCCCCACAGACCCTGGTAACCACAAATCTATTTTTTGTTTCTATAAATTTGATTATTTTATTTATTTATTTATTTATTTTGAGATGGAGTCTCACTCTATTGCCCAGGCTGGAGTGCAATAGTGCAATCTCGGCTCACTGCAACTTCTGCCTCCCAGGTTCAAGCGATTCTCCTGCCTCAGCCTCCCGAGTAGCTGGGATTACAGGTGCGCACCACAATGCCTGGCTATTTTTTTGTATTTTTAGTAGAGACAGGGTTTCACCATGTTGGCCAGGCTGAAATTTGATTACTTCAGATACCTCATATAAATGGAGTCATATTATACTGGCCTTTTTGTAACTGACTAATTTCACTTAGCATAATGTTTTCAAGATTAATCCATGTTATAGCATGTGACGGGCTTTCCTTCCTTTTTAAGGCTGAATAACATTCCATTATATGAATATACCACATTTTTCTCCATTCTTCCATTGACGAATAATTGGTTTGCTTCCACCTCTTGGCTGTTGAGAATAATGCTACAATGAATACGGGTGTGCAAATATATCTTTGAGACTCTACTTTGAATTCTTTTAGATATATATCCAGAAGTGAGATTGCTGGATCATATGGTAGTTCATGATGTCAATTTTCAGCTCAATAAAATGTTAACTGCTTCACCAAAATCCTCTACACTCAACTAATTGACAAAGTTTTTATCAAGTTTTAATGTCAGGATTCTACAATCCAAGCCAGAATGGCTAAATATTCATACAGATGCTCTTAACATTAATAAAATATGATGATTGATTCTATAATAAAATATAACATTTATAGAAAGTATCATGAATGTCCAAAATGATGAAATATTATATCAACAGGAAGACCAAGGCCTGTAGTTCAGCTAAGCAGGACCAAGAATCTGGACAAAAAAGAATGACAAATGCAGGAGATCATTGCATCCAGAATCATGAATTACACAGAAGAAGCTCTTTATTATAGGGATTAAACATTCTATATTTGTCGTTGCTGGTAAAGGCATTAATGGAAGGCTTTTGCCTCTGCGTCTGTTGATGGACCTGACTGCACTGTTGTAGGTCAGCAGGACTGGAATCTGAAAGAAAGACTGAATGAATCTGAAAGAAAGCAGGGATGATCAAGGACAGGCTAGGAAGTACACAGATCAACTGAAACACTCATCTGTCTTTCATTGCATCTAACTTCAATGACACAGGTGACCTGCAGAAAAAGCTGGTACCCTTTGCCAGAGCTGTACTTACCCACCTGGGCCAGAAATGGAAGAAGTGAAGGACAAGATTGAGCAGGGGGCAAAAGAGCTGTTGCCCCAACTGTCACTCAATGTCAATGATAAGCGAGAAATTACCTTTGACTTCTTCTACCACACCTCATGTCCAATTCCACAGCAAATCCTTTTAGAGATACCTGCAAAGTGTATTCAGAATCTGAACCTCCACGCTACCACCCTAGTCAAAACCACCATTCATTATCTCTCACCTAGATGTTGCAATCATCTCTTTAATGGTCTTTCTACTTCTTCCATGACCCCTATACTCTCTTGTCAAAACATCAATCAAAGTGACTACACTAAAACATAAAGTAGATTTTGCTTTTCTTCTGCTCAAAACCCATCGCTCTGTTGGGGAAAACCATAGTACTCAAAATGGAATCCCAAGTCCTGGCCCTCCTCATTTCTCTGACTTCACTTCCTTGCATTTATGCAGATACCCAACGTATATCCGAATTTCTCTCCCCTTCACTACCTGCACTGTAGCAACCTGGGCCTCCATGCTTCTCCCGAGTCTTTGCCCTTGCAGTTTCTTCTGGCTGGACCCTTCTTCCCATGTTCATTCACATGTCTCCCTTCTCCCTTTCTTCAGATCTCCACTCAATAATAGCTTCTCATTGGGGCCATCCTGACCACTCTACTTAAAATAGCAAATGACTAAGCCTCCCACCACCTGACACTCCTTATCCCCTCTCTCTGCTTTATTTTTCTTCATATCAATATTTGAAATCCTTTGCATTTTAATTATTTATTATATTTCTCCCCTCTATAGAATGTAAGCTCAACAAGGAAGTGAATTCAGTGGATGGAGTGAAGGTCTGTTTTGTTCACTACTATGTTCTTAACATATGTAGCAATAAATGTGTGTGGAATAAATAAATCAATGAATGAATATTGGTATTATTTCATGTATTGCTATCTTCCTAAAAACTCCTGGAATACTTATCTTACCCTTAAATGACTCCATATACCAGAATTGGCTACAGAAGGCTCTGGGTGAAAACTTAATGGCATTGAACTTTATAAGATGACAAATAACTGCCTAAGGTTTCTATTGATTTTTGTCTTAACTGTGGGATGAGGGATATTACATTTTCTGAGCAAAAGAAGGCCTTGAAAGGAAATTGAGAATTAGAAAAGAAGTTGTTTCTTGGTTAAAACAATCTTTCTAGTTATCTCTGATTTTAATCTTGTTTCATGTGGTACTTTACCTCCCCTTAAAACTATTCTTGGATCAGGCATCCTCTCCCTTGTGAATGTAATCACCTCAAACATCAATGAGAAACAGAAGAAAAATATGCATATTTTACTTAGAAAATTTCCAGAATTATCTTATGACTAAACAGTAATTAGATTATCTTGTTTTTAATGCTGTTTCTCAGGATAGAAAATATGGAATTGCATCATTAGGCAATTTGCCATGTACAGCATCCAGCATAGTTTGATACCCATTTACAGGTTTCATGGATTTTTTTCTGTAGTGATCACTAAGGCTATTTATTATGTTTTATATTTAATAATGTGTTGTAACTATGGCAAATAAAAGAAATAGAGTCCTTTCTTGCCGGGAGATAACAATATTACGTGAAACAGAAACTAATAATAAAAATAATATATTGTTAAGTGTCCAATAAGTTTACTTGGTGTGTCTACTTAACCAAAAAACATTTTTCATTATTCCTCCCGTTTATTTGATAAACTCCCTTTTAAAATCAAGAGATCTAGCATTTCTAGTAATCTAAAAGGTAATCTAACTTTTTCACCCTATGCCTAAAATTTCAATATCTCCATTTATAACCTATTCTGCCTCAGAACAAACTGAATTTTATTTTTTATTTTTGGGGGTGGGGGTAGAGTCTCACTCTATCGCCCAGGCTGGAGTGCAGTGGTGCAATCTCAGCTCACTGCAAGCTCCACCTCCTGGGTTCATGCCATTCTCCTGCCTCAGCTTTCCAAGTAGCTGGGACCTACAGGTGCCTGCCACCACACCCAGCTAATTTTTTTGTATTTTTTTAGTAGAGACGGGGTTTCACCGTGTTAGCCAGGATGGTCTCGATCTCCTGACCTCATGATCCACCCACCTTGGCCTCCCAAAGTGTTGGGATTACAGGCGTGAGCCACCGTGCCCAGCCAACAAACTGAATTTTAAAGCAATTTTAGTTCAAAGGATCAAATTTAGCCCAATTGTTCTTTTAAGGGAAGAAATTCATTTTGGCTACTAACTAGGATGTAGTGTCAATAAATACAAGCAATGTGTGAAGTGATTTTAAAATGCTAAGATTAAATGTTTACTCCTGTGATGGTTACAAGTGAAATTCAGCGACTCGGCAGGTGCGGTGACTCACACCTGTAATCCCAACACTTTGGGAGGCCGAGGCCGGTGGATCACTTGAGGTCAGGAGTTCAAGACCAGACTAGCCAACAGAGTGAAACCTCGTCTCTATTCTACTAAAAATACAAAAATTTGATGGGCTTGGTGGCACACGCCTGTAGTTCCAGCTACTTGGGAGGCTGAGGCGGGAGAACAATTGAGCCTGGCAAGCGGAGGTTGCAGTGAGCCAAGATCGTGCCACTGCATTCGAGCCTGGGCGACAGATCAAGATTCCATCTCCAGCAAACAAAGAACAAAAAGAAATTCAGTGACTCGATGGTCTATATATTACTGGTTAGAGATCAACTGTTCTTTAAATTTAATTTGCATGTCTAGGTACAAGTTCTATTGATAAAGCTGCTTATTTAAAAAGAATTATATGGTAGCACATTCTCATTAATTATCTAATTTGGTCACAGTGTGTCCGGAATTGGTTTCTTCCAGTGGGTTCTTGGTCTCACTGACTTCAAGAATGAAGCTGTGGACCCTCGCAGTGAGTGTTACAGTTCTTAAAGTCCGTTTGTCCAGAGTATGTTCCTTCAGATGTTCAGATGTGTCCGGAGTCTCTTCCAGAGGATTCGTGGTCTTGCTTGACTTCAGGAGTGAAGACACAGACCTTCGCAGTGTTACAGCTCATAAAGGTAGTGCAGACCCAAAGAGTGAGCAGCAGCAAGATGTATTGTGAAGAAAGAAAGAACAAAGCTTCCATAACATGGAAAGGGACCTGAGTGGATTGCCGCGGCTGGGGGTGGCCAGCGTTTAGCCCCTTATTTCGCCCCACCCACATCCTGCTCATTGGTCCGTTTTTACAGAGTGCTGATTGGTGTGTTTAAAAACCTTTAGCTAGACACAGAGCACTGACTGGTGCATTTTTACAGAGTGCTTATTGGTGCGTTTACAAACCTTTAGCTAGACAGAAAAGTTCTCCAAGTCTCCACCCGACCCAGAAGCCCAGCCAGCTTCACCTCTCAACAGCATGACTCAAAATTAATTTAATCCCAATTAACACTGTGATTTTTTAAGTTTATTCAATGTTTCAGATAAACTATTTTAAACTTAGGAGTCTTAAAAGAATGTGTAAAGATGGCTTCAAATTACTCATTCATCACTTGTTTATGCCAGCATTTATTTGAAACAATATTTATTGCCAAGTCAGGTTTTCCTCTACCTATGCAACAACATATTTTTTATTAACAACTCCTATCGCTTAATAGATAGAATAAATATTAAATTTTAATATCATCAGAAGGAAAATAAAGTTAAGAATCTAGTACTACCAAAAAAAATGGTTTGTCCCAAAATCAAGTATACATTTTTGTTTTTGATTACCTATACCATTTCCTTTCCCCATAGATCTTCTCATTAAATATTCACTGTAATGAAATGTTACCTTTCACGGAGTTAGTTTTCATAGAGCTAGACACCTAACCCTCCAAGGATAGTCAGAAGTGGTGGTGGAGTAGAACAGTACAACTTTGGAATCAAACTCTCTCCCTAATTCCTAGTGGAAATGTTAAAAGACATTTAAAAACTTCTAAACCTTAATTTTCTCATCTCCAAAGTGAACTTCATAATGACTTACACCCAAAAGATTTTAGTGCAAATAAATACTCTCCAAAGAATGTGGCATATGGTAGACAGTCACTAAATACTGGTTTCTCTTGTGTAGTAAGCTTCTTTTAATTTTTACGATTTTAAGATTTGGGATTTTTCTAAAATTTGACATATATACTTTTCCATCAATTTTATGATTGTATCTTGATTCCAGACAGAGAGGATCTAGAGTGAGTAAAGTGAAGCACCTGGGATGTAAGACTTAAGGAGGCATACAGTCTCAGGGTCCCATGATTTGAGAAAGGTCCTGAAATTTGGTTAGAGGAGAGTCTCCTGGAGTGTTTGACAAACTGTCATCTCCTCCTTTTTCCCAGGCAGCTCATGGTTTCCAGCCCCTGCAGTGATGCCCCAATCATTTCTAATATTACCAGGCACATGCCCTGGTTCCTCAAAGTTTGATGTGCAGAACAGTAGCAGAAACATCATCTGGGCACTTGTTAGAAATGCAGAATCATAAGGCTGGGCACGGTGGTTCATATGTGTAATCCCTGCAGTTTGGGTGGGCTGATCACTTGAGCCCCAGAGTTCAAGACCAGCCTGGGCATCATGGCAAAACACCGTCTCCACAAAAAATATAAAAAGTAGCCAGATGTGGTGGCATGTGCCTGTAGTCCCAGGTAGTCGGGAAGCAGAGGTGGGAAGATCACCTGAGCCTGGGAAGATCAAGGCTGCAGTGAGCCGTGATAGTGCTAACAAGACTCTGTCTCAAAAAGAAATATTTTTGGTTGGTATTTCCTGTTTGGGCTCAGGAAATACCACCTCAAAATATTTCTCTTTGGTGTATTGATTATTTAAAGCTGGTTATTCTGAGAAACTGCAGATACAGAAATAGCTCTGAAAAGCTGCCCTTTGTAAAATCAATTTACACCTTTGAAATAAATTTTTTTAGTAAAGATATCTGTACCAGAAAGAGACCTTCTCCTTTTATCACCCAAGACTTTTATTTCCGTATTTTTATACCATATATTTCCTCCCCTCACCCTCCTATAACTTGTCTTTACCACCTGCCAAAAGCTCCAAGCCCTTATTCCTTTTGATAGCTCAAGATGCCATAGAAGCTTCAATCATCTGACCCTTCTTCAAGTCTCATATTTTTGTGGGTCTCCTGTATAGATGTGTATAATTATATATGGTTTTTCTCCTGTTAATCTTTTTCATGTCAATTTAATTCATAGACTAGCAAGAACTTGGGAGGGTAAAGAGAAGCCATTTTTTTTTCTTCTCTACAAAGCCTTTTAAAAAAAAATGTTTTAGCCTCATCTCAGCTATGTTACCAAAAGTTAAAGGGAAAGACCTTGGGTTTACTTTGGGCCTAGAATGTTAAAAGGCCAATGGTGCCCTAAGCTCACTATAGAACAGGGGAAATAATGAGTGAGAGTTTTTCTGAGACATGCAAGATTTCCCTCCAAGACCAACCTTGAAAGACTAGGGTTTTATTTTCTTTAAGAGGAGTGATTGTCCCTTTAACCTTATTACTATAATACCAGGGCTAGAATGGTGAGGGATGGAGGGAGGGATGTAAAGAGGCTGTTCCTTGTCACTATAGCCCCCAGGGAGGAAAACACAGATCCAGGAATATTAACGACATTACCCAGAGAAAACGACATTTCAGAACACCTACTCAAAGTTTCAGAGCCATTTCTGCACATTCCAACTGCTAGCTACTCCTCAGCTATGAATCTGGATAAACAAAATTCTGTAGATTTGAATAACTGATTCTTCAATCTTTATAAAACAAGTTTTTAAAAAGTGGAAAACGGTCAAAAGACTAATTCTATACAAATAAAATCTGGTTTCAGAATAAGACACTTACTCTTCCTATGTAAATAGTTCCTTCAAGGTTAAATGGTTCCCTAAATTGAACTAACTTTTGAAAATCTCACATGTCCCTCCTGTCCTTGAAACTTTTGACTCAAGGGAGTATTTGACTCCTTAGGAGTGCTCCACATTTTGATTCTTGATTCGATATGAACTTAAGCTAAATATTTAAACTTGACATAAATATTTAAGTTTGACCCTCAAATATTATATGTACACAAAAGTAAAGTGTTCAACCTATTAAAAGTAATTCATCTTGGGTAGTTGTAAAGATTACAGAAAATTTAAATTTTCTTTTTTGTGTACTTCTATGCATTCAAATTCTCTGTAAGTAGTATATGTTATTTTCATATAAACAAGTATATAGTTATTTTATATACAACTAGTTTCTCTGGCCAAGCCTACAGCCATCATCAGATTTTGTTGCTTCCCATGACCCAGAAAGTTAAGCATTATTAATTGATTTTTACTGTGTTTTAGATACAATCCTACGAACTACGATGAAACAAACAAACAAAAATAACATAGCTCCTGTTCTTAAAGAACTTATGGTCTAGGAGAGACAGATATTCATTAAAACATTACTGTTCAGCCTGTGCTATTAGTGAGGTACCATGGCGTGCTACGGAAATTCAGGGATAATGACTATGTCAGTTTGGGTAACTTAGGGAAGTCCTGAGGAACAAATTTGAGCAGAAAAGCAAGGACAGGACATTCCAGACAAAGAGAAGAAAGAGCATGAAAGACACCTTCACTGTCTAATTTTTCAGCCAGCCTGATTTTAAAGCACATTATCCTCATTAACTGATTAGTCCATGTCAAATCTCTGAGAGTTATTTCTGTTGACAGTAAATTTGGTTGATTAGATTTTGATATTAATGAGAACCTTGTGCTAATTTGATGGCTTACCAAAAGAATGTGCACAGAGAAACTAGGGTAAAGAACCCTAGAATACTTTAATCCTAGCCCATAAGGGCATTCCAAGACAGGTAGTCATAGGAATTTATTCAACAGCTAATTATGGCAATTTATTCTCCATAGGTCCTGAGAGTAAGATTTTGGGGGGCATCCTAAGGAAGGTAATTTGTTTTATGCAGCCTGTCCATTCCCAAACACACACAACACACACAGCCATACCCTCTCCCCATTACCAACATCACCCAACATACAAATACAACATTTAACTTCATAGGAAGCAATAGAAGGAAAATTAACTAGTCAACATCAACCAACTTTCCAAGCAACTCAGAATTGTGCCCCATTATCTATCGGTAAAATAGCTTTGGTTACCCCTTTCTTCATTTATCCAGCAAACACCTACCAGGTACTAGGGATGCAATTCTGACTGAGACATGGTGTTTGCTCTCAAGAAAGGTGCAAATCAAAGAGCATGTGGCACAGTACAAGTGCAATGATAGATGGACAGAGTGGTCAGAGAGTGTTAAGAGCACACATAAAGGTGCATTAAGTCATCCCAGGAGGGGATTATCCTGAAAAGTGGTCTCGTTCTCTTGGAAACTGCAAAGAACTACAAATAGCTCAGTATGGCTGGAGCAAAGAGTGAATGTGAAGGGGTAGCAGACAATAAAGCTGAAATTATAGGAAGAAATGGGGTCATGAAAGGCTGTATGTACTAAATGAAAGAGTTTGAACTTTATCCTTGAAAGCTGTAGGGAGCTATTTAAGGACTTTAAACAAGAAAATGGCATGATTTAAAAGATCAATATCACAGCAGTGTGGAGAACAGATTGGAATGGGCCCATACTAGGAGGAGGAGACGTAGTTAGGGGGCGATTGCAGGAATCTAGAGCCTTTAATGAGTTCAAATTAGGGTGGTTGCTGTGAAAACAAGCAGGAGGGGAAGAATTTAAGAGATAGTGAGGAACAAGATCTTCACAACTAAGTGTTACCATGGATACCTCCTCCAGCTTCCAGCTCTGAGATATTCAGTGTATGGGGAGAAAAATCACCAGGAAACTACTAATCTCAGAACAGTTTTCAGTTGGAGTAAGGTGGAAGGAATGTTCATACAAGACAGTGAAGATGTAAGGTAGCTTGTTGGTGATAGCCTATGAGTTCTGGAGGGCACAAGGGGAAGTTCTGAAAGATCAGATGGGCTGCTTGATTGATCAGGTTGAGAGAGACGCAGAGCAATTTGGAAATTAGCATTCAAATAAAGACAGGTTATCTGGAAGTCTCGAACAGGAACACGGGCCTGATGTGTCAACCTCTAATGCTTGCAGTATGTGATACAGTCATGTTAATCTAACTCACTTGACCATGAATTTTTTTTTACTTCATAGTGTATTCCTAGAACATCAAAAGGAGTTCATAAAATATGATGAGCTCTTTGATTAAAGTAGGTAATATTGGGGCTCAGAACACAATACCCCAAAGTACAACACCTCGGATGCTGAGCATTTTGAACTGAAGGACCTTAGTGGCAATGTCTTTCTGACCTTCTCCCACCCTCCTGTCTCTTGCCCGTTTTTTCCCCCTGAAGTGATTCAAAGAAACCAGAATTCCTCTCCCCTAATGTAGGTCATAGAAAGTAGAACTCCTCTTCCCCAAGGCAGGCCATAAAACCTAGAAAGGTCACTGTCTGTCCTTCTCCCTTCTCCTTACTAACCCTTATGTGACAAGTGCCCTGTCCTAAACACAGAGGAAAGGAATGCCACATACAGAGGCCAAGAATCTGAACAGACAGTCCCTCCTGGGTTTCCCCACTCAGTCTCTTACCATTAGACGATACCCTTTTGTCCAGTCACAATTCTACATGGCTGTTCATTCTTCATTGAACCTAAGCATAAAAACACACAGTTTTCCCTGGGTCATTAAGTCTTCATTTATGAAGGCTTCCATGTCATGTGAAACTTGGATTAAATAAATTGGCTGTGCTTTTCTTTTGTTGTTTTTTTGCAAAAGTGTTCCTTGTGATGCATGAAAAAAACATATGCCACTTTTCTGCCCCTACAGGAGGCAAAAAATGGTCTTTAGGATAAATTATTTGCTTCAGGAAATTATCAAAAAACTTGTATTTGTGTAATTTAGTGCTTAATAGTGAACACATTAGAGGGATCAAATATGTTTTGTTTTATTGAAAAGAGAAAAGGAAAACACAAAGGAAATGATCAAGATGGAGGTCCAGCGAGCACACAGCCCCTCCTACTCCATGCCCAGAGGCTTCCCCTCACGCCATCCAGTCCAGGCTAAGTAATTTTTGCCCACACAGTATTCCAGCCCCCTCCCTGATTGGCATCATCCTTTTAGTTTTCTCCAAGGAAACTGAAACTAGAAAGGCAGGTTTAAATTTAGACTGAGCGGATTTCTTGAGGTTTTGCACCTGAAGATGGTGGTGAAATTCAACCTCCAGCTCCAATTGCCGGTCTGAATACCGCCTCTCTCTTCTCATCCTTAGCTCCATCCAAATCACCAGGTCAGCAACCTGATTCTTTTCTTTAAAAAAAAGGTACAATCAGGGCCTAGAAGTGGGCTCGCAGGCTCAGCTGTGTTTGGGTGGAGAATTCCAGAGCCAATATATCCAAAACACAGTTTAGATGGCAGGTGCTGGAAGGCAAGGGGATGAGAGGTTGGGGTGAAATATAATGGACAGAGACAGGGGTTTTACTCAGCACATCTTGTTGGCCACATAGACTCCTCAATCCCAGGAAAGGACCACAGCCAGAGTGAGGTCTGCTAAAGCACAGGACTCAGAGCAGGAGCCTCTTGCCTAGGTCTAAGTGTGGAGGGGCACTCAGAAGTGAGAAAGAGCAAAGTTACTTCCTAACCATATATAGAATTCACCGTCAAGCCATAAAACATCACAGTCATAATTTCCAACACCACGTCTTGAAGCTTTATATATTTTTCTGTAAATAAAGATAACAGTTCAGTTCTCTGGATCAAACTGAGCCCCAGTGGAAAGCAAAAGGAAGGCACACTCAGCCCTGAGAAATAAAAGTGAAATTTTAAGCCTCACAATTGACTGAACAGAGCCCCTCTTGGCCAAGAGGACCCCAGAGTAAGCTTGAAAACTGATTTCTCAACCAAGAAGAGATGGGGCATCAGACACGTCTCCCTATAACCCCCTCCCTCGCTAATTGCCAAGACACTTTCTTCACTAAGGGCTAAATCAAAACCAGCTCTTTGAAAAGACTACACACTGATATCAACAATTGCCTGATGATGCCCCTCCATTTTGCAATTTCAACAAAACAACTACCAGTGGCTGGGCATGGTGGCTCACGCCTGTAATCCCAGCACTTTGGGAGGCCAAGAAGGGTGGATCACCTGAGATCAGGAGTTCCAGAGCACCCTGGCCAACATGGTGAAACCCCGTTTCTCCTAAAAATACTAAAATTTAGCCGGGCATGGTGGTGTGCGTCTGTAGTCCCAGCTACTCAGGAGGCTGAGGTAGGAAAATCACTTGAACCTGGGAGGCGGAGGTTGCAGTGAGCAGAGATCGTGCCACCTCACTCCAGTCTGGGCAACAGAGCAAGACTCTGTCTAATTAAAAAAAAAAACAAACAAAATAAAACAAACTCTGGGCACAGTGACTCACACCTGTAATTACAGCACTTTCAGAGGCTGAGGCAGGGAGATCACCTGAGGTCAGGAGTTCGAGACTAGCCAGGCCAACATGGCAAAACCCAATCTCTATTAAAAATTTAAAAACAGCCGGGCGTGGTGGCAAGTTCCTTTAGTCCCAGCTACTTGGGAGGCTGAGGCAGGAGAATTGCTTGAACCTGGAGGCGGAGGTTGCAGTGAGCCCTTCACTCCAGGCTGCGCAACAGAGTGAGACTCCATCTCAAAAACAAACAAACAAACAAACAAACAAAAAACCAACAAAAACTACCAGCGTTTCTTCCTCATAAGAGGTTACTGGCCATGGAGTGTTTCTGGCAAGTCCACAGTGGATGCATACTGAGGGATTTCATATCCTCTGCTTCACCTTTTGATGCCAGAGGACCGAAAATTCTATCCTCACATCATGCTAACACGCTGCCTTTTTTTGAACATGAGTCCTATGGAGAGGCATGAATCTCAATTGCACACACGCACGTTTCTCCACTCATAAATATTTACGACTTTCCTATAGCGTATTAAATATGTATCTTTGGCCACCTTGCTCAGCATAAATTCCTGTTCCCTTTGCCCCTCCGTTGAAGTGTATGTTTCCAGCTTCTGGCCAGAGGCTATGCTTTCTAGCCTGTGAGATTGGCCACCCAGCAAGCTGCAGCCCTTTATGAGAAATAAAGCTCTCCTATCCAAATTTAAGAAACTCATCATTCTTCAGTTGACAGCCCAAAGGCTTAAGAGAATTTGGTGAAGGGACTATTTCTGAAGGGGTGGGTAGGTTAAGGGAACCTATAGAAAATGTGGATGCACTCAGGGTTTAGAAAAAGGAGGGAGCCGTTACCACCCCAGCCTGAAGGGATAAGGAGAGGAACTGATGGTGTTGGAGTCCAGTGACAGTAGCCCAGCAGGATCTATAGTTTTAAGGCACAAAGACAGGAAAGGAACAGGTGAAGAAAACCCCAGCCCCTTTTTCCTTAGGTCCCCTGACTCTCTGAACCCACTCAGAAGACAGAAGGATAGTGGACCCAGGAATTGTAAGTAATAGGGTCACTCCACCAAAAGTGCTCACAAAAAGCAGAGCAGAGAAGGAAAGAGAATAATATAAATAAATTATGGGAAGGGAAAAAGGGAGAATAATCAATCTCCCTTTTATAATTAGCTTGCCCTCTAACATCTCTAGGAATGTGGACACAGAACAGTCAAATCCTAGTAAAAAGAAGCATCAAACATTAACAGAGTGAAGAAGTGCCCTTCAGTCCTGTAATTGACTCTTCTGTTTTTAAAATTAAGTTTAATCGTTGATTACCTTTTTTTCTTTTTCTTTTTTTTTTCTGGAAGCAGGATTCATACAATATTGACCTGCCCAGTGGGAAAGACCTTCAGTAAATTAGTCACAAAATTTTGTATTGGCCATTGTCTGAAAAGAAAATGTATCTAAATATCAAATGAGTCCCCAGGAATTTTCTAAAAACATCAGGTAAGTGTTTGCTGCCATTTCCGGAGGGAAATTTTTCCATAAATATAAACTAAATTTACTCCAAATTGTATTCTGACTCCTCTTTTAAGTAACTAGAGTATAATTAAATGTCTTGAAGTTCAGATTTAGGGAAAATACAAAATACTCTCTTAATTCTGACTTTTTGTTGCTGTTGTTGTTGTACAGAGAAGTTGACAATATGCTGCCTATTTTTTCCAAAGGCATTGAAAGCTGTAGTCAAACTCTGTCCAAACTTTCTTTTAATTATCTCATGAGGTATTTTGGTAAACGAGATGAAAATAATGTGTCCTAATGTAAATTTGGTCATTTTCTTTCTAATTTATATTTACAGAAATCTTCTAATTACCCACTCCCTTGCCTCAGTTGGCTGAAATTTTAATAGAGGCAGAATCTTCTGTCTTCTGGAACTTTTGCTCCATAGCCAGAAAATTTCCCACTACCCTCTCCATTTTTAATGGACATGCCTTCTATTTCCTTGCCTTAACTCTGTAAACTAAAAATAAAATCCTAAGCCTTGCAACCAACTGAATGAACCCCCATTTTATGCATTTAGAAAGCGTTAGAAATTAAGGTGGTATATTAGTAAAAGCCAGTGTAATTCAGTGGAGATAAAGAATTCTGGGGCATCACAAAGGATTTTTATGAAAGTAAAGTAGGCATTAAAGTAGGCTTTGAAGAATGAAAGGAGTAAACATGTAGTGACAGAAGTACCTTGATACCTCAAGTGCATGAAAGTGCAAAAGCAAAGGCCTTGAGATAGGAATGCATGTAACATATTTAAATAGCTGCATGTTTAGAACACATAGCACCTACAATGCAATAGAGAGAGAGAAAACTCATAATGAGTTTATTTGGCAGTGGCTAGCTGGTAATAGTTTGCATGTAACATGATCAAGGTTGGGCTTCGGATCTACCAATTTGGCAGCAATGCATGGCATGCATTGGAGGGAAAGAGCTCGCATGGAGGGAAAACCATGAGAAAATTCTTAGAATGTTTGTAAAGACATGACAATTGCTTGAACTCGGCAATTAGTTGGCTGTGGAGAGTTAAATAGAGAAAAGCATCAAAGAGGTTTGGGATTTTTTTTACCTTAATAAATTTGGAAAAGAGTAGTACGATCAGCAGAAACCACAACATGGGAAGAAGAAAAAATTTAGAGAACATGATTAGCTAGTTTTAGATTTTTTTTTTTATATAGCTCAGCATGAACATATGTGACAAGTAGGGAGCTTGCAAGTGGGACCAAGGCTGAGGACAGATATTGACTCATCTACTCAAGAATGATTTATTACTAACCTCTTCAGGAATCATGGTCATCTTGTCGCCATTGTTATGTCTAGCATCTAGCAGATTCCTGATTTACAGCAGCCTCTTAATACAGACTTATTGAATGAATGCTAGGCAGTGGGCTTACAATGGTGAAGGAGATACAAACCATGCTTTCAGTAAGTTCAGTCTAGATTTGAGAGTTATCATGGTAGAAGTTATGACTGAAGATATAAGAAAAAACACCATTGACTAGATTTCTTTGCCTAACCATTAACTTTTCCCCCAAAACAAAACAAAATCATAGTAAATAAGAACAAATGGGCTGGGTGTGGTGGCTCACACCTGTAATCCCAGCACTTTTGGAGGCCCAGGCTGGCAGATCACAAGGTCAGGAGTTTGAAACCAGCCTGGCCAATATGGCGAAACCCCATTTCTACAAAAAATATAAAAATTAGCCAGGCGTCATGGCGGGCACCTTTAGTCCCAGCTACTCAGGAGGCTGAGGCAGGAGACTCGCTTGAACCCGGGAGGCAGAGGTTGCAGTGAGCTGAGATCGCGCCACTGAACTCCAGCCCAGCAAGACTCCATCTCAAAAAAAAAAAACAAATGGGGTCAGGGGGGGAAGAAAAAGGGGAGCTGTAGAATAAATAATTATAGAAAAGAAAGAAAACAAAGTAACCAAATTTCATAGAAACCAAGGTAAGAGAAAATTTCCCTAATGTCATAGAGGTAAAGAGTATCCGAATTTCAAATACGATGAAAATACAAACAAGTAATTTGATTTGGCAACATCAGGTCTATGATGCTTTTTAGGAGTTAAACAGTCAGGGCAGAAACCATATAGCAAGAACTTAAGAAAACTGGAGGTGCTGTAGGAGTGAAAGCAATGAATGCAGTATAAACTTTTTAAAAAGGGTGACAGAAATTGGAAAAGAAAAAACAGTACAGTAATTCTGGAGATTTTTAATGACTGAATTAAAGTAACTCATAATTATGTACAACTGACTAATATTATTCTTTGGTTGGTCCCTGTTTAGTTATTTCACAATCTATGCCAGCTAACTCTCTGCTCCTAATCATGTTACTTTCTGAAAAACTTTCCTTGGTCATTACCTCTTAAACTTGCCTTAGACTTGTTTATTTGCTCCAGCTCGAGTGCCAAACTTACGCTTTAAGGCATTATCTTCTAGGCCCCTTCCTTATAATATATGTATTCTATGCTCCAAGCGAATTAATAACTTTTTATCTACTTCTTTCTAAAAAAAATCTTTCTGACCTCAATAACTTTGTTCATATACTTCTCTCCAATTATGCTTCATTGTTCTTGCAATCTTGCCTTCCACATAAGTCGACTAATCCTTGGAAGCCTCTATTAGTCTCCATGACCCCTGTCTTTCTCTTGAGCAGAAAGAAGCAAACGCCAAAATAGTGAAATACAGAGGCAAATAGGTATAGAAACAGCAAGATTTTTAAAACTTTTTAAATAAACATATAATCCGAACAACTCTATGCTAAAAATAATAATAACCTAGATTAAAGGGATATATTTATTGACGAAATATAAAATGCCAAAATTGGTACAAGAAAATATAAATATCTTTAATAGACAAGTAATAAAGAATTGGAAACCTTAGACCCAGAGAGTTTCAGGCTTACAAAACTCTCAAGGAACACGTAACTCTATATTATACTAGCTGTCCCATAATTTTGAACACGGTTGAGGAGGAGGTTGTCTAATAGATTTTAGGGTGCTAAGATAGCCTTGACCCCAAAATTTGTTAAGGCTTGTCCAAGAAAAGAAAATTACAGGGTCATTTCACTTATAAACATAGAGCCAATATTCTAAGTAGAATATTAGCCTACCAAATCCAGCAGAGCACTTAAAAATGATTGATTAAGGTTTTTTCCAGTATTGCAAAAATAATTAAATAACAGAAAATCAATGGATGCAAACCAAATAATCATGTGATTTCTCCAATGATACAGAAAAATATTTGACAAAGTTTAATGCCTATTTGTTATTTAAAAGCTAAAACAAAGTGAAACATTTCCTGAGCCTAGGAATAGAAAACTTGAAATTCCATTATATAAGGTTTGTATGCCAAAATTCTATACCAACATAAACAACTATCTGTTGGTGCTATTAAAACAAATCAGACAGTGTTATCAAATCAGTTTAAAAAATCTAAAATATTCCTCTACACTGGCAAAATCAACTACAAAATAAAGATCCATTCACAATATCAATATGAACTGGAACTAACCTTATATGGAATGCCCAAGAACCTTATGAAGCAGGTATTTCATGTTCATTGTTAGATAATTTAACATCTATAATTTTAATGTCATCTCAACGGAAACTCCAATCAAAATTTTTACCACTCTTCTGAGATTTTTCAAATTCTTCCTTTTGCATCACAATTATATGTGTCCCTATTCCCCCTCCTAAGCCTCCCATTCCTATCCTCCTAATGATTACTTATCCATCATTGGAGGATAGCAATCTCTTTTCCATTTTTTAAATTCCTCAGAACACCTAACACATGCCTTTTATGATAGATGCTTAAAGAAATACATATTGAAGAAAGAAAGGAAAGAGATTGTGAAGGTATATTTTTCATTTTCCATGAATTTGTCCAAGGAAGAGTTCTTATTCTTAAAATAGATGAATAAAATGATACATCAATTTTGAAGAGCTTCTCAATTTCTTTTCTTTTTCTATAATTTTTAATGTTATAATCAATTATACCTTAAGCTGGTTAAAACAGTAATAAAGATTTGGCATATTTAGAACACATATCACTGAATTTTATTTCACTGTTTCATATTAATTTCTAATCCAGTTTACATTTGTATTCTCATGCACCAGCTATTTTCGTGTAATACAAGCTTTTGAGAAATGTATCAGCTTTTGAGAAATGTATCATTTAAAAAATTGTATACATTTCTGTTCTTCCTCCTTTTCACACACAAAAAAAATCACACACCTTTATTTTGTTTCTAAATTACTTATCAGTGTCTAAGTAGTGTTTGACACAGGCAATGCATCTGGCAAATTACTAGTTTGTGCAAAGTCCAAATATCTCCTCAACAGAACTAGAATCAAGATATTCACCAAAATTATTAAATGATATGAAGATGGTGTCTATTCTATGAAAATTTGAAATTCTCAGGACATATATGAGCTGATACACTAATCATATATAAGAACCCAAAATTGGCCTTATGAGGACAGAGGAAGTTTAGGTGACTTTCTTACTGTCAC
The DNA here is from genome assembly GCF_009828535.3 of Hylobates moloch. Classification (NCBI taxonomy): domain Eukaryota; kingdom Metazoa; phylum Chordata; class Mammalia; order Primates; family Hylobatidae; genus Hylobates; species Hylobates moloch. Next base: position 60,596,770 of record NW_026652277.1, read on the forward strand.
AAGGAAGTTGGTGAAAGAGAAGACACCAGACTCAATCAATCAATCAGTTATTTATTAACTGTACACACATTTTGTTCTTATCATTTATACAATTATTTATGGTAGGATAAATTTGAACAGAGTCATATGGAAGAGTCAGACCTGCACAAAACTATGAGGTCAGTAATATTTTCCTTTCTTTCACAAATTTCTCTTCAGTGAAATATCAGTTCCCCACTTTTTGGATCCATTGCCTTGGAACCATTACTTAACCTCTGAGAGCTTGTTATCATACTGTGTATTGGAGATAATGCCTATTCATAAAGCTGTGGATGTGAGTCCTTGTCTAGTGGCCAAACCATAGCTGATGAAAAACATTTTTTCTTCCTTACTTTCTTAACACAATATGGTTTCCTAGTCTGTAACAACCTGTTATATCAAAGAAGCAAAAAATTTCAAGACCCCGACCCAAATGACAGATGAATAAAACGTACACTGACACACAGATATTCTGTTTTGCCAGTTTTGCTGAGTGTCCGACAGCCTACACACCAAGAGAGGCTTGTCACTGCTGCCTGCTCCATCAGCTCGGGAGGCTTGCATTTATTCAATTAAGATTAGTTAACAAAAGCTTGAGTGTAATTGACATTGTGGACTTCCCAAGTAAAAAGCACACATCAAAGGCTCATCTTAAGACCACATGAGTAAACAAGCTTAACTATATAACTTCCCCACCTCCCATTGTTTACTACTCTAATCTATTTAACTAAAGGTAATGGGTCCATTACCGAAGTCATGTGAAAACGGCCTTCCAAAAGGATTTTGTGGCTATCATAACTAATATTTTTGCCTAATATTTCCCTTTAATATTTCTGCCACTATCCTGAGTGAATCCCAACACTCAACCTAACTTATTCTTTGGCAAAACTAATTTACACCATCTTTAAAAAAGCTTTTGAAGTTATTTTGTAATTATAAATATTTTAAATATACAAAAATAAATTATACATACTATAAATAACATAAATATTTTATAAATATAAATATTTTTATAAAATGAAAATTATGTTTGACTATATAAAATAAATATTGGGTGGGTCATTTATGCAAATCCATACTTCATGATGTATCTCATACTGAAAAATAATTATTTATAGATATCCTAAAATTTGACACATTGATTTTGTTACAAATGCATTATAATCGAAAAGGAAGATATTATATAGAGAACACTAGAGTAGGAGCCAGGAAACCTTGCTTCTAATTCTGGCTCTGCCATTATTCAATCATATCTTTTAGGATAAATCACGTAATCTCCCTGACTTTCGTTTTCCTCAAGTGTAAACTCAAGGGGCAGAGGCAGGTGATTTCTGATCCTTCAGCCCAGGAAAGTCTTTTTTTGATGCTTTTACAGATGCTCAGCCTTCCTGAGATTTTCTCCTATCTCACATACTTTTAATTTACTCAAAGCCGCCAAGGATCTTACCACTTCACAGAAATTTGCTCTTGGAAATGGGAGACATAGCCTAAAAATGAATCATAAAAGAGTATGAAAGGATTTGATTTAGGATTACACAAATGTTCAGATATAAGAGGGATCTTCAAAAAGTTCACGGAGGCTGTGCAAGGTGGCTCATGCCTGTAATCCCAGTACTTTGGGAGGCCGAGGTGGGCAGATCACTAGGTCAGGAGTTCGAGACCATCCTGGCTAACATGGTGAAACTCTGTCTCTACTAAAAATACAAAAAATTAGCCAGGAGAGGTGGCGGATGCCTATAGTCCCAGCTACTCGTGAGGCTGAGTCAGGAGAATGGCATGAACCTGGGAGGTGGAGCTTGCAGTGGGCCGAGATCGTGCCACTGCACTCCAGCCTGGGAGACAGAGTGAGACTCCGTCTCAAGAAAAAAAAAAAAAAGTTCATGGAAAATGCATATTATGAAAAAACTATGCATAAATTTCAATTTTTTTGCACCAAAATAAACTTGTGCTAACTTGTTGTAACATGTTTGAACAGGATCTAATTTGAGGCAATAAGAAGGATAAGACATCAGTTTGAAAACAGACCCTATCAGAGCAACATGAATTCTGCTAATATTGAAACCAGAACAAACACCAAATTTATGGTGAAGCTTGGGTGGAAGAATGGTGATATCACTGATGCTTTACAAAAAGTTTATGAGGACAATGCCCACAAAGAAATCAGCGGTTTAGAAATGAGTATCTTGTTTTAGGAAGAGAGGAGATGATGTTGAAGATGAAGCCTGCAGAGGCAGACTATCCACATCAATTTTGAGAAAAAAAATCATCTTGTTTGCACCCTAATTAAACAGAACCAATGATTAGCAGCAGAAGCAATACCCAACACTGTAGACATCTCGATTGGTTCAGCTCACACAATTGTGACTGAAAATTTAAAGGAGCAAACTTTTCACACTGGATTGGTGACAAAACCATTGAACCCAGATCAATTGCAGGCAAGAGCAGAGTTTTCAATGAAATTTTAAGTAAATAGGATCAAGATTCTGAAGCATTTCTTCAAAGAATTGTAGAAGGAAATGGAACATGGTTTTACCAATATGATCCTGAAAACAAAGCACAATCAAAGCAATGGTTACAAAGTAGTGGAAATGGTTTAGTCAAAGCAAAAGTGGACTGGTCATGGGCAAGGTCATGGCAACAGTTTTTTGGGATGCTCAAGGCATTTTGCTTGTTTACTCTCTGGAGGGCTAAAGAATGATAACATCTGCTTATTATGAGAGTGTTTTCAGAAAGTTAGCTGAAGCTTTAGCAGAAAAATACCCAGGAAAGCCTCACCAGTGAGTCCTTCTCCACCGTGGCAATTCTCCTTTTCATTTCTCTCACCAAGCAAGGACAATTTTGCAAGAGTTTTGATGGGAAATTGTTAAGCATCCACCTTACAGTCCTGATTTGGCTTCTTCTGAAGTTCTTTTTGTTTTCTGATCTTAAAATATCTGTAAAGAACTCCCATTTTTCTTCAGTTAAAAAAAAAAAAAAAACAAAAAACCACAGACATGGTTAAATTCTCATGGTCTCAGTTCTTTACGAATATACTAAATGGCTGATGTCATCACTTTTAAAAGTGTTTTGAACTTGATGAAGTTTATGTTAAGAAATAAAGTTTATATTTTTTATTTTTATCTTTTTATTCCATTTTTTTTTCCACAAACTTTTTGAAGTTTCCTCATATGTGGAGTTATACTAGCCTCTTACCTCATCTGAATTGTTAGAATATCATAGCATTTTCCCTCAAAATGTGTCAGAGAGAAGTAAAAGGAATATGAAAGGTAAGAGTAATTACTTTTTGCATGTGGTGAATGGAAAATGCTAAGCCAATCATCAGGGCTGATAGTAGAGAAAATTACAGCACTACACCTTCAACTTTCAAAAAATGAACATAATAAGTGATAAGATATTTGAGATATCCTAAATACTTTTCATCCCCTGAGCACAGTATTCTCTGAAGCCATATTTGCCTGCTACTAATCCAACCACAGTTATCTGAAGGGAACACTCACTATTGATTTCATTTATTTATATACTGCCTCATCTATTTAAAAGCAATTTTTTAAAATTGTACACTGGGTTCCAACCCTTTTTACCTACTCAAGGAAATTGCTATAGCAATTCTTCCCTAGTCCACATAAGTACTTCCTCTTGTTTGAATATGTCCCATCTACATTTTTAAAATGCTCTAGTTTCTCCCGTGGAAAAATAAATAAATTCCTCTTGAACTCTAATCCCCATTAGCTACTGCTTCTCTTTTACTTAACAGAAACATTTTTTAAAAGAGTTGCTTAGATATTCTATATACAATTATTCTCTTCCATTTTGTCTTGAACTCTACCCAGTCAGGCTTTTGCCACCACTATTTTACGTAAATAGCTCTTGTCAAGGTCAACAATGCTGCTAAATCCACCAGTCAAGTCTTAGTTCTCATTTAGTTGACATATCAACAGCAAGTTACATAGATGATCACTTCCTCTTCATGGAAACAGTTTCTTTCATTGACTTCCAGGATAATTGTAATAATAAAAATAATAATGACCAATACAAACTAGTACAGTTTCATTTTGAAGTTCACCTGCATATACCATGATTCATCTACCAGGTTTTTCATAAAGGCTATATAGTTCAATTTAACTTTGATATGATGAAGACTACTACCCCTGCATCTTTTTAGTCTTTGATAGAGTTCCTGCAATTCCTCCTGGGATTGAGTACTTCTTATTTACCATATTAACCAAAATGTAAGGGAGAGGTAGGGGAAGCAATTTCAGAGGTTTCCCTCTGGCTTTTTCTAACAAGATGGCTCTTACTCCACAAATGTGGAACCAAAATGATGATTCTGCTAGTTGCTGATGTTGCTCCCATGATTCTGTACTCAGGAACTGAAAACATGACCAAGAATGGGTTGTGGGTTGGATCTACTCTAGACCTGCTATGAGTTGAACTTGGACCAGGACTCCATGTGTTTCATGGCCTTTATATTTAGCAATTCTAACAAGGATGCCATGAGAGAATTTTACAGCCTCTGGTATCACTATTGGCTTACCCTCTTATAAAGTAATCCTCACAAGATCTGAGCATACCCAGCCCCAGGGTACAGAGTACTGGTAAATGGCTGTAGAGCCCTTGAGTGATGAATTGTTAAACACCTTCTAGAAATGCATGTTGTAGTATTTTATAGCCCCTCTTCAAGGGGATCAGTCTCCTCTTCAGTCAATAGGCTTCATGTCTGGAAAATGAGTAAGAGTGAATTTTTTCTGTTGCAAGAAAAAAGTTGATTTCAACCCTCTACTTGCAAGCTCTTAATATTGTTTAGCTATGTAATTCAAGCAATACTTTCATTGGCTGCCCATCTCTCTTGTCCATAAGAAATCATGGTTCATAAGCCATTGCTACAGATCCCTATAAGTATAGGCTCCCTGGTGCCTATCCAACTGTGTTGGCAATTAATTATAATCACCCTTCTTCGAGTGGTTAAGTGTCACCATTGGGCCTCTTCTATTGTAAAATCCTATTATCATCACTGACATTAGGCAGTTAGTACCATAGTAGCAACTTTTATCATCAACTTGCTTACAAACACACAACCATCGCTGAGCCTCTCAGGGATGCCAGTGGCCCTCTCACCAGTGTGCTCTTCATTGCTTTAGTGCAGGAATTGTCCTCTATGCCCTACAAGAGAATATAGTCAGCTTTTTTCTGTAATATGTTTATTCCAGCACGATGATTCCTCTAGGACTTCTGATCTTTTGCTTCATTATCTACTATGGCAGTTCCAGCATCTCTACCTCATTTACTATGTCATTGTTATCACCATCATTTCAAGGAGTTACACCAATAGTATATTAAGACCAGATCCCACATTATTGCCCGTATGTTAAACCCTGAGTTATGAGAAAATACCTCCATAGCAATAAACTCTTGCCTATCCAATCATGTACTTTACCCTCCTGCCCCTATTCTACACTATTCCCATACATGCTCTTTCCATTCCTGTTAGCATTAACCATGTGTTACAGCTATTTAATTAGTAATCCACTCCCACCAATAGCAGAGACTATACATCCCTGTTTTTTTTCATGCTAAAACTTGACCCTAGTTATTAGCCTAGAAATAATGAGAAAATGTGTAGGCAGATCTTAAGGAGGGCAAGCATCATCTTGAAGGGCCTCAAGTGAAGAAGCTTCCAGGCAATAGAAGCTGCTAGCCAGAGAGAGAAGGTTGTTTCTGCAAACCTTAAGGGTTTCCAGAAACCTGGTAATAGCAATGCTACAACATGTTGGTATTATTACCACCCCAGTTAGCATCAGCAATGGGATCTTTATTTTGTCTGGCCAGAGAATGATGGGATTTCAGACTCTCATTCTAAGGGCTTGCTTTCTATGACCACCTCTGGTACCAACTGCTTTAGACTAGGTTTCCTGAATCAAGGATTTGGATGCAACTAATTTCCTTAGGAAGCAATTCCAGGAAGCATGTTAAGGGATTGGGAAATAGCGAAAGGAAATGGAGGAAAGCCAATAAACAGAATGTTAAAGAGCAAGTTATCACAGCAGGCAACAGATATCCTCTAAGAAACTGTAGAATTCAGCATGGAATTGTCCCATCAAGGGGCAAGGAAGTTGAGATAATTTATTGACAAACTCCTGACCCTCATTATCGGTTGCTCTGAGAGCCGTTAACACTCTTCCCCAGGCAGGCCTAACCCAGGCACAGACCAAGCATCCTCCCTCAGCTAGTTAATCAGAAATAATTGGTTTGTATGGTCAATGGAAACTCTAAGGCAAATCCAGGTGGGCCAAGAAAATGTGGACAGGGTACTGACAGCATCTGCTACTCTACCATTTACCAAGAACCTAACTCTCCTGTCTCAAATAGAAGGTATCAGTTATATTAAGTCCACATAAAAATAAACCTATAAGTGATTCTTTTTTATATGATTATCCAAATCTCACCTAAAAATATTTTGTTCTACCAGTTCTATGGATTCTACAGATTGGTAAAAGATGTGATGAGCAAACACTAAAGAACTATTATGTATGAGTAATATATATATATAATAACTGTGCAAATAAGAAGATGAATTTAAAGGAAGAAAGATCATATGTAGGGAAACCAGATGGGAGACTACTATGATATCCATAGCATTAACTAAGGCAGTAACTGTGAGTGGAATGGAGACAGTGACAGTTTTGAAAGACATTAAAGAATGAAATTTATAGGACTAATTGATAGAAAATGAGGATTAGAGGAGTGAAGGAATTAAAATACAATTAATATATTTCCCTTCTTTTAGATATGCAAGTTGAGTACTTAACAGCAATCAAGTGGAGAGAAATTATCAATGTCAGAAATATCTAGTAGAAATCCTTCACACTGAAGTTTAAACTAATGCCACAAGTGATTTAGATACTTTCCAAAGTTTAAGAGCCTCTGTTTTATATGATACTACTGGAATCCCTTCTCAAAAGATTTGATTGTCATTAATTGGCCCATAGGTAACAAGTCCCAGAATATCATCTATTTTAGGTGTTCAAAGTTTTTTATGGAAATTTGTAATGTCCTATTAGCAGGAATCAAGAAGTTTAACTATACGTCTATCAGACTTTCAGTTACTGCCTTGGCAAAAAGTTAAATGATATTTTAATCATTGTCAGGCACCATTCTTAGCAGGACAAACTTTCCAGGAAAAGAAGGTAAACTGAGAGAAGAATTGCATAACTCTAATCCGAGTACCAAAATATAAATACCTCCTATTCTGTTTCCAGTAAGCACTGAATGAATATCAATTGAGGCAGCTCCAGAATGATGCAACATGAATTTATAATTGGCCATTCAAACTTATTAATTGCCCCATATGAAGCTCACAATATGTTACCACCTGATTGCCATGCTACTAAAAAAACCAGCTGTAACACATTCTTTCCACCTGAGGGATTGATTTAAAGCCACAGTCAACAGAAGACTGTATCTCTCCCAAGTTCACATGCAGATTTCTTGTAACAAATAATTTTTAACAAAAAGATATTCCTTTTTTCCAGCTTCCTAATGACTGAGAAGTTTTAAAATATCCTTAAATTTAAGCAAAAGGAAAAGGAGGTAGATTTAGTATGAGAAGACTTATTGACCTTTTAGGGGTAATGGTAAAATATAAATCCTAGAAGATCTTCAAGAAAAGTAAAAACACTCAGTGATTTAGTCCAGACTTTATTCATTCAACAAGTATTTATTAAATGCCTATTTTATATGTAACAGGTACTCTCTCTGAATGTGGGTGATATAGCAATGAATAAGACAAGCAAAGTGAATTCTATGAACACCACAGTAGTAATTATGTAATAACCAGTTTTTCTGGTTTCTAGAGTTCGCTGGTTTCCGTAGTTTAAATACTCCCACTATGGCCCATTTCAAGTCACTGGGAAGCTGGGAAATGATGTAACACAGTTGGCCTTCATGAGCTGGTAGGAACCAGCTTCAGCACTCCTCTGGAACACTGGTACAGTGAGGTTTTCAGAAAAAGAGGTTGGCTGAATTATGGAGAAATATAAGTTTTGAGAAACACTATATCCCTTTATTGTATACTATATCATTCTCTTAGAGGTTTTTTAAATACTTTAGTTCAACAAGGAGTCATATGGTTAAAAACCTAAAATTATTTACCTAGTGTTTCTCCAGGAGATTTGTCCATAGACCAGCTTGCCAGCCTGCATAATCAAACTCATAATCAGCTCCTGGAGAGTTGGAAAGTTGGTGCATTTGACTGTGAAGAACTTAAATGGAATGATCTCAGAATTTGTATGACTGGAAAACCAGGTATACCTTATCTATTTCTAAGACATTTAGGAAATGGCCAGATTTTATCTTGTTTTGTGAACTACATAAATCCTTTATTTTGTTTTTCTGAATTCTTCCTTGTTCATCCAGGTAAGGCTGATTGATAGTGGGGGAGGAAAAAGTAAAACTGTCAGAAGTTGTAACCAGAGTAACTCCATCTTATAGGGGTGGGTAAAATAAGGCTGAGACCTACTGGGCTGTGTTTCCAGGAGGTTAAGGCATTCTTAGTTACAGGATGAGACAGGAAGTTGGCACAAGATACAGATCATAAAGACCTTGCTGATAAAACAGTTTGCAGTAAAGAAGCTGGCTACAACTCACCAAAACCAAGATGGCGAAAAGAATGACCTCTTGTCGTCCTCACAGCTACACTTCCACCACCACCATGACAGTTTACAAATGCCACGGCAACATCAGGAAGTTACCCTATATGGTCTAAAAAGGGGAGGCATGAATAATCCACCCCTTGTTTAGCATATAATCAAGAAATAACCATAAAAATGGGCAAACAGCAGCCCCAAGGGCTGGGGCCGACATGAGTTTTTCTTTTAACTCATGAAAAGCTCATTGCCTTTGGTTGTAATAGATGTAGTTTATCCAATTTACATTTTTATTAAGTGTCATCCACCGAAATATTGACTCAAATCCTGCAGCTATTTGATTTCAAGCTTTAAATTGATCTTGTATTCCCCATGGGACTCCAATTGTGTCTAAATAGACGTGAGAGTCGAAAGACCCATAAGGGGCTTCTCTAGCTTTATGATGTCTTATGTTTCCTCTCTCTGGTTGATGAAATGCCAGAGTAAAAGGGATAGCCAACTGGACTAAAGTACAAATGCCACTCAAGTTATTCAGCAGAGTGCCCAGCAAAGGTCCACCACAATACCACCACACATCCACTAGAGGATGAACAAGGGCTGACTGATTGAAAAGCTCTTGAAAATGCTAAATGATGAGTTAATGGGTGCAGGAAATCAACATGGCACATGGATACATATGTAACAAACCTGCACATTGTGCACATGTACCCTAAAACCCTGAAGTATAATAAAAAAAAAAAAATAAAAAAAAAAAAAAAAAAAAAGCTACCTGAGGTCTTCCCAGAAGCTGAGCAGATGCTGGCACTATGCTTGTGCAGCCTGCAAAACCCTGAGCCAATTAAACCTCTTTATAAATTAAAAAAAAAATAAAAATAAAAAAAAATAAATAAATAAAAAATAAAAAATAAAAAATAAAAAGAAAATTCTTAAGCTCACTGCATCCCTTCAGGTCTCCAAGGAACACTGTTTCCTCCCTGTCATGAGAGACATGAAGTGAACTTAGTGTTAGGAGATGCAGGCTGGATGTCCCTCAGGGACTGACCCACAGGGTGCCGGACTTTGGGATATAGCAGAGGGAGCTTGGCACAACTTATTACTCCAGGCTGTAGAATCCTGGAAAGGAGCTACCATGTAGCCCACGCCTGGTAGACTGGAAGAACACCTTAGTGGAAAGCAGACAATCTGGGCCTCTGGCCTGCCATGTGCACAAGCATAACAATTGCTTTTGTTTAACATGCAGATGGAATATTTGATCCATTCCAACCAGGCATTTGCATCTTGGTATTCTGCCTTAATTGCCAAAGTTTGTTTTAAGTCTTTAACTTCTATGATCCCTAGTAAAATTAATGTACGATTTTAGGAAATTACAAAAACTGGTTGTGGCAGTGCATCCTTGCTCTTTAGTGGTCCACAGAATGTTGGACCAGCTATGGCATAAAAGCTCTACATTGGGAAGCAAGACTCCTGGTTGACACTGGAGTCTTTTTCAAAATTTTCCAGCATTAAATGGTCCTAATTTACTAATGCCCAGTCTGAGGAGAGTCAGGAGGGACAGAGGTACTTTTCTGAAGTAGAGAGCTGTCTTTGACTTGGCAAATCCCCACAGGGTATAACAAGGCAAGCATTAAATGCAACAGTTTGAGGCAAAATTGACTTGGTTATATTAATAACTAGATGGTCAGCAATAGAGTGAGGAAAGAAGAAAGAGTAATACAATAGATGAAAGAGTCAAAATTTTTCTTAGCTTTAGTTTGGTAGGGTTTTTGCCTGGGACTATGGCCTATGGCTCTGGAGGGGATGGCGCTTTCTTGACTCAGTTGTGATGAGTTCATCCTTTTTTTGCTACATGAACAGCAGTCTTGGTGGTTAGCAGCACCAGGTAGGGTCCTTCCTAGGCTGGTTCGAGTTTCCTTTCTTTTCACCCTTTGATGAGAACGTGATCTTCAGGCTGGTGCTGGTTTACCAGAAATTCTAGGGGTGGTACATGTGCTAAAAGACTTTTAGTTTTGAGGGAAAGGAAAGTGGAAGGTAAACCAAGTATATAATTTCTAAGAAGTTGACCTTTTGTTTTAAATGTGGGGACATAGCAGTGCACTTTGGAGTCCTTGGTGCCTTTCTACTGAGAAATTTCCTTTAGCACCTATTTTTTATTAGTTTTTAGACCAAAGAAGCCAAACACCATTTTGTATTTGACAATGCTTCCTGTATGAATACCAGATAAGCTAAATTTCACCTTTATATTAGTGTGCTATTAATGATAAACTTAGTTTTAATAAAACTTTGTAGACATGTTTATTCAATTTTTAATGTCAGACCATAAGGTAAGATTTTTATAGACTCTTTTTAACCTTTTATAATGTTTGTTAAAGAGCAGGTTAGTGCTTTAAGAAAAACCCATTGTGTTTTTACTTTAATGTCCAGTTCACAGAAAAACTGGATGATACCCCTTTAACTTTAGCTAATATGTTTACACACAGAATTTTCTTTACAATTAATGTTTTAAAACTTGCTTAAACCTTCAAAACAATAATTGTTTTAACCTTTTAATGTAGGTAAAAATTTACATTCTTATGCCTCCTTTATCAAAGGTATGTTTTACTTTCCTTATACACCTTGCACACAAATTTTTTTTCAATAGTTTTACATTCAGGAGGCCTAGTTACTTTTAAATTATACAACGTTTCTTGCATAAATTCTTTTTTTATAACTTTTTTTCTCTTTCATGACTTTTGCAGAAAATTCTTCAACATACCTCCACTTTCTGACTTATTACAAACGTTTCTTTCTTTAAACAACCAGTTAATTTATATCAGGACAAGAATCTACCATATAACATGCTTTTTATATAAATTCTGCCCCCCATTTTTTCCCTTTTTTTTCAAAGATGATGACCATTCTTTTCCAAAGTGAACTTCCTTTATGTCTGTGGACTAGACTGTCTAAGGCCACAAGATTAGAAGTTACTATAATACACGTTACACTGTTAAGTTTCAGCAAACTTTGCTTTTGTTGAGAACATTGGAAGTTTGAGATTTCAATTATCCTTTGCTATTAATAAGACCTCATTTAGTCTAAATTAACTTAGAATTGGTATAGACGGCTTTTTTTTTTCTTTTTTTCCTTCAATTACCTGGGTGGAACTTCCTCCTAGGTCTGGTCAGACCTTTGTATGGTAATTAAGATTTGGATTCCCTGTTAGGAAACCTGCTGGGTTAGGGGAATTTTCAGTGGTTAATGTTAAATCATCTTTTTTTTTTTTTTTTCCTTAGGATACTTCTGAACTGGTGAGATGTGCTCACAATGAGGTTTCCTCTTAAAGTTATTTTTTCACTTTCTTCTGTTAGCAAAGCAGTTGCTGCTACAGATTGAATGCATCTGGGCCAACCATGGGTTACTGGATTAAGAATTTTTGATAGGAAGGCTACAGGTTATCGGTGACCTCAGGGCTTTCAGGATATGCCCTTGTTTACACTGACAACAAAGTGGTACTGGAGTGTTATAGGGTTATGAAGAATACCTTCAATTATCAATTATAGGTTTTAAATTTACCCTGGCTTTTAAAGGAATAGGGTACACTGGTTTTTTTTTTAAACTACTTCTATATCTCTCTCCTTCTCTCTTCTTGACTCCCTCTTTGTCTCTCTGTCTCTTCCTCTCTGTCTCTTCCTCTCTTTCTTTACCTTTTTTCCTCTCTGTCTCTTTTTTTCTCTCTCTCAGCTGGTCTTTCCTTGCCTCTGTCAGCCACTTATGCTGTTGTTCTCTCGACCACTCTAGGTGGGGCATCTAAAACCAGCTGTAACCAAGCATCTATTTATGGGAACTGGTCTGGGTGCCCTGGCTTACAGGTTACCTTGTGCCCTACCTTTGAAACAAGGGACCTGTCCAGGCTTCCTTCTGATGGCCAACCCACCTCTAATGCTGGCCAGTCTACTTCACACAAAACTCTAAGTTTTCCTGGTGTCATAATAACACCATAATCTCCCTTAAATCCTTTCTTGAAATTTTTCACCATAGTTCCTAGTGGGGTGGGCTTACTTTGTGCCTGACCCATGCTTCCTCCAGACAAAACACCACACTCACACCACACACACCCCACAAAACAAAGAATGGGTGAAAAGGGCAAACACACAGTTTTACAGTTTACACCAAACCAGAATCAAAACCAGAATCAGAGTATCAGGAAAGCCAAGCCAGGTCAAAACTGAAGTATCAAGCAATCCAAGTCAAGTCAAAAACAAAAACCAAAGTGCTGGTACAGGCATGCCGTGAGTGATCAGTCCACACTTCCACTCAAATGGAATGAGCAAGTTCCAAAGACCAGTCTTACCAAGTTTCAGATGTCCGGACTCCAAGTGCCAGTTCCTTCCCGGTGTTCAACCACTGTGTTAATCCTCTGTGGGGGCCTGCGATGCACTGCTCTGGTGAGGCATTCCACTGGGGCAATTGCCTACCCAGGAGCGCTCTCAGGATCCACGTCACTCAAGCTAGCTGGAGTCCCCCGCAGGGATGCTCCACAGGGCAGGCCTAAGCTGCCTAAGGGGCTGCTTCAACCATCCATTAATCACCTTGCTTCCCAGTCAGGGAACCAAGAAATGTAGCAGGACAAGCCACAGACAAAACCCTTCAGACACTGACTTAAAGAAGGAAGGGCTTTATTTGGCCAAGAGCATCAGCAAGACTCACGTCTCAAAAACTGAGCTCCCCAAGAGAGCCATTCCTGTCCCTCTTAAGGGCTTACAACTCTAAGGGGGTCCGCATGAGAGGGTCATGATCAATTGAGCAAGCAGGGCATACGTGACTGGGGGCTGCATGCACCAGTAATTAGAATGGAACAGAACAGGACAGGGATTTTCACAGTGCTATTCTGTACAATGTCTGTAATCTATAGATAACATAACCAATTAGGTCAGGGGTCGATCTTTATCTACCAGGCCCAAGGCATGGCACCGGGCTGTCTGCCTGTGGATTTCATTTCTGCCTTTTAGTTTTTACTTCTTCTTTCTTTGGAGGCAGAAATTGGGCATAAGATAATATGAGGGGTGGTCTCCTCCCTTAATGAGACATGAATCGAGATATATAAGAAGTACATTGGTTTGGTCTGGAAAGGCTGGACAACTTGAAGCAAAGGCAGGAAGACCTGAAGAAGGAAGGGGGCTTCCACTTCACAGATAGGTGAGAGACAAACAGTTGCATTCTTTGGAGTTTCTGATTAGCATTTCCAAAGGAGGCAACCAGATATGCATCTATCTCAGTGAGCCTCTGCTCACTGACTTTGAATAGAATGGGAGGCAGATTTGCCCTGAGCAGTTCCCAGCTTGAAGAAGTCCAAAATATTTCCTTTCACATTTCCCAACTTTTCTTTTTTAAAATGTTTTGGAGAAAGCATTTTAGAAGAAAATGAGTCCCTGGTCCCAGGATTCATCCGATCTGTCATAGCTAGGACTGTTTATTCCTAGATGTGTAGGTCTAGAAAGCTCATTTTTGCAGGGTTGTGGAGTCTCATGTCCTCTTAACAGAAAATGTCCTCTTAGGAGAAAAGGAGAAAAACAACAGCACACAAAAGAACAATCCTGGAAAATCAATACAGGCCACATTACTCTGAAGTCTGTATATCAGTAGGCAGTTATGAAAGTGGCTTATGGCTGGGCATGGCGGCTCACGCCTGTAACCCCAGCACTTTGGGAGGCTGAGGCAGGTGGATCACAAGGTCAGGAGATTGAGACCATCCTGGCTAACATGGTGAAACCCCGTCTCTACTAAAAAAATACAAAAAATCAGCTGGACGTGGTAGCAGGTGCCTGCAGTCCCAGCTACTTGGGAGGCTGAGGCAGGAGAATAGCATGAACCCAGGAGGCAGAGCTTGCAGTGAGCCGAGATTGTGACATTGCACTCCAGCCTGGGGGACAGAGTGAGACTCCATCTCAAAAAAAAAAAAAAAAAAGTGGCTTAGGTACGTAAATAGGTTACTGTTATTTTGTTCTGAAGTTTGTCTAGTTTCAGTTTGCAAGGCTTTAAGAAAGCATTTCTTAGTTTTCAGTGACTCTCAATTAGGAGAAATGGAAAAAAGGAAAAAAATTGAAAACATATTTTGAAGACTTGTAGCCAAGAAAATATTAGGATTCGGCCCAAATTGTAGAAAATAATAAAAATTGAAAAACGTTAGGCAAGATGAGAATCTAACAATAGGTGTACTATAATTTTGGAAACATAATTTTTATCTCTCCAGTTTCCTATTTTTGCTAAAGACAAATCATGGTAGAACTGTCTTGCTTTATTCCACTTGGCCTAATTATTTGTATACAGTGCAGCAAGAGTAATTATTTTTTACATAGGCTTTTAAATTGGCTTTGCTGCGACTTTGTTCCATAGAAGGAATCTCAGATAAGACTTTTTTAAAGCTGAGCCACGCCATGGATTTGTGCCATCAAATACCTGTGAGTTGATTGATTCTCTCGAGGTTCCAATATAAACTTGGGGATCCTAGACCTGTCAGAAAGTGACATTCTTTACTTACCACAGGTCAGGAACCCTGTACCGGGGTGAATGGACAAATATAAGGCCAGTTTCCCCAAGGGGATTTATTGGCTCTGTAAGTCAAGTTTGATTCCTTAAAGGAAAGCACACTATTCCAGTCAAAGATTTGGTAAAATAACCAGATCCTCCAATTGCATCCTGTTACAAAGGAAAACAGATTTCTATTACACTTATACAAATAATTGTATTACCATAACACAAAAATTAGCTGTGTGTAGTGGCACATGACTGTAATCCTAGCACTATTGGAGGCTGAGGCAGGCAGATCACCTGAGGTCAGGGGTTTGAAACCAGCCTGGCCAACATGGCAAAACCCCATCTCTACTAAAAACACAAAAATTAGCCAGGCATGGTGGCACATGCATGTAATTCCAGATAATGGGGAGGCTGAGGCAGGAGAATCACTTGAATCAAGGAGGTGAAGGTTGCGGTGAGCCAAGATCTCGCCACTAAACTCCAGCCTGGGTTGACAGAGTAAGACTCAATCTGGGGGAAAAAAAAGACTCTAAAAAACAAATCAAAAGGATCAGCAAACATTTTAAGCAAAAAGTCAAAAAGATGAATTTAGTCCATGCAGTTAATTCCTGTTCTGCTTGACACTCATGAATATTTTAGCTCTCCATGAGTCCTGAAACTTTTTCCTCTATTCTTATGTCACAGAATATCTATGTTATCTACATACACATAAAAATATTTCTAGACATTTTATAAAAACAGCTTTTTTCATATATTTGGTCTCTTTAGAAAATTGACAGAAATATTATTTATAGAAATTGTGATTATTAAACCTTGCACTCCAGGAAGAGGTTTCAAGAACAACCTGCATAAATGCTAAAACTTGATGCTGAACTAAATATTTTAATTTAATTCACTAAGTTTCTACTAAAAATAGCTTCAAGAGAGGCCTTGTGCTTGCCAAGTGTGAAAAGAATCTGATATGTTCAGGGTTCAAGTCTGTCAGAGGATTAAGTATTTGAAAATTTTCTGCTGTTAATTTTCCAAAGTAGCATAGACCATGAAGTAAATATTTGCCATGTAAAACTGAAGATAAAGTTAATAACCTAAAAATAATTCTGGTTGAATTGGACACAATTCATGCAAACTTGGCTTACTCGACACTGATTAGTTTAAGTGGGAGGGTTAAATTATTGACTCCACTCATACAATTTCTATTAACTTATGGAACAAAATCACTGCCTAGAATAGAATTTACCAAATATTGTTGTAAACTGCTGACCTCATGCATCTTGATGATGATAGTTATTCTGCTAAAGTCTTTTGAAGCAATTGATTGTGGCCTTCTTAAGCTCTATTTAAAGGGATTTCTGTTGTAAAACAGATGAATTTGCATGAAATATTGCTCCTATTCTTTCTGACCATTTGTTTTTTCTCATGAAAGTGAAATTTGTTATCTGTATCCTCTCTGGTTGCTAGGATAAAATGTCTCCTTAAGGTTGCCAAGACTAGTAGCAACAACAGCTGGTGAATCTAATTTGCATTTAAATGGACAATTCACAATAATGTCCTTCAAGTCCCAGGATGCTCTGAATATATGCTCTATGTACATATGCAGTAGTAGCTGCAAGATGGATATACAGGCAACAATACAATCTAAAAGCTGCATATTAAGGATCAGTCACATTATGAATGGCTGCTGATGCACTCATCACCCTCTTGAAAAAATTGTTATCCCAAATCTAGTGTCTGATCTTCATGTCAGGCCATCTCCTAATATTTCAAGCTGCTCAAGGATTAATTTTAGCAAGCCTAGAATGGGCCTGTGTTATATTACTGAATAAAAGATCTACCAAAAATCTGTGATCTCTGGTCAAGTCATGAAATAATTATTGTAATTAATAAGGTTGTTTTGTAACCAAGAGTCCAAGGAGTTTCAGGGGTTTGTACCAGCTTGTTAGCCTTGTTTATTAATAACAGTGAAACTGATGATTTGTACCTCTTAGATATAAGTTCTAAATTTCTCTTCAAAGAATCAATATGTCAGTATGTTCAATTCTTTGCCTTCTACTTTTAAACTCAACTTCCTTGTAAAGCAACCTTTTTCAATTACCTACTCCACCCTGACTCATTCAGATTACCTGCTACCTGCTCCATCCTGACTCATTCTCCACCCTGCATCACCATTTTTTCCCTGCCAAAGCACTCATCCTCATCACTCTCTTTAAATTAGCCAAACAGAATTAGTTTAGCCTGTGCAGTCTAACCCTAGCCAATAGGGGAACAACACAGCAGCAGGGGCCACATGCGTCAGGGATAAGAACACTTTCCTCTCCCTTGTCCAAGTGTGCACTCACCATTGCTCCATCTGTAAGTGTGCACCCTTTTATAGAAGTAACTTGCGTTGTTGAGAATTAAAAGAAAATTTTATAATCGAGTTCTATTTCTTTTGTGGCACCGAAACTTTATATATAACATACCCAATCTTGGTAAGATCCCAGAAGGTCTCTGCTATTGGTTTTGGTTTCACACCAAGAATATTGCTTTGGGCTATGATGCATATTCTTACTTTAATGCTGTTGCTATATTGTATCCTTTTCTTGTAAAACTAGATTTGAAAATACTTCCACTTTAGGTCCTGAGAATGTTCTTTAGCAATTAAACCCTCTTTGATTGCCATCGTTCATGCAAAAGCTATACAAACTCTCCTTTTAATAATCACCTTTAAAAATAATCACTTTTTATGATTATAAATTATTATGTGCTTATCAAAAAGCTTGGAGACTACACAAAATTTCTATGGAACAAATAAATTAAAGTTACTAACAATCTTAAAATCAAGAAATAATCATTCTTAATTCTCCCCATAGACTTCCTCTCTGTTTTCTTGAGATCATGTGTTGTAAGTGTTTTGTAATTTGCTTTTCTTCAGGTGACCTTAATAACATTAGCGTTACTTAGTAAATATCATTTTCCTTATGATATACTGTTTCATCAATGGATATCCAATTATTACAAAAAATATTTGTATTGTTGAAAATTCCATTTATTTTTGTTTTTCTTCTTTAAAAATAAGCAGTTATGAAACTATGTTTTGCATAAGGCTGTTTATCATATTTCATCCATATCCTTAGGATAGATTTCTAAAATGAAATTGACCATGCCATAGAATACAAACATTTTTAAGGCTAAAGATACAATTTTACTAATTAATTTCTAAAAGGTAATATCAATATTTATACTCACAAAAACTATAGGAATACTTTAATAGAGCAGTCATGTCTTTTAGAAACATTTATGAATTGTCTGTCATAGTTATTGGGATAATTTTTGTTTGACCTTTAATTTATGTATTTGGCTTGTAGGCAATTTATGTCTTAATACAATTAAATCTATTATCTTTTCCCTTCTGACCTCTTATATTACTTTTAAGTCTGGAAACTCTTTCCTTATGCAAACATTTGATAGTATATTCATTTTTATTTTCTTGTAGGCTCTTTATAAACTGATTTTTTTACATTTAACTCTTTAAGCACTTTAGATGAAGTTCCCCAAATTATAACTTCATTTTTTCTAGTACTATTTATTGAAAACCTTTACTATATGTTAATATATGGTTCATGTATATTATGGAAAAATAAATCTTCCCTGGATTTCTAGGTTTTCCTGCAAAATGTCAGCCTCCTGAGCCATACATTGTGAATTAGAAAATGTTTGGTTTTACTCTCTCCAGAAAAAAATTCCTTTTCATATGCCCAAGTATTACATCTTCAGCCATTTGCCTCCTTAATTGTGGAAGTAATTGCTTCCATTCAAAAGATAATAAACCTCTTATCCCCTAAGAGCCAAATGGTTGCATTCCAGAATGGGAACCTAAGTTAAAGGAAAGGGTGACTGAATAATGCTTAGACTCTTGGAAGGGTTTAGAGTGTTATCTTTCCTTGTATTTATATTTCAAAAGAGGCAATTCTGGGTTGCAAACTTGGAGAACTAGACTTATCTTGCCCCTAAAGATATTCATTTGCACTACAAACTTAAGAACCCAGGATTCTTCTTCTCCTAACAGAAAGAGGGACAGATCTTCTCCCCTTCTAGATAAAAGGAGAAATGTAAAGCTCTGGGTCCCTAGCCTACAGTGCAATCCCACAGCATATTTTAGTATTTATCCATACACCTCTCATCATCTCTAAGTGCTGTTTTAGCTTTGAGTAAAATAAACCTCTGATCTCTGATTGTCTGCAGGTGTTTCTGTTAAGTATTCTACTATCCATCCTCCTATCTAAATTATCTACCTATCTAAATATATAATTGTGCTGATAGAGAAACAGTTCCATCACAGTTTCTAACTTCACATACATTAAATTTTTATTCTCCTGGAGCTCCTTCTAGACTATTTTCTTTGTCACTATCACTTTAATGATTATGTAAGCCTTATAATTTTTTTAGATATTTAATACATTTTACATAACTTGTATTTTTTCTAACTTTTAAAGCAATTCTTGCCCATTTACTTTTCCATGTGAATTACAGAATCCCTTTATCAAAATCTAAAAAGAAGTGACATTTTATTAAACCTATCAACAAATTGGTAAATAATTCACATCTCTATAATATTTGGTTTTCACATGGAGAAACATAGTTCTTCATTTATTTAAATATTTTTATTTCTCACTTCTGTAGTTTTCTGTGTAAAATACAATTTCTATTTGATATTATTAAGAATTAACTATTTCTGTTGCTGTGTATATAATCTTGTTTTTCGTTATGCTTTCTACCATTATTGATGTGACTATAAAACAGTCTTTCAGTTGTTATTCTTTTTGAACTCTCCTTAATTTTTTTGAGACAGGGCCTTGCTCTGTCACCCAAGATGGAATGCAGGCTGGAGTGAAGTCATAGCTTACTGAAGCCTGGACCTCCCCAGCTCAAGCAATTCTCCCACCTTAGCCTCCCAGAGTAGCTGGGACTACAGGCGTGCACCACCATGCCTGGCTAATTTTTGTATTTTTTTGTAGAGACAGAGTTTTGCCATTTGCCCAGGCTGGTCTTGAACTCCTGGGCTCAAGCGATCCTCCCTCCTCAGCCTCTCAAAATGCTGGGATCACAGGCATGAGCCACCATGCCAGGCTGAGAAGTTCTAAAATATTTTTAATGGTAAAACATATTTGTTGAGCCCTGGAACAAAAGATTTTTCATGCAGACCTATCCAGCATATTCATCATGAGTACTTGCCATTCTTAGGCACTGGAAACACCAAGTTTTGTAAGATAATGTAATCATGGTTTTAAAAGGACCAGGACTTTGTAGATTCTGGATACCAGTCCTTCTCCTTAAAGGAAAACTGAAATTCATTCTATATCCCTCTGTGAAAAACTGAAATTGACTTTGCAAATTATGACAGTAAGAAAAAACTGCTGTAGTTGACTCCACCCTGCTTCTAATTTCCAAGCTGTATTTGGCCACTCCTGAGCATACGCCACACTCTCACTGGGAGGAATTTAGTTTATAATTTAAATGTAAAGCAAGGATGATGATAGCCCTTCCCAAAGCTAAACCATCTTTGTAAAACCAATGAAAGCCCAGAAGGTTAGGATTATGGGAGGGGCCCGAATTCTACTAAGATATAGGCACAGTTGAATGATAACCTCTTGTTCCAGAGGTCACAAGATTTGTAACTTCTGCAATTACTCCTGTAGATAACGTGGCTATTGTAGAACTTAAGATTGGCCTTTTGAGATGTTTTTCAGACTTCTGTATTTCTGGCAACCGACTGACTCTACCTGGACCTGAGACTCATGACTCAGCCAGTCCTGTAGCCTGCCCCTGGGCTAACTTAGTGCACAAGGGCTACTTTCCACACCTCTATGATTTCATTCCCAACAAATCAATATTCCCAGTTTCTTACCTGCCTGCCAACCAAATTATCCTTGAAAATCCCTAGCGTCCAAGCCTCAGGGAGACTGATTTGAGTGATAACTTTAGTTCTCCCATGTCACCAGTCTCCTGTTAATTAAGCTCTTTCTTTACTGCAATAGTGTGATCTCAGTGAATTGGTTTTGTCTGTGCAGTGGGCCAAAAGACCTCTTCAGATGACTACAATGCTTTAGTCAGCAGAAAAAACAGGCAGCAAAATAATCAAGAAATTGGCAGATAAAATGTTTCTTGATTCTAAGCTCTAAAAAATATATTGCTTAACACATTTACTGAATTCAAAACAACTAAAGTTTTTTAAATTTATTGCCTTACTAAATATTTAAAATTTAAAACTATATAGTTTTAAAAAGAGAGACAAACATTAACTTTTATTTATTTTTTAATTTCAATAGGTTTGGGGGGAGCAGATGCTGTTTGGTTATATGAATAAGTTCTTTAGTGGTGATTTCTGAGATTTTACTACACCCAACACCTGAGCAGTGTACACTGTAGCCAGTGTGTAGTCTATCCCTTGCCACCCACAACGTTTTCCCGAGTCCCCAAAGTCCAGTGTATTGTTCTTATGCCTTTGCATCCTCATAACTTAGTTCCCACATTTGAGTGTGAACATACGATGTTTGGTTTTCCATTTCTGAGATGCTTCACTTAGAGTGATAGTCTCCAATTCCATCCAGTTTGCTGAAATGCCATTATTTTGTTCCTTTTTATGGCTTAGCAGTATCCCATGGTATATATATATATAACAGATTTTGTTTATCCACTCATTGATTTATGGGCATTTGGGCTGGTTCCATATTTTTGCAATTGCAAATTGTGTTGCTCTAAACATGCATATGCAAGTATCTTTTTCATACAATGACTTCTTTTCCTCTGGGTAGACACCTAGTAGTGGGATTGCTGGATCAAATGGTAGATCGACTTTTAGTTCTTTAAGGAAACTCCACACTGTTTTCTGTAGTGGTTGTACTAATTTATATTCCCATCAACAGTTTAAAAGTGTTGCCTTTTCACTGCCTCCGTGCCAATATCTTTTTTAAAAAATTTTTTTGATTATGGCAATTTTTTTTTTTTTAAGAGAGATTAAGTAATTTATTGAAATCCTAAAGCAAGTAAGAAGTGGTGCTAGAATTGGAGCCAAGATCTTCTGATTCATATTCAGGTGTTCATTCTCTTATATACATATACTTAAAAGTGCTATTTTTTTGTGATACTATAAACTAATGGTTTTCAAACATTTTGGTCTCAGGACACATTTATACTCTTAAATTTTTTTTTTTTTTTCTGTTTTAAGCTACTTTTATTTATTTTTATTTTTTTATTTTTTTATTTTTTATTATACTTTAGGTTTTAGGGTACATGTGCACAATATGCAGGTTTGTTACATATGTATCCATGTGCCATGTTGATTTCCTGCACCCATTAACTTGATTATGGCTATTCTTGCAGGAGTGAGGTAGTATCATACTGTTGTTTTGAATTGCATTTCCCTGATCATTAGTGATGTTGAGCATTTTTCCATATGCTTGTTGTCCATTTGTGTATCTTGTTTTGACAATTCTCCATTCTTGTCCTTAGCCCACTTTTTGGTGATATTGTTTGTTTTTTCTTGCTGATTTGTTTGAGTTCTGTGTAGATTCTGGATACTAGACCTTCGTTGGATATATAGATTGTGAAGACATTCCACTCTGTGGGTTGTCGGTTAACTCTGTTGATTATTCCTTTTGCTGTGCAGAAGCTTTTTAATTTAATTAAGTCACATCTATTATCTTTGTTTTTGTTGCATTTGCTTTTGGGTTCTTGGTCATGAACTCTTTGCCTAAGCCAACATCTAGAAGGACTTTTCCACTGTTATCTTCTAGAATCTTCATGGTTTCAGTTCTTAGATTAAGTCTTTGATCCATCTTGAGTTGATTTTTGTATGAAGTGAGAGATGAGGATCCAGTTTTATTCTTCTACGTGTGGCTTGCCAAATATCCCAGCACCATTTGTTGAATAGGGTGTCCTCTCCCCACTTTATGTTTTTGTTTGCTTTGTCAAAGATCAGTTGGCTGTAAGTATTTGGCTTCATTTCTGGGTTCTCTATTCTGTTCCATTTGTCTGTGTCCCTATTTTCATACCAGTATCATGCTGTTTTGGTGACTATGACCTTATAGAATAAGTTTGAAGTCAGGTAATATTACGCTTCCAGATTTGTTCTTTTTGCTTAGTCTTGCTTTCGCTATGCAGGCTTTTTTTTTGTTCCATATGAATTTTAGGATTGTTTTCTCTAGTTTTGTGAAGAATGATGGTGGTATTTTGATGCTCTGATTGCTCTGGGTTGCACTTCTAGCACCATGTTGAAGAGAAATGGTGAGAGTGGGCATCCTTGTCTTGTTCCAGTTCTTAGGGGTAATGCTTTCAACTTTTCCGCATTCAGCATAATGTTGGAATTGCATTGAATTTGTAGATTGTTTTTGGCAGTATGGTCATTTTCACAATATAGATTCTACCCGTCCATGAGCATGGGATGTGTTTCCATTTGTTTGTGTCATTTATTATTTCTTTCAGCAGTGTTTTGTAGTTTTCCTTGTAGAGGTCTTTCACATCCTTGGTTAGGTATGTTCCTAAGGTTTTTTTTTTTTTTTTCAGCTATTGTGAAAAAGGTTGAGTTCTTTATTTGATTCTCAGCTTAGTCACTATTGGTGTTTAGCAGGGCTACTGATTTGTGTACACTAATTTTGTATCCTGAAACTTTGCTGAATCCATTTACCAGTTCTAGGAGATTTTTGGATGAGTCTTTAGGGTTTTCTAGGTAAATGATCATGTCATCAACAAACTGTGACAGTTTGACTTCCTCTTTACTGATTTGGCTGCCCTTTATTTCTTTCTCTTCTCTGATTGCTCTGGCTAGCATTGCTAGCACCGCTAGCACCATGTTGAAGAGGAGTGGTGAGAGTGGGCATCCTTGTCTTATTCCAGTTCTTAGGGGCAATGCTTTCAATGTTTCCCCATTCAGTATAATGTTGGCTGTGGGCTTGTCATAAATGGCTTTTATTACCTTAATGTTTTCCCTTCTATTTTGCTGAGGGTTTTAATCATAAAGTGATGCTGGATTTTGTCTAATGCTTTTTCTGTGTCTCTTGAAATGATCATGTAATTACTGTTTTTAATTCTGTTTTTGTGGTGTATCACATTTATTGACTTGTGTATGTTAAACCATCCCTGCATTCCTGGTATAAAATCCACTTGATCATGGTGGATTCTCTTTTTGATATGTGGTTGAATTCAGTTTGCTAGTATTTTGTTAAGGATTTTGGCATCTATGTTCATCAGGGATATTGATCTATAGTTTTCTTTTTGGGTTAATGTCCTTTCCTGGTTTTGGTATTAGGGTGATCCTGGCCTCATAGAATGATTTAGGGAAGATGCCCTCTCTCTCTCCCTATCTTTTGGAATAGTGTCAGTAGGATTGGTACCAATTCTTATTTGAATGTCTGATATAATTCAGCTGTGAATCTGCCTGGTCCTAGACTTTTTGTTGTTGTTGGCTTTATTTATTTATTTATTTATTATTTATTTATTTATTTATTTTCAGGCTGGAGTGCAGTGGCATGATCTCAACTCATTGTAACCTTTGCTTCTTGGGTTCAAGTGATTCTCCTGCCTCAGCCTCCTGAGTAGATGGGACTACAGGTTCATGCCACCACACCTGGCTAATTTTTGTGTTTTTAGTAGAGATGAGGTTTTGCCAAGTTGGCCAGCCAGGTCTCAAACTCCTGACCTCAAGTGATCTACCCACCTTAGCCTCCCAAAGTGCTGGGATTATAGGTGTGAACCACCATGCTCAGCCTCTTGGCTGTGTTTTTATCACTGTTTCAATCTTGTGGCTTGTTATTGGTCTGTTCAGAGTCTGTATCTTCCTGGTTTAATCTAGGAGGGTTGTATATTTCCAGGAATTTATCTGGCTCCTCTAGATTTTCTAGTTTATGCATGTAAAGGTGTTCATAGTAGCCTTGAATAATCTTTTGTATTTCTGTGCTATTGGTTGTAGTATCTCTCATTTTGTTTCTAATTGAGCTTATTTGGATCTCCTCTTTTCTTTTTTGGTTAAACTCACTAATGGTTTATTAATTTTATTTATTTTTTCAAATAACCAGGTTTTTGTTTCATTTATCTTTTGTATTGTTTTTGTTTGTTGTTTCAATTTCATTTAGTTCTGCCTTGATCCTAGTTATTTTCTTCTGTTAGGTTTGGATTTGGATTGTTCTATTCTTGTTTCTCCAGTTCCGTGAGTTGTGACTTCACATTTTCTATTTGTGCCCTTTCAGACATTTTGATGTAGGCATTTGATCCTATGAACTTTATTTTTAGCATGACATCAGCTGCATCCCAGAGGTTTTGATAAGTTGTGCCACTATTATTGTTCAGTTCAAACAATTGTTTAATTTCCATCTTGATTTTATTGTTGACCCAACAATAATTCAGGAGAAGGTTATTTAATTTTTATAAATCTTTATGGTTTTTAGGGTTCCTTTTTGGAGTTGATTTCCAATTTTATTCTACTGTGGTCTGAGAGAGTGCTTGATATAATTGCCATTTTCTTAAATTTACTGAGATTTGGTTTGTGACCTATCATATGATCTATCTTGGAGAATGTTCCATGTGCTGATGAATGTATATTCTGCAGTTGTTGGGTAGAATGTTCAGTAAATATCTGTTAAGTCCATTTGTTGTACTGTATAATTTGAGTCTGTTCTTTGTTGACTTTCTGTCTTGACCTACCTAATGATGTCACTGGAATGTTAAAATGCCCCCCTATTATTGTGTTGCCATCTATCTTGTTTCTTTGGTCTAGTAATAATTGTTTTATCAATTTGGGGGTTCCAGTGTTAGGTGCATATACATTTACAATTGTGATATTTTCCTATTAGACTAGCCCTGTTATCATTACATAATGTCCTTCTTTGTCTTTTTTAACTGCTATTACTTTATTTATTGTTTTGTCTGATATACAAATAACTACTCCTGCTTGTTTTGGTATCCGTTTGCATGGAATATCTTTTTCTACCCCCTTAAGTTTATGTGATTCTTTATGTGTTAGGTGAGTCTCCCAAAGACAGCAGAAACTTGGTTAGGAAATTCTTATCCATTCTGCCATCCTGTATGTTTTAAGTGGAGCATTTAGGCCATTTACATTCAATGTTAGTATTGAGATGTGAGGTACTATTCTGTTCATTGTGCTATTTGTTGCCTGAATACCTTGGGTTTTTTTCGTTGTGTTATTGTTATATAGTTCTTGTGAGATGCTTTAAGGAGGTTCTATTTTGGTGTATTTTTAGGATTTGTTTTGAGATTTAGAGGTCTTTTTAGTAGTTCTTGTAGTGCTGGCTTGGTAATGGTGAATTCTTTCAGCATTTGTTTATTTGGGAAAGACTATCTTTCCTTCATTTATGAAGCTAGGTTTCACTGGATAAAAAATTCTTGACTGATAATTGTTTTGTTTAAGGAGGCTAAAAATAGAACCCTAATGTTTTCTAGTTTGTAGGGTTTCAGCTGAGAAATCTGCTATTAATCTGACAGGTTTTCCTTTCTAGGTTACCTGATGCTTTTGCCTCACAGCTCTTAAGATTCTTTCCTTCATCTTGACATTAGATAATCTGATGACTATGTGCCTAGGTGATGATTTTTTGCAATAATTTTCCCAAGTGTTCCTTGAGCTTCTTGTATTTGGATGTCTAGATCTCTAGCAAGGTCAAGGAAGTTTTCCTTGATTATTCCCTCAAATATGTTTTCCACAGTTTTAGATTTCCCTTATTCCTTGGGAACACCAATTATTCCTAGGTTTAGATGTTTATCATAGTCCCAAACTTCTTAGAGGCTTTGTTCACTTTTTTTTCTTCCTTTTTTCTTTGTCTTTGACAGATATACTTTGGCTGTGTCACCACTCAAATCTCATCCTGAACTATAGTTCCATTAATCTCTACATGTTGTGGGAGGAACCCAATGAGAGGTAATGGAATTATGGGGCAGTTTATCCCATACTATTCTCATGGTAGTGAATAAGGCTCATGAGATCTGATGATTTTATAAGAGGTTTCCCTTTTCACTTGGCTCTCATTCTCTCTTGTCTGTTGGTATGTAAGATGTGACTTTTGCATTCCACCATGATTGTGAGGCCTTCCCAGCCACATAGAACTGTGACTCCATTAAAACTCTTTTTTCTTTGTAAATTACCCAGTCTTGGGGATGTCTTTATCAGCAGCAGGAAAATGCACTAATATGTTAAATTGATACTGGTAGAGTAGGGTTCTTCTGTAAAGATACTTAAAAATGTGGGGCGACTTTGGAACTGGGTAACAGGCAGAAGTTGAAACAGTTTGGAGGGCTCAAAAGAAGATAGGAAAATGTGAGAAAGGTTGGAACTTCCTAGAGACTTGGAGGGATCAGAAGACTGAAAGATGTGGGAAAGTTTGGAACTTCCTAGAGATTTGTTGAATGGCTTTGATCAAAATGCTGATAATGATATTGACAATAAAATCCAGGCTGAGGTGGACTCAGATGAAGATGAGGACCTTGTTGGGAACTGAAGTAAAGGTGACTCTTGCTATGTTTTAGCAAAGACTGGTGGCATTTTACCCCTGCCCTAGGGATTTGTGGAACATTGAACTTGAAGGAGATGATTTAGAGTATCTGGTAGAAGAAATTTCTAAGTGGCAAAGTGTTCAAAAGGAAGCAGAGCATAAAAGTTTGTCAGCCTAATGATGCAATAGAAAAGGAAAACCCATTTTCTGGGGAGAAATTCAAGCCTACTGCATATATTTGTATAAGTAACAGCAGCCAAATGTTAATCACCAAGACAATGGAGAAAATGCCTCCAGTGCGTATCAGAGACCTTTGTGGCAACCCCTCGCATCTCAGGCCCAGAGGCCTTGGAGGGAAAAATGGTTTCATGGGCCAGGCCCAGGTCCCCCTACTGTGTACAGCCCAGGGACTTGGTGCCATTTGTCCTAGCAATTCCATCTGTGGCTAAAAGGGGCAGGCCATGGCGTTGGAGGGTGGAAGCCCTTAGCCTTGGCAGCTTCCATGTAGTGTTGAGCCTGCAGGTGCACAGAAGTCAATAATTGAGGTTTGGGAACCTTGGCCTAAAATTTAGAGGATGTAAGGAAATGCCCAGATGTCCAGGCAGAAGTTTGCTGAAGGGGCAGGGCCCACATGGAGAACTGCTGCTAGGGCAGTGTGGAAGGGAAATGTGGGGTTGATGACTCCATGCAGAGTACCCACTGTGACACTGCCTAGCGGAGCTGTGAGAAGAGCACCACTGTCTTCTAGACCCCAGAATAGTACATCCACTGACAGCTTGCATTGTGTGACTGGAAAAGCCACAGACACTCAATGCCAACCTATGAAACCAGCCAGGAGGGAGGCTATATCCTGCAAAGCCACAGGGCCAGAGCTGCCCAAGACCACAGGAACCCATCTCTTGCATCAGCATGAACCAGATGTAAGACATTGAGTCAAAGAAGATCATTTTGGAGCTTTAAGATTTGACTGCCCTTGGCTGATCATGGTGGCTCACACCTGTAATCCCAGCACTTTGGGAGGTCAAGACGAGTGGATCACAAGGTCAGGAGTTCAAGACCAGCCTGGCCAACATGGTGAAACCCCGTCTCTACTAAAAATACAAAAATTAGCTGGGTGTGGTGGTGCACCTGTAATCCCAGCTACTCTGGTGCCTGAAGCAGGAGAATTGCTAGAACTGGGACCCAGGAGGTGTAGGTTGCAGTGAGTTGAGATTGCACCACAGCACTCCAGCCTGGGCTACAGAGTGAGACTCCATCAAAAAAAAAATAAATAAAATAAAAAGATTTGAGTGCCCTGCTGGATTTCGAACTTGCATGGGATCTCTAGCCCCTTTGTTTTGGTCAACTTTTCTATTTACCCAATACCTGTACACTTATTGTATATAGGAAGTAACTAACGTGCTTTTGATTTTACAGGCTCACAGACAGAAGGGACTTGCCTTGTCTCAGATGAGACTTTAGACTGTGTACTTTTGAGTTAATGCTGAAATGAGTTAATACCTTGGGGGAAAGTTGGGAACACGTGATTGGTTTTGAAATGTGAGGACATGAGATTCATGAAGGTGAAGGGTGGAATAGTATAGTTAGGCTGTGTCCCCACCCAAATCTCATCTTGAATTGTAATTCCCTTAATCCCCTATTGTTGTGGCAGGGACCTGGTGGAAGATAATTGAATTACGGGGGAAGTTTCCCTCATATTGTTCTGGTAGTGAATAAGTCTCATGAGATCTGATGACTTTATAAGGGGTTTCCCCTTTCACGTGGCTCTCATTCTCTCTTGTCTGCCACCATGTAAGATGTGGCTTTCACCTTCTGCCATGATTGTGAGGCCTCCCCAACCATGTAGAACTGCGTGTCCATTAAGCCTCTTTTTCTTTACAAATTATCCAATCTTGGGTATGTCTTTATCAGCAGCATGGAAATGAACAAATACAATATTAACAGATTGGGTTAATTCAAAATCCTTGTCTTCCAGCTCTGAAGTTCTTTTTTTTTCACAGTATGAAATTATCTTTATTCGGAAGATCACATAGCAGCATTTTCATAATCAAAAACATTTTACATTAGCAATAAACACCAGTCATTTATGCAAGAGCTTCCCAGGGTTGGTAGATATTTTTACGGCTTCATTTTGCTCTAGTCAAAGAAATGGAAAAGATGTTTTTAACTTATTATCAATTCTACATCCGGCGTCGAGAAGTGCAAAGCATTAGAAAAAGAGAGGGAAAGAGGGATCTTCAATATTCTCTGTAAAGGAGCAAATTCTGACATGGTCATCTCAGACACCCTCTTTTAATTCCAAAGTCTAAACTTACAAAAGCAGAGAAAGGCTGGGCATGGCGGCTCATGCCTGTAATCCCAGCACTTTCGGTGGCTGAGGCAGGTGGATCATGAGGTCAGGAGTTTGATACCAGCCTGGCCAATATGGTGAAACCCCGTCTCTACAAAAAATACAAAAATTAGCTGGGCATGGTGGTGTGTGCCTGTAGTCCCAGCTACTTGGGAGGCTGAGGCAGAAAAATCACTTGAACCCGAGAGGCAGAAGTTGCAGTAAGCTGAGATTATGCCACTGCATTCCAGCCTGGGCAACAGAGTGAGACTTCATCTCAACAACAAAAAAAAAGAAAAGAAAAGCAGAAAAAAAAAATACACAAGTCCTAAGTTGCACATGAACAAATAGCAAGTACTCATGCATTCTTTTTTTTTTTTAATTATACTTTAAGTTCTAGGGTACATGTGCAGAATGTGCAGTTTTTTTACATAGGTATACATGTGCCATGTTGGTTTGCTACACCCATCAACTCATCATTTACATTAGATATTTGTCCTAATGCTATCCCTCCCTCAGCCACCCCCCACCCCAACAGGCCACAGTGTGTGATGTTCCCCGCCCTGTGTCCAAGTGTACTCATTGTTTAATTTCCACTTACGAGTGAGAACATGTGGTATTTGGCTTTCTGTCTTTGTGATAGTTTGCTCAGAATGATAGTTTCCAGCTTCATCTATGTCCCTGCAAAGGACATGAACTCATCATTTTTTATGGCTGCATAGTATTCAATGATGTATATGTGCCACATTTTCTTAATCCATTCTATCATTGATGGACATTTGGGTTGGCTCCAAGTCTTTGCTATTGTGAATAGTGCCACAATAAACATACATGTGCACGTGTCTTTATAGTAGCATGATTTATAATCCTTTGGGTATATACCCAGTAATGGAATCACTGGGTCAAATGGTATTTCTAGTTCTAGATCCTTGAGGAATCGTCACACTGTCTTCCACAATGGTTGAACTAATTTACACTCCCACCAACCATGTAAAAGCATTCCTATTTCTCCACATCCTCTCCAACATCTGTTGTTTCCTGAATTTCTAATGATTGCTATTCTAACTGGCATGAGATACTATCTCACTGTGGTTTTGATTTGCACTTCTCAGATGACCAGTGATGAGGAGCATTTTTTCATGTGTCTGTTGGCTGCATAAATGTCTTCTTTTGAGAAGTGTCTGTTCATATCCTTTGCCCACTTTTTGATGGGGTTGTTTGTTTTTTTTTCTTGTAAATTTGTTTAAGTTCCTTGTAGACTCTGGATATCAGTCCCTTGTCAGATGGGTAGATAGCAAAAATTTTCTCCCATTCTGGAGGTTGCCTGTTCACTCTGATGGTAGTTTCTTTTGCTGTGCAAAGGCTCTTTAGTTTAGTTAGATCCCATTTGTATATTTTGGCTTTTGTTTCCATTGTTTTTGGTGTTTTTGTCATGAAATCCATACCCATTCCTATGTCCTGAATGGTATTGCCTAGGTTTTCTTCTAGGGTTTTTATGGTTTTAGGTCTAACATTTAAATCTTTAATGCATCTTGAATTAATTCCTGTATACATTGTTAAGGAAGGGATCCAGTTTCAGCTTTCTACATAGGGCTAGCCAGTTTTCCCAGCACCATTTATTCAATATGAAATCCTTTCCCCATTTCTTGTTTTTGTCAGGTTTGTCAAAGATCAGATGGTTGTAGATGTGTGGTGTTATTTCTGAGGACTCTGTTCTGTTCCATTGGTCTATATATCTGTTTTGGTACCAGTACCATGCTGTTTTGGTTACTGTAGCTTTGTAGTATAGTTTGAAGTCAGGTAGCATGATATCTCCAGGTTTGTTCTTTTTGCTTAGGATTGTCTTGGCAATGTGGGCTCTTTTTTGGTTCCATATGAACTTTAAAGGGTTTTTTTCCAATTCTGTGAAGAAAGTCATTGGTAGCTTGATGGGGATGGCATTGAATCTATAAATTACCTTGGGCAGTATGGCATTTTCATGATATTGATTCTTCCTATCCATGAGCATGGAATGTACTTCCATTTGTTTGTGTCCTCTTTTATTTTGTTGAGCAGTGGTTTGTAATTCTCCTTAAAGAAGTCCTGCACATCCTTCGCAAGTTGGATTCCTAGTATTTTATTGTCTTTGTAGCAATTGTGAATGGGAGTTCACTCATGATTTGGCTCTCTGTTTGTCTGTTATTGGTGTATAGGAATGCTTGTGATTTTTGCACATTGATTTTGTATCCTGAGATTTGCTGAAGTTGCTTATCAGCTTAAGGAGATTTGGGGCTGAGATTATGGGGTTTTCTAAATATACAATAATGTCATCTGCAAACAGGGACAATGTGGCTTCCTCTTTTCCTAATTGAATACACTTTATTGCTTTCTCTTGCCTGATTGCCCAGCAAGAACTTCCAACACTATGTTGAATAGGAGTGATGAGAGAGGGCATCCTTGTCTTGTGCCAGTTTTCAAAGGGAATGCTTCCAGTTTTTGCTCATTCAGTATGATATTGGCTGTGGGTTTGTCATAAATAGTTCTTATTATTATGAGATACATTCCATCAATACCTAGCTTATTGAGCATTTTTAGCATGAAGTGCTGTTGAATTTTGTTGCAGGCCTTTTGTCATTGGTCTGTGTGATGTGATGGATTACATTTATTGATTTGCATATGTTGAACAAGTCTTGGATCACAGGGATGAAGCCCACCTGATCATGGTGGATAAGCTTTTTGATGTGCTGCTGGATTCGGTTTGCCAGTATTTTGTTGAGGATTTTGGCATCAATGTTCAGCATTGATATTGATCTAAAATTCTCTTTTTTGTGTGTGTCTCTCCCAGGCTTTGGTATCAGGATGACACTGGCCTCATAAAATGAGTTAGGGAGGATTCCCTCTTTTTCTATTGATTGTAATAGTTTCAGAAGGAATGGTACCAGCTCTTCTTTGTACCTCTGGTAGAATTCAGCTATGAATCCATCTGGTCCTGGACTTTTCTTGGTTGGTAGGCTATTAATTATTGCCTCAACTTCAGAGCCTGTTATTGGTCTATTCAGAGATTCACCTTCTTCCTGATTTAGTCTTGGGAGGGTGTATGCATTGAGGAATTTATCCATTTCTTCTAGATTTTCTAGTTTATTTGCGTAGAGGTGTTTATAGTATTCCCTGAAGGTGGTTTGTATTTCTGTGGGTTTGGTGGTGATATCACCTTTATCTTTTTTATTGCATCTATTTGATTCTTCTCTCATTTCTTCTTTATTAGTCTTGCTAGCAGTCTATCAATTTTGTTGATCTTTTCAAAAAACGAGCTCCTGGATTCATTGACTTTTGAAGGGTTTTTTGTGTCTCTATTTCCTTCAGTTCTGCTCTGATCTTAGTTATTTCTTGCCTTTTGCTAGCTTTTGAATTTATTTGCTCTTGCTTCTCTAGTTCTTTTAATTGTGATGTTAGAATGTCAATTTTAGATCTTTCCTGCTTTCTCTTGTGGGCATTTAGTGCACACTGCTTTAATTGTGTCCCAGAGAGTCTTGCATGTTGTCTCTTTGTTCTCACTGGTTTCAAATAACATCTTTATTTCTGCCTTCATTTCGTTATTTACCCAGTAGTCATTCAGGAGCAAGTTGTTCAGTTTCCATGTAGTTGTGTGGTTTTGAGTCAGTTTCTTAATCCTGTGTTCTAATTTGATTGCGTTGTGGTCTGAGAGACAGTTTGTTGTGATTTCTGTTCTTTTACATTTGCTGAAGAGTGCTTTACTTCCAATTATGTGTTCAATTTTAGAATTAGTGCAATGTGGTGCTGAGAACAATGTATATTCTGTTGATTTGGGGTGGAGTGTTCTGTAGATATCTATTAGGTCCACTTGGTGCAGAGCTGATTTCAAGTCCTGGGTATCCTTGTTAACCTTCTCTCTTGATGATTGTCTAATATTGACAGTGGAGTGTTAAAGTTTCCCATTATTATTGTGTGGGAGTCTAAGTCTCTTTTTAGGTCTCTAAGGACTTGCTTTATGAATCTGGGTTCTCTTGTATTGGGTGCATATTTAGCATAGTTAGCTCTTCTTGTTTAATTGATCCCTTTACCATTATGTAATGGCCTTCTTTGTCTCTTTTGATCTTTGTTGGTTTAAAGTCTGTTTTATCAGAGACTAGGATTGCAACCCCTGCCTTTTTTGCCTTTTTTTTTTTTGCTTTCCATTTGCTTGGTAGATCTTCCTCCATCCCTTTCTTTTGATCCTATGTGTGTCTATGCATGTGAGATGGGTCTCCTGAGTACAGCACACTGATGGGTCTTGACTCTTTATCCAATTTGCCAGTCTCTGTCTTTTACTTGGGGTGTTAAGCCCATTTACATTTAAGGTTAATATTTTTATGTGTGAATTTGATCCCTTCATTATGATGTTAGCTGGTTAGTTTGCACATTAAGCGATGCAGTTTCTTCATAGCATCAATGGTCTTTACAATTTGGCATGTTTTTGCAGTGGCTGGTACTGGTTGTTCCTTTCCATGTTTAGCACTTCCCTCAGGAGCTCTTGTAAGGCAGGCCTGGTGGTGACAGAATCTCTCAGCATTTTCTTGTCTGTAAAGAATGTTATTTCTCGTTCACTTATGAAGCTTAGCTTGGCTGTATATGAGATTCTGGGTTGAAAATTCTTTTCTTTAAGAATGTTGAATGTTAGTCCTCATTCTCTTCTGGCTTGTAGGGTTTCTGCCAAGAGATCTGCTTTTAGTCTGATGGGCTTCCCTTTGTGGGTAACCTGGCCTTTCTCTCTGGCTGCCCTTAACATTTTTTCCTTCGTTTCAACCTTGGTGCATCTGACAATTATGTGTCTTGGGGTTGCTCTTCTCAAGGAGGATCTTTGTGGTGTTTTCTTTATTTCCTGAATTTGAATGTTGGCCTGCCTTGCTAGGTTGGGGAAGTTGTCCTGGATAATATCCTGAAGAGCATTTTCCAATTTGGTTCCATTCTCCCCGTCACTTTCAGGTACACCAATCTAACATAGATTTGGTCTTTTCACATAGCCCTATATTTCTTCGAGGCTTTTTACTCTTTTTTCTCTATACTTGTCTTCTTGGTTTATTTCATTCATTTGATCTTCCATCACTGATATCCTTTCTTCCACTTGATTGAATCAGCTGTTGAAGCTTGTACATGTGTCACGAAGTTCTCGTTCCATGGTTTTGAGCTCCATCGGGTCATTTAAGGTCTTCTCTACCCTGTTTTTTCTAGTTAGTCATTCATCTAACCTTTTTTCAAGGCTTTTAGCTTCTTTGCAATGGGTTAGAATATGCTCTTTTAGCTCAGAGAAGTTTGTTATTACTGACCTTCTGAAACCTACTTCTGTCAACTGATCAATGTCATTCTTCATCCAGCTTTGTTCTGCCACTGGCAAAGAGCTGCAATCCTTTGGAGCAGAAGAGGCGCTCTGGTTTTTAGAATTTTCAGCTTTTCTGCTCTAGTTTCTCCCCATCTTTGTGGTTTTATCTACCTTTGGTCTTTGATGTTGGTGACCTACAGATAGGGTTTTATTGTGGATGTCCTTTTTGTTGATGTTGATGCTATTCCTTTCTGTTTGTTGGTTTTCCTTCTAACAGTCAGGTCCCTCAACTGCAGGTCTGTTGGAGTTTGCTGGAGGTCCACTCAAGCCTGTTTGCCTGGGTATCACCAGCAGAGGCTGTAGAACAGCAAATATTGCTGCCTGATCCTTCCAGTGGAAGTTTTGTCCCAGAGGGGCACCTGCCTTTATGAGGTGTCTGTTGGCCCCTACTTTGAGGTATCTCCCAGTTAGGCTACATGGGGGTCAGGGACCCACTTGAGGAGGCAGTCTGTCCATTCTCAGATCTCAAACACCATGCTGGGAGAACCACTATGCTCTTCAGATCTGTCAGGCAGGGATGTTTAAGTCTGCAGACATTTCTGCTGGCTTTTCTTCAGCTATGCCCTGCCTACAGATGTAGTCTATAGAGGCAGCAGGCCTTGCTGAGCTGCGGTAGGCTCCACCCAGTTTGAGCTTCCTGGCCACTTTGTTTACCTACTCAAGCCTCAGCAATGGCAGATGCCCCTCCCCCCACCAGGCTGCAACCTTGCAGGTCAAACTCAGGCTGCTGCACTAGCAGTGAATAAGACTCCATGTGTGTGGGAGCCCCTGAGCCAGGCATGGGAGAGAATCTCCTGGTCTTAGCCAGTAGCTAAGACCATGGGGAAAGTGCAGTATTTGTTCAAGGAGTGTCCTGTTTTGTCTGGTACAGTCTCTTAAGGCTTCCCTTAGCTAGGAAAGGGAAACCGCCTGACCCCTTGTGCTTCCTGGGTGAAGCAACAGCTTGCCCTGCTTCAGCTCACCACCCATGGGCTGCACCCATTGTCCAACCAGTCCCAGTGAGATGAACCAGGTACCTTAGTTGGAAATGCAGAAATCACCTGTCTTTTGCATTGATCATGCTGGGAGTTGCAGACTGGAGCTGTTCTTATTTGACCATCTTGGCAACATAGATCCTGAGGTTCTTTCTTCTACTTGTTCAATTCTATTGCTGAGACTTTCCAGCACATTTTGCATTTCTCTAAGTGTGTCTTTGATTTCCAGAAGTTGTGATTGTTTTTATTTATGCTATTTCACTGAAGAGCTTTTTTTTCATATCTTGTATCATATTTTTTGTTTCTTTAAGTTGGACTTCACCTTTCTCTGGTGCCTACTTGATTTGCTTAATAATCAACCTTCTGAATTCTCTTTCTGTCAATTCAGAGATTATTTCTTGGTTTGGATCCATTGTTGGTGAGCTGGTATGATCTTTTGAGGGTGTTAAAGAATCTTGTTTTATCTTATTACCAGAATTATTTTCTAGTTCCTTCTCATTTGGGTAACCTATGTCAGAGGGAAGATCTGGGATTCAAGGGCTGCTGTTCAGATTCTTTTGTCCCATGGAGTGCTCCCTTGATGTGGTGCTCTCCCGCTTCCCCTAGGAATGGAGCTTCCTGAGAGATGAACTGTAGTGATTGTTTTTGCTCTTCTGGGTCTAGCCACCCAGTGGAGCTACTGGGCTCTGGGCTGGTAGTAGGAAGTGTCTGAAAAGAGTCCTGTGATGTGATCCATCTACATGTCTGTAGCTGTGGACACCAGCACCTGCTCCAGTGGAGTTAGCAGGGAAGTGAAGTGGATTTAGTGAGGGTCCTTGGTTGTGTTGTTGTTTAGTGTACTGCTTTTGGTTGGTTGACCTCCAGCCAGAAGGTGGCATTTTCAAGACTGCATCAGCTGCAGTCCTATAAGGAGGATGCAAACTTGCCCTAGGGACACCTAGCTAAGTATTCAGGATTCTCAGGTGGTGGGCAGGGCCATAGAGCTCCTATGAGATTATGACCTTTGCCTTTGGCCACCGGGGCAGTTAGAGAAATACCACCAGGTGGGGGCAGGGATAGGTGTGTCTGAGCTCAGCCTTTCCTTGGGGGGAGCTTACTGCAGCTGCTGTGGGACATGGGGTGTGGTTCCCAGTCCAGTGGAGTTATATTCCTAGGGGGATTATGGCTGCTTCTGCTGAGTCATACAGGTCATGAGGAAAGTCGGGGAAAGCCGGCAGTCATAGGCCTCACCCTGCTTCCACACAGCCTGAAGTCCTAAAGGCCAGTCTCACTCCCACCATGCCCCCACAACAGCACTGAGTGTATTTCCAGGCAGCCAATGACCAGGGTTGAGAACTTGCCCCAGACCACGAGCTTCCCCATTGAGAAAGGAAGCAGACTCACCATTTTTTGGTGTCTCAGGGAGCCTGCAGCAGTGATCCAGTTCCTTCAAAGGGTTTGTGGATTCTCTCGGCTTTCCTGGTATGTTCCTGCAGTAGTTCTTGGAGCAAAAGTTAACGATGTGAGTCTCCACACACTGCTCTGACCATCCGAGTGGGAGCCGCAAGCTAGTCCTGCCTCCTGTCCACCATCTTAATCTGTCTCCCGACTTTTAATTTTTTAAGAAACTTGTTTTTAACTCAGGTAAAAACACATCCCGTAAAGTGAAGAGTGAGACAAAATTCAGCTATGGGAAAGAAGGAGTTTTCTCTACACCAGTATCATACCATAATTCAACATTTCTGAAATCCTGGGAAAAATTTGGAATTTAGTTTCTTAAAAGTAATTATTGGTCAAATTGAACTTATTTCTGTTTTTGAGCTTGTTCCTATCACATGAGGATTTGGAGTGGAGATTAGAGAGGACATATCTAAAAACACCTGATAGAGTTTCTGGCCCAAGAAAAATGCATAATAAATAATAATTCCCATTGCTGTGTTTTGTGTGTGTGTGTGTGTGTGTGTGTGTGTGTGTGTGTGTGTAATGTGGGGCAGCCATTTGAATTAAAGTTTTAGTTTCACTAAATTGTTTTATGGTAGAAATAATCTATAATTTTTCTAAAAATTAGTTGTAAATTTTTCACCATCAACTGTTAAGAATTCTAACTTTGGTAGTTATCAGAATAAAACTTGTCAAATGCAACCAATTTTTATCTGTGACAGGATCCAAAATTAAAACACCAGACCCTTTATAGAAATATGTGTAATATAAACATATATTTGGTGTAAAGGAAATTTCCTATTTTTAGGAAATTATATTTCCTAAAAATTCCATGTACATGTTATTTTTATTATACTTAAAATTAGAGTTTTTAAATTTTAATATAATCTTTTTTTCTGTATTTCTTGTATTTGCCATAATGCACCTCTCACACTGAGTTGGCATAAGGCAAATGGATGAATGGATAGAGAGACAGATAGAAGATAGATGATAGATAGATAACAAAGGAGGAAAAGAAAAGAACAAATAATTTTTGTGATAGTCTCATAAAAATGTCATTTCTTGGAATCCAGTTAAATTATTACAAAGTTGAAGTTTAAAAAGTTACTCAAGATCTAGAGTATAAATCGGAAAATCTATTAAACGCTCATTTAGCCAACATTTTTCATGTCTCCAGGAATTGGTTTACTACAAATTTTCAGGGGTAAAATTTGTTTCTTAATCAATTATAAGTATTTTTATTTTCCAAAACTTGGGTGTTCTACTGGAAAAATTTGAAAATAAGAGTAAAGTAAATATAGTCAGTTTTTCAATAACATTTGTTATGAAAATGCAAATTTGTTCCCAAGCAATTGATAAATCAGAAAAAATGTTTAGTGTAATGTGAATTTGTATTTCATATGCATGATTTTATCTGCAGAAAACACTACATGAAGGTAAAAACCTTTATCCAGCTGGACTGAGCCAAGTAGGAATGCACAGAATGCATATACACACACCTTAAATATTTACCTCACTTAATGCAAGAGTTAAACTTCAAGGTTTATTTTTGTTGCTGTTGTTGTTGTTTTTTTCTTTGCATTTGTAAACTTGCTTATTAAAAAAAACTCATTCATCATCTTATGTATGTCTAAATGTCTTGGCTCAGAAATGCCAAACTATGCATGCAAAAGGAAAGCTTTAAGAATTGAGAAGAAGCTTGAAATAGTAAAGCTCTCTGAATAAAATGAGAGAACATGTGATACATTCTGAGCAACAGATGTAAAAGAATCCATATTGCCAACCATCAGCAACACTGGGAAACAAAAGAAAATTCTATGGTCGGGACAATTTGGGTGCTGGAAGTCAATAAGAGCAAGGCCTAAAGAAGAATAAAAATATAGAAAGATTGTAAAGTATATGGACTGAAGACCAAATGGTAAGAAAATTGGGAACAATCTTTTCCCTAATCAAAGAGATAGCACTATCTATATTCAAAGACCCTAAATAGAAATTGCCAAATCTTGCAGAAGTGGTTTTTGTTTTGTTTTGTTTTAGTGATAACAGTGTCTTCAAACATGGCAAGAACTTCCAAAGTCTTCAGCTGTTGGATGGAGCTGTAAGAACAAATTAGATAGCCACAAAAAAAAATTCCTAGCAGTGATACAGAAGGCAATTGAATAAAAAAGCTATACTTTAGATCAAATTCTCTATTTTGAAGAATGGAGTACTATTATCATTGTACGCCTGAAAAAAACTTACCTTTCAAAGGCAGGAAAACATACCCCAGGATTCAAGGCTATGAATTGTATACAACTGATGTTGGCTGGCTCAAACACAAGGATCTACAGTTATCCATATCTGGTATTACAAATTTCATTCTTCAGAAAATGGTTCTTCTGCCATTTAACAATAACTCGCAAGTCACAACCCTTCAATGCCCACTTCCACAAACAAACTTTATGTCCTTTTCAAGATAAAGTATCATATTTATTGTAGTACTTATGTATGTCTTGACCATTCAACATGTGTAACACTGTGCTACTATTTTTATTAGTTTTCTGTCTTTTTTTTTAATATGTCACAATGAAGTTTTTGAGGGTTTTGCCTAATTTTTCCCATAAGCCTCATGGTTTTTATTATGCAATTTTGCATAGCACTTCCATTCTGAGGAACACATATATCATGTTATAGCAGAACTAACAGTGTTACTCTTCAGAGATGGCCACTACCTTTCTGCAAATGCAAGTCATCTACACATTGTAGATAGGATGACAATTATCCAGAAAGATTATAGTCAATAAGATGAATGGTTTTGTCAATAATGGTAGCACAGAAACAGAGGAAACAGGGGTTTTTATCTCTATGTTGACAACTCCCAAATGTATATGTCGAGCTCAGATCCTTCTTCTGGACTCCAGACTCATATAATCAAGCACGTACTTGACATTTCCACTTGGCCTTCCTCCAGTCATCTCAAATGCACTTAATATGTCCAAAATGGAACTCTTTATCTTCTCTTGGAAAACTTCTCCTCCTCCAGTTACTACTATCTTAGTAAACTGCCCCTCTGCTTTTGCCCTTTCTCCTACTCATGCCCAAGCCTTGCTCATCCTGGACAACTCCCCCACACCTGCCAGCTGCATCCCAATCATCACCAGACCTGTCTATCTGTCTCCCAAATGCACTTTCAGTCTCTGTACCTTCTCTCTACTCCAATGCCAACACTTGGTTTACATCTCCCTGGGACCATCATAGCCACTCAATTGTACCCCTGCTATATGTTCTTCCCAGAGTAGCCTGAGCATTTTGTAGGAAAAACTAAAGTCAGGTCACAGCTCTGACTAAAACATCTAATTGCTTTCCATTGCAGGTTTTATAATCCACAAAATCCCTCAAGGTGGGCAGGACATGGCCCCAGACTGCCACTTAAATCTCATTTCACAACACATCCCTCACATTATCATTAATTGTATCCAAAACCTGGCTTACCAGAGCCAAGTTCTTTCTTGCCCCGTACATTCACACATACTGTTCCTCTTCCAGGCACATCTCACTTGTTTAATTTCTACACAGCCTTTAAGGTCTCAGGCAAATATCAATTTTTCAGAAATACTTTTTCTACTTCTTTTCTAAATTAGCAACCCCTTCATTTGCTTACTGATGGAGTTGTTTTCATTCACAACACTTTTTAAAAATTTTTGGCAAACAATTCTTTTTTTACATTTTTGTTGTCGTTTTTGTTTTGTTTTGATTTTTTAAAATAAATTTAGGGCACAAGTGCAGTTGTGTCACATGGATATATTGTGTAGTGGTGAAGTCTGGACTTTTAGTTTACCCCAAACCCAAATAGTGTAGGATTTCATCTCTCACACCCCTCCCACTCTCCAATTTATGGGCATCTCCAATGTCTATTATTCCACTTGGTGTGTACATGTGTACCAATTGTTTAGTTCCACTTTTAAGTGGCAACATGTGGTCTTTGACTTTTTGTTTCTGCATCATTTCATTTAATAATGGCCTTTAGTTCCATCCATGTTGCTGCAAAAGACATTATTTCATTCTTTTTCACTGCTCAGTAGTATCCCATGGAGTATATATATTCCATTTTCCTTATCAAATCATCTGTTGATAGACACTTAGGCTGATTCCAAGACTTTGTTGTTGCAAATAATGATGTGATAAACATATGTTTACTCATAACACTTCTGACACCAAAATGAGGGGTTGTTTTTCCTCCTGAAACCGAGTCTCCTATAATTCAATTCAATTGAATTCTGACGCCCCCAGAGTTAGCATCAGACTCCACAGGCTTAAGAGCTCAATCCCACAAGACTGCTCTTACTTCACAGGCCGATCCCAAGTATGAAATCCCCAGGCCACCTGCCCTTCTGTCCAACATAGCTACAAAGTTAGGGATTCCTACAACCCCCTTTTTAAGACTGATCATTGACTACAACTCATAGAACTCAGGAAAGAACTTACTATTTCTGGTTTATTATGAAGGATAAAACTCAGGAACAGACCAATGGGAGAGATGCGCAGGGCGAGGTATGGCAGAGAAAACAGAGCTTCTATGCCCCATCTGGGCACACCACCCTCCAGGAACATCTGCATGTTCACCAGCCTGGAAACTCTCCAAACCCCATTGTTTATGTTTTATTTAAGGAGGTTTTATTACATACACATAATTGATTAAATCATCAGCCATGTTGATTAGATCAGAGTCCAACCTTTCTGCACTCCCTGAAGGTTGGGGAGTGGGGCTGAAATTTCCAAGCTTCTAGACAAAGCTTGGTCTTTCTGGCCCCCTGTCTGTATCCTGAAACTATCTTAGAGGCCCACCAAGAGAGTTGCTTCATTGGAAAGAAAGGTGCTTCTATGATTATTATCAATCACGAAATCCCAAGAGTTTTGGAAGCTCTGTGCCAGGGACAAAATCCAAATTTCTTTCTATGATACCACACTGATCTTATAACTATTTTCCTTCTCAAGATTTATCACAGTTTGCATATATTTATTTTCTTTTTTTCTTTTTTTTTTTTTGAGATGGAGTCTCGCTGTGTCACCCAGGCTGGAGCGCAGTGGCACAATCTCGGCTCACTGCAAGCTCCGCCTCCCTGGTTCACGCCATTCTCCGGCCTCAGCCTCCCAGTAGCTGGGACTACAGGTGCCCGCCACTACGCCCAGCTAATTTTTTGTATTTTTTTTAGTAGAGACGGGTTTCACCGTAGTCTTGATCTCCTGACCTTGTGATCTGCCCACCTCAGCCTCCCAAAGTGCTGGGATTACAGGCGTGAGCCACCGCGCCTGGCCTATATTTATTTATTCACTTGAGTAATTCTTTGCTAAATTCAT
Source organism: Hylobates moloch (assembly GCF_009828535.3). Lineage (NCBI taxonomy): Eukaryota > Metazoa > Chordata > Mammalia > Primates > Hylobatidae > Hylobates > Hylobates moloch. Next base: position 60,639,828 of record NW_026652277.1, read on the forward strand.
TATTTCTCACTAGACTGTGAATTCCATGAAATCAAAGAGCATCTCTATTTTGGTCACAATATTGCATAACATATGCCTGGTACATGGTATGCACTTAAAAATATTTACAGAATGAATAATTTCCTTCAGAAGATGTTCATCACATATCGTGGATGTTGAATTAACTTCTGGAACCATATCTAAGAAAAGGTTTTTTTTTTTTTTTTTTTTTGGAGACAGTCTCACTCTGTCTCCCAGGCTGGTGTGCAGTGGCATGATCTCAGCTCACTGCAACCTCCGCCTCCTGGATTCAAGTGATTCTCTTGCCTTAGCCTCCCAAGTAACTGGGATCACAGGCACCCACGACCAGGCCCAACTAATTTTTGTATTTTCAGTAGAGACAGGGTTTCACCATGTTGACCAGCCTGGTCTCAAACTCCTGACCTCAGGGGCGATGTACCCACCTTGGCCTCCCAAAGTGCTATGATTGCAGGCATGAGCCACTGTGCGCCCAGCAACTGTTTTTTTTGTTTGCTTGTTTTTGTTTTTTTTGAGATGAGGTCTCACTATGTTACCCAGGCTGGTCTCCAGCACCTGGTCTCAAGCAATCTGCCAGCCTCAGCCTTCCAAGTGCTAGGGTTATAGGGTTACAAGCATAAGCCACCACATCAGCCTAGAACACACAATCTTAACATAATCAGATAAACATAAAAATAGCAATTATTAGCATGTTGATTATTTGCAATTCACCTTAAGGGCAACTTTATTGATTATTATTTATTATTATCTCCACTTAACAAATGAGGAAACTGAAACTCAGGAAAGGTAAGCAATTTGCCTAATTTTACACAGTCGATAATAGGAGTTAAATGGCATGTGCTCTAAACACTCTCTTAAGAGACAGAAAGAACCTACTCACCCTGAAGGAGTTGAAAAAGGTTTCACTGAGAAGTGACACTTGATCTGAATTTTAAATAATGAGTCAGAGGTTTCCAAACAGAAAATGGTATGAGGGCATTCCAGGAAGAAAAAGGTATGCATAAATGTGGGAAGGGCATGACATATTTGTTTAGGGCAAAGAGTTCACAGGAGCTGAATTGCTAAGTTACCTGGCAGAAAGTACACAGAAAAGAAGCAACAAAATTAGGTTTCGACCAAATTGGGAAAGGCTTGCATTAAATCTAATCTGGACAAGGGAAAACCAATGGTGAATTTGGTCTAAAAAAAAAAAAAAAAACCAGGTAGCTTTCTATGGCTTAAAATGCTAGGTATATACAATTTTGCCAAAGAGAAACAAAAGTGTCAGACTTATTGAAACACACAGATGATAAAAGACAAAAGTTAGGAGCTCCTCATTTAAAATAAACCAACAGCTCTCTTCCTCTTTTCTTCACTTCCTTTCCTGGACACTTCAGTCCTAGCCAACTAGTTGTAGCTGAGCATGTGTCCACCTCAGCCTGGGAGAGCTACAGTGGTCAAGAGTGAGAATTGAGAGCAAGCTAAGGCTAATGACAGTGTCCACCAAGGGAGGCAGCCCAAGGTGGCCTTCCAGTGCTTCAGTAGGATAAGGAAAGCATCCATGTGAGCAGGCAGCCTGGCAGCAGGTGTTGGAACCTGAGCACATCTATAGAGGCATAGCCCAGGTGCAGGATCTCAAAGCCAAGCAGGGTAAGGAAGACACCCCTGAAGGGGCGAGCCCAACACAGGGTGTCAAAGCCCAAGCAGCATGAGGAGGGTGTTTGTGTAGGAAGGATGGCATGCTAAAAAGAACTGAGTGTCCAGGTCAGGTGAGGAGGATGTCTGGGTATGGGGAGTGATCCAGTGTAGAGTGTCAAGACCAGTTGTGGTGAGTAGGGTTTCTTTCTGGGATAGTGGCCAAATGTGGGGTGTAAGAGCCTAATGGGAGTAAAGAGAGTGCCTCCATGGGTGCGATGATGTGGCAGTAGCCTGGAATGAAGATATAAAACCTGAATGGAGTGACGAGGATATCCCCATGAGGGAAGAAATAGGATCAGTAATGGTGAGAGGTGAAGCCAGCTGGACTTCCTGGGTCAAATGGGGACTTGGAGAACTTTTCTGTCTTACAAGAGGATTGTAAAACACACCAATCAGCACTCTGTAGCTAGCAAGGGGATTGTAAAATGCACCAATCAGCGTGTTGTAAAAACACACCAATCAGTGCTCTGTAGCTAGCAAGAGGATTGTAAGATGCACCAATCAGCGCTCTGTAAAATGCACCAATCAGTGCTCTGTAAAATGGACCAATCAGCGCTCTGTAAAATGCATCAATCAGCAGGATCCTAAAAGTAGCCAATCACAGGGAGGATTGAAAAAAGGGCACTCTGATAGGTCAAAAATGGAACATGGGAGGGGACAAATAAGGGAATAAAAGCTGGCCACCCCTGCCAGCAGCGGCAACCCGCTGGGGTCCCCTTCCATGCTGTGGAAGCTTTGTTCTTTCACTCTTCACAATAAACCTGCTACTGCTCACTCTTTGGGTCTGTGCCATCTTTAAGAGCTGTAACACTCACCTTGAAGGTCTGCAGCTTAATTCTTGAAGTCAGCAAGACCATGAACCCCCCACAGGGAACCAACTCCGGACAAAATGGGAATGAGTTCCTTACTCGGAGACTGATCAATAAATAAGTACCTTAAGGGTAATGTGTGCAGATTTCTCACCAATGAACTGCAAATATGGAACTTTATGGTTTTGTTTGGCATTGGAGGCATTAGTGTAAACTCAGTTCTTTCAAAATATATGTTAGATATAGAAATACATAGAGGTGTGTGCATGTGTGTATATAATGAGAGGACATGAGATAAAATGAAAGGCAGGAAGCACAACTAGCACCTTGATCTTGATTTCTAAAGACTTTATCCATTGAGAGCTACGGATTTTGTGAAGAAATAGCTGATTGCAGGCTGGAGGAGAAAACTACGGTGTGAGCCTAGAACAACTTATGGTGTCTAAAAGTGAGGAAGTGCTCAAAGAATCATAGAGACTTGTAAAAAAAAAAAAAAAATAGAGTCAGGTTGAAGGGGCTTCCACTGGGCAAATCAGGGATAATTTGGAGGTCAAAATGAATACAAAGTGGCAGACAATAACACATTAAATAAAACAGGAAATCATGAGTCCCTATTAATATAAGCAAACAAACAGATTGAAACTATGCTGAGAAAGAGGATTTTACATAGTCTCATATACTTGCCCCTGCAAAAAATGCTTATTAACTGCAAAGGGAAAAAGAGTTACCTCACAGTGAACAATCTTGGCAGATGCCACCTCATTCAAAGATTAAACACCAGTGATAAGACAAAATGTATTTTATCAGGTCCACCTGATAAAATACAAAGAACAGAACACAGTATCATTTTAAAAATATTTATGCCAAAGATGCATAAACTGAAACTAAAGATAAGGAAATGTTAGACAAACCCAAGCAGATAGCTTGTAAAATAATTGACCTGTAATCTTCAAGTGTCAGAGTGTTAGTTAAGAAGAGACTGAAGAAGTAACTGTTCCCTATTGAAGGAGACTACACACATGACAACTAAATGCAAGCTGCAATTTTGAACTGCATTCTTTAGATACAAAGGATGTTATTTACACATGGACTGAGGATGAGATGGTAGTAAGGTATCAGTGTTAATTTCCTGATTGTGAGTGTTGTATTGTGGTTATGCCCTTTTTTGTAGGAAATGTACATTCAAGTATTCAGGGATGATGAAGCATAATATCAGCAACTTACTCAAAAACAGATTCAGAAAAAAAGGTTCTTTGTACTTTAAATCCACAGTTTCTGAAGATTGAGATTCTTCTTCTAAAAAAAGAAACCAATAAAATCTCATATATGTGTCAGCTCAGTTCTCCAGAACTCAGCTTGAGCTCAAATATAATGCAGGAGGACCTTCATTCTTCAAACCCCAGGCAATGTACTGCTTCCCTTAGCAACTTACTAAAAATCATATTCGTTCTTACTTTAACACACAATTCTTAACAAATCATTCTTGGTTTTCAATCTTTCTGGCCAATAACTGATTACATGACCACTGTTGAAGCAGACCAAAGACTAACAGGGGCACACTTGTAAAATAAATAAGTAAATAAATGTAAAAGGTGAAGGTTATTTAGCTTGCTGCAGGAAGGGAGACAGCACTCCATAGGAACATAGGAGCATGTCAGTAAGGGGGAGGGGGTTAAGAAAAGGCTTCTTATGGGATTTGAGCTTATGGTTGATGATTCTAAGGAGTTAAATAAGGAAACAAGAACCAGTTCTGAATTGGGAGCTTTCAAGAAGACGGAAAAAGTCAGTGATTGGGAATCTTAACACTTTTTGTCTAAGAGGTAAGAAGAATAAAGCGAATCTAGAGTTGCCACTGGTAAAAAAGCAGCAATCATTCATGTTAGTCAGAAGAGGTGGGTATTTAGTCATTTCTCTGTTCACATAGCAGTCTTGTGTATGCCTTGTTCTTAGCATTGTTTATGCAAATGTGAAGAACACAGCGTTGTGATAGGAGAGAGTATTGTGGTCTGGTTGTCATCAGGGCCATGTTTCAATTCCTCACCAGAAAAATAGATGGAGATGAGTAGTACTATAAGATGCAGACACAATGCAAACACAGGAAGTAATCACCAACAACCTGTTATTAAGAAAGGAACCAAAAAATTAAAGAAAAAACATGGACCCAAAATAATTATAATAATAATCTGCTAACTGCTGCCAATTCTAAGGACTGTTCTAAGGGCTGTACATATATCAAACATTTTTAATTCTCAAAGATATATAATAAATTATCTAATATTATTATCTCCATTTTACACATGAGAACACTGAGGGACAGAGAGATTAATTTCCCCAATGTCACTCTGCTAGTAAATAGCAGACCCAGAATCACTATATAACATAATGGTGGATTTCCACATTCAATGGCTAAACATTTACTGAAGTCACTCTATGTAAAGTATTAGCTGGACATTATAGGGAATAAGACATAGCACCTTCTAAAATATCCCCTAATATCTCTTCCAAACATTGGCTACTTTCAACAATCCCCCTTCCTTGCCTCACTCCCAAATTTTAAAGGATGTAATCTAGCCTTCTATTTAATAGTTGAACCAAGGATCAACAATGTACCTCCCTCTAACTTTGACTTACCCTAAATTTAGCCATTTCTCTCCTTTCATTCTTTTCTCTATGCTGCATTGTTTTCTTTTTTGTTTATTGAACTCTATTGCTCCATAAATACTACATGTGTTATCTTGCAATTGCCTGTTTATATACCTATCTTAGAAGACGTAATTTATTTTTGGTTTTGGCTGCTCAGCATCCTAATATTTTGGGGTGGGAATTACTCATACTCATGCTGATATATGTTCAACAACTGGTTCTTTGTGTGTGTGTGTGTGTGTGTTTGTGTGTGTATTATTTTATTATACATGTACTCATATCAAGAACATGTAACATATAATTTATAAATAATAATAAAATATCTAATTTCATTTTAAATTCTACACAACCAATTAATTCTCACAGAATGTTTTTGTTGATTTTGCTAAATTTCTGCAAGCTAGAGTTGTAGGTGATGAAGGGGTGTAGTTCTGACTCAAAGGCAGGTTGATATTTTCATTTATGTTAATGAGTAAGGCAAAGTTAAACAACAAAGACCTATATCAGAACTTTTTTGTTCATCACACAAACAGATTCCTTGCTGAATCTGATAATAATATTGTAACACTGGAAGAATATTTCCTCACTTTTTGTGCTAGTCACAATGTAATGACTACAAATATAATACACTTTTAACTTTAACTTGCATGATTTACATTTCTCCATCACTTTCTTAAGTCTAGAACAGCAACAAAGCAATAAACCAAGTTGTACTTTGTAGTGCTTATGAATTTCTATAGTATAAAGCATGCACCTTGGCTGATTTCAAAGTACCAACATGATGTCACTGAGCACTAACACAGAGCAGGGAAGAGATGCGCAGTAACACATCGATGTGTCTCATTTCCACTATTCAGCCATGAAAATGCAAATAACCTCAAGAACATAATTAATAGTAAAGTCACTTGGGAAGTGAAAAGCTTTGAGTATTTATTACCTTTATGATTAATATAAATTTAATTGCAAACTAATATAAATTTTAAATTATATATAACAACCAGCTTATATAGGACTTCTAAAATTTTAACAGTTGGCTTTCAGGAGCAGATAGAAGACATATCTAACTTACCAATTGTGATGGTTATTATTAAGTGTCAACTTGATTGGATTGAAGGTTGCAAAGTACTGTTTCTGGATGTGTCTGTGAGGGTGTTGCCAGAGGAGGTTAACATTTGAGTCAGTGTACTGGGAGATGCAGATTCACCCTCAGTCTGGGTGGGCACCATTCAATCAGCTGCTACTATGCCATATTCCCTGGTACATTCCTGACATCTATATATGCATGGTTCATACATGCATCTATAATCTGGACCTCAAAAGATTAAGAGCCATGGGACAAGTCTTCATTAATGGGGAATAGAAGTCAGTAGGTAATTCTTCAATTCTTCTCCTCCTTGGTCTCTCCAAGAGACAATTCTGAGTGGCAATTCACGTGGCTTTTCAGAGGGTTCCAGTAAGACTGAGCCCCAGTTGTCCATAACAGTGATAAGAGAAACTCTACTGAGAAAAAATATTTTAATTATTTTCCTGTAACCCACAGTTAAATTTCAGCATAGAGTGACCATTGAAATATACTGAAGAGCCAGTCACCATTAACATCATATGCAGAAATTTTATCCAAAACCAATGGGAGGCTGGGATGGACATACAAACATTCACAAGCATCTGAGTTACTGAGGCTTGACATCAACATAGCACTCATTGGTCACATTTTTCAGGATGCCAGTCTTAAATTCTCCAGAAAATCACAATATCTACCTTCTAAGAAAATAAGAAATAATATTTCAAAGGAATCCTTCAGGCAAGTTTCAGTATATTGCCTAAAACTGTTTTAATTTAAAAAAAAAAAACTGTTTCTACCTCTGTAAAGTCCACAGAAATGGAGTACTTTGAAATTCTATGATAATACATAGAGATTGGGAAGTGACTTCAGCAGAAATGATATGTTGTAACACCAGAGAATACTAGTTATTACCAGTATCCATGCTAGAGACATCTTATGGAAATATATAAAAAACACATTTTTGCTCTAACCTTACTCTAGCGAAGGAAAGCATCACAAAGCCATTATCTATTATGGTATCCATTCATATTTTTAAAAACAAATAGTGTTAGATGGGCTGGGATGATCCTGTGGATTAAACACTCTGGCAAACTACGTATGAACTAATTGCCACCAGCAGAAGACTTTGCACTTTTGAGATGTTTAAGACAGAAATTGTAATACATTTCCCCAGGCCATTTTTTTTTGTTCTTAACCTACTGTTTTACATAAAGAGTAAGTCATCTCAATTTTATGATGTTAGAGGACAATGCTTAGAGCATTTCAGTGTATTTACTTATGATTAATTAACTTAAACTGAATTTTTCAACTAATCCTATATAGCCAACTCTTTGTAATTCGATTCTCCCCACCCCAAATTATGAAACATGTTCTATTATAGTGAGAAGTATTTCAGACAGAGCAGACGCTTCCCTCAGTTGCAGGATTTGTAATATGAATGCACACGCATTTCACAACAAACATATCTTCTAAAGACTTAGAGCAGAAAGTGCCCTCAGTATCTCAGTATTTCAGCAAACTGACATTAAGTTAATTCAGAAGTAAAACAACAAAGGCCATTTAAACAGATTTTCATGGAAAGCAACTTAGTTAAGTATTAAATAATCTTTACTCTTTGCACGTTTTTCTTGAGAGCAAGTGTTCTTAACAGAATTCATGGAAGATTTGCAGCATGTTGTGAACTCTGAAATGTCATAAAGAATTTGTATGTATTGATTTATAGTTTCCTATAGGGAGAGGAGTCTTAGCTTTCAGTAGCTTCTTAAAGCATCCATGACAAAGAAAAACGGCACAAAACAAACTTTGATTTCTTCAAAGCCAGTTCTTTATCTTCCATTCCATGATTTAAACTATGGATCTTCCCCATCTGTTTTCAGATAAGATCAAACATGATTTTTTTCCTTACAGTTGTACAATTTATTATTGAAAACTTTTATTAGGCAATAGCCTGATATTCTTTTTTCAAAAAGAGAGACAAACAAAGCTTTAGTGGAAAGAGTAATAGTTGAGAGGAATTGTTTTAAAGGAAGTGAAAAAGGCCAAGTTTGAAGTCACTTCAGAGATATTTTGTGTCCACACTGGAGTCGCAGAGAAAGCTACAAAACTTATTGATTAATAATGTGTAACTTTCATAGTACTAAATCACAAAAGAATGTCAAGCCAGGTAAGTCATTAGGAAAGCACCTTTGTTAAGTCAACATTTCCCTCAAATAGTAAAAGTTAATATTAACATGCTTTCCTAGAAAAATGCTCATTTCCCTATCATAAATCATACAACAAAGCAGGCATTTTGAACTATTTTTTTAAATCTCTGTATTAAAAAACATAAAGACAGAATGTATAGTAAAGGCCATGTAGCAAATTTTGTAAAGTGATGATAATCTGCACCTTTGCCCCAAACACACTAATCCCAAGTACAGCTGCTCTTTCTCCATTACTTAATGTAAGTTCAGAATGTGATCGCCTTATATGTGGCATTTTATTAAAGAAATTTGAAATCTGCAAGAGTAGCTCAGTTTTCATAATTAATACAAAAACAAAGAACCCTTTATTCAATAGAAGGTTTATCAAACATTTTCAAGAAAAAATCAAATTTTTTCACTACTTGTCAGTTTTAACTTCAATATATATGGCAACAGGAGTGATATTTGTGTTTGTTTATTCTTGTCACTGAAATTAAACAATTATTACAGTATTATATCCCAAATGCATTCATTGAACAAATCATCATAATGCCTACTATGTGTGAGACACTGCACTAAGTAATGGTGCCTAAGAACATGTAATGGTGATAAAGAACAGGCATGATTCCTTAACTGTAACGTGGACAAAACAGATGGTAAATGAGTAAATCATTTTATCTTGGACAAACATGAATAGTGATAGGAAATCTTAGTAACTATAAGTCAGATATCATAAAGCAAACTGTGATAATAACAGCAACATTCTGTATGCTTATTAAGTGCCAGACATTATACTCAGAGACTGAAAGGTCTTATTGTCCCTAAACTTTATAGAAACCCTGTGAAGTGGGTATATTTGATGTAGGACACTGGGTCACAAGTGACAGAAATGCAACTCACAAAACCCAGTAATAAGAATGTAGTTAAAATCCAGAAACCACTAGCATCAGGTTCTAGAAGAAATGCTATCAAGTTCCTTACTGTGTCTGTCACCTCTCTTCTTTTCAAGTCTCCCTTATTCTTCTTTCTTTGTCTGTAGGTGAATTTCCTCCAGTGCTCTGTGTATATGACAGGAAACAAGACCATTAATAACTCTCAAGTTTTACATCTTAAATTTTTAACACCTATCGAAAGGCTATGCTTTATGAGTTGCAATTCTAATATTCCTGGAAAAGAACCACAATTGGCCAAACTTAACTCAGACATCCAACACCAGACCAACAGCGTTCATGGGTGGATTCTGTTACATCAAGGAAATAAGATCTTGAAGTGTCAGTCTTTCTGATTTTACTTTCTTTCACTTACCTGTTCTCTTTCCTTTTCTTTCTCTTACCTTTTCTCCAGTAAGTCAGAGGAACACAGAAGCATTACCATTTTTCTACAAGAAAAGTGAAAAGAAAAAATACATTTACATTGTTGGTTTGGTTTAGTTGTTGGTTATTTGGTTGGTTGGTTGGTTGGTTATTTGGTTGGTTGGTTGGTTGGTTGGTTTGGTTTGGTTGTTGGTTATTTGGTTATTTGGTTGGTTGGTTGGTTGGGTTTGTTGTTGTTGTTGTTTCTAATGTTTTCTAACTAGTCTCTTGAGACTCAAAAGAAAATCCCTGAAGGGAGTGGGATGAAGAGATCACATAACAAAAATTTAAAATTGAAAAAGGGAAGGCAATAACCTCAACTCCTATACCTGGAAGGAAAATTGTTGAAGGTTACCTGCGCTGAGAGAGAAGAAAGGAAATGAAGGGGCCAAAACCTCAGAAGGCGGCAGAATCCTCAGACCGAAACTATCACAGGGGAGTTAGGGATAAAAGGGAAGAGTTACCATGAAAATATGGCCAATCATCACTAAGTGGCCAGCACTAGGGAGCAGAGTGGAAGCTAGGACAATAAACCATCCTCACTTTGGCAGAAAAACCATTCAGTGGCTGTCGTCATTGTTGGGCGGATAATAGCTGCCACCATCAGTGGCCTCCACCTCAGCAGTGAACTGGCCAGCATATTAGTATCTGTCTATGCCTCAAGACTGCAGAACCTCCATGGGCACTGTCATTATCATTAGGCAAGACACTCATAAGTGCCCCCAAGCAGCGCATAGGACATTTGACCCACCACAGACAGCAGTGGTAGGAAAGGGAAAGCCCCAGTACAGGTAGTTGGGTAGGCTGGAGAGTGGAAAACTCTTTTTTTTTTTTTTTTTTTTACCACCTTGGCAATTTCCAGGGTAGCCATGTGGATGACAGGTTAGAAGAAGGAAGATTCTAGAAAAAACTGCTGTCATGGCTTGTAGGGCAGATGCAAAAAAATAGGAACATTCTAAAATGCAAATATTGTCATTTGACATGAGACCATTAATTTTTATAAAGTTACTTTCCCGAGATCACACAGTCAGGAAATGCTGAGCCAAAATACAGCTGTAAACCCAGCCAATGCTCTGAACCATGAGGTGACAGCAGCTCAATAACTAGATCCTTGTGGCAGCTTCTTTCATAAACAAAAATGCACACGAGGCATTCATGAAAAATTTAGAATGATAAATCGAACTAATTGTGTAACAAATTAAACTGATTCTGGCACTAAGTCTATTTTGGGCTACTATAACAGAATACCTGAGACTGGGTAATTTATAAAACACAGAGACTTATTTATTATTATTCTGGAGGCTGAGGAGTCCAGGATCCAGAGGCCTCCATCTGGTAAGGGCTTAATGCTTTGTCATCCCATGGTGGAAGGCAGAAGAGCAAGAGAGTATGAGAGAGCAAGAGGAAGTCAAACTCACTTTGAGAACAAACCCACTCTCAGGATAACAAACCTACTCCAATGATAATGACATTAATTCATTCATGAAGGCAGAGCCTCTTACAGGTCCCACCTGTCAATACTATTGTATTGGGGAATTAAGTTTCCAACACATGTACTTTGGGTGACACATTCAAACCATAGCAGGCACCATACAAAGCAGATAGCTACCTCAGCAGCCCTGGGAAGAGATGGGTCTTAAGATACTATGTACAGTATTGGGAATGGGGGCTGTTTTTGTCTTTGCCTTTTGAAATAAAATGTAGTTATTATCGCTATCCATTATTGCTCTAGATCAGTATGTCTCAAACTCAGATTGGGGCACCTGAGATTATGTTTTGTAAAGATTTTACACATGCATGTCTTTATTTTGATGAAAAATCCATTTATATATATAGAGAGAGATAAAGACAGAGAGAGAGAGCCATTGGGCCCACTAAATCACCAACTTTTAAGGGACAATAGGACAATGGGACTTCAAAAGCCATACAAAACATGTGATCTTAGTCAATCCAAACACATTAAAAAAAACCTTTTGGCCGGCCACAGTGGCCCAGCACTTTGGGAGGCTGAGGCAGGCGGATCACGAGGTCAGGAGGTCGAGACAATCCTGGCTAACACAGTGAAACCCCATCTCTACTAAAAATACAAAAAATTAGCCAGGTGTGGCGGTACACACCTGTGGTCCCAGCTACTCAGGAGGCTGAGGCAGGAGAATCACTTGAACCCGGGAGGTAGAGGTTGCAGTTAGCCAAGATCGCACCACTGCACTCCAGCCTGGGTGACAGAGCAAGACTCCATTCCAAAAAAAAACTTTTAAAATCTTAAATAAAATTCATGGTAATAGCTATAAAAATCTTCAAATATAAATCATGATTCTTCTAAGTCATCATTCTAATATTAATCTATTGTTTGAATATGGCATATATGTACTAAGTGCAAGTCAGAGAAACTGAATTCAAGTTAACTTAAGCAACTAATGGAAATTTTGGCTCATGTAGCTGTAAAAGATATTTCAAATGTGCTCACTTGCTCTCTCTCTTCCCTTGCCCTTCTCTTTCTCTCTCTCCATCCATCTGTCATGTCTTCCACTGTCTTCAGGGCCTCCTTCTCTTCTACAACGTGCATGCATAAAAAGGCCCAAGAAGCTCCGAAGTTGTGATATCACAGCTCATTATTCAAGTGCAAAGAAGGAAATTCTTTCAGCTTTCAAATATTAAATTTGTTATAAAGCCTTTAATCCAAACTGGGTCACATGTCCACCTTTGGACCAATACCTGAGGCAAAGGGATTGGGCACAGGATTGGTCATGTCTCTTTCCTGTGTCCAGCATTCTGTCTCAAGTACTGCAAATGTCAACTCCACAAGAGTCACATGTTTGCTAGGAAATATGAGTAGTGATGGGCCAGTTCCAGCTTGCTGGAGTTGACTGTGTGTATCTTTTGTCCAACTCCAGATGGTGGAAATATGAACACAACAGAAAAAGAGCATATGCTAAAGACCAGGGATGTTTTATTTTCCTGAGAGTAGGTTGTTCAATACTTACCAGAAACTACTGGATAGGAGCATTTCTCCCTAGGGCTAGAGTCAGGAACACAAAAGGGTGTTGAACAGAGATATCGGTATGCTACTACAAGACCCATTTGTTCTCTGTAAGTGCAACTAACAAGTAATATTTATAAAACTAACAGATTTATCAATCTTTACAGTGGTTTTTCATGAACAGAATGCTGAGATAATGAGGTCTTTTAAAGGTTTTTCCTGTTTTCAGACTACATAAAGCAGAGTTTTGAGATTGTTTTTTATATAACATCTATTCATCTCATTAGTGTTCAAACACAGAAAAATAACGTTCCCAGAAAATAATATGCTCTCAAAAAGGAAAAAAGTTATGTATATTCAGATAATTTTGTAAAAACATTACCTGCATACCATGGTGTCTCACTTGAAGTATAGTCACTATTAGTCTTTCCATGGATCATTTATGGAATGATAACATTTTTTGATTTTTTTTTTTTTTTTTGCCAAGAAAAGCATCATGTCCTGATACATGCAATCCATGGTGGATAAGGATATATTTTGAAAAATTCCTTTAAAACTCTTTCAAATATCCACATGCTATACAAAAGGATTCCTTTTACAAATATTATTTGAACATCATCTACATACAACTCTCCAGTTTCATCTTAATGCAAGACTGAAAGTAAACAAATTCCAAAGATTCTCTTTCAGTGCAGATTTTTCAAAGATTTGTTGATATTTCTTCATACAATGGCTATGATCATGGATTAGGCTGTTTAATTAAGCCTTTTTTTAATAGTCATATAATGCAGTGTCTACTGTTTTTGTTTCAGAGGATTTTTATTTTACAGAGAGAAGCTTCCCTTTGTCAAATTTACATGTAATTTCACTTCTTGCACAACTATTAATAATAGTTATGAAATAGCTTATATTAACAGAGCAAACATTTATTGAACATTTACTAACTTACTAGATATTGTGCTAAGCACTTTACTTTCATCATACTACTTAATCCGTAGAACAGCTCCATAAGACAGGAAAACTTATCCCCATTTAATGTAGGAGGGCACTGAGAAATAAAGAAGATAAATAGCTTTCTCAAGGTCACATAACAATTGAATAGCATTTCCAGGATTCAAAGCCTAGGGTGACAACAATATCCATACACCCAACTGCCTATATATACTAGCTGCAATGTCAGGCACTAAGGTGCTCTCACGTATATTTCCCATTCAATTCCAATGCATAAAGTCTCTGTTATTCTTCTCCATTACAGAGGATATTACCAAGGCTCAAAAAATTTAAGAAATATGTCTAAATTTCCAAAGCAACAGATAATAACTGCCAGAGGTGAAAGTCAAATGGAAGCCTGACTGACTGCTTGAGCGGGGCTTTTGCTACTACACTATGCACTTGTTAACAGAGTCAAATTATTTGAATGTGTTATAAGTTTAGTTATTTAAAAATTTCAAGGGACTAGCCTTAAATTATTAATGTAAATGTGTTTGGCTATATTAAAATATGGCATTTGCTTGGATTGTTAATTCAATTACATTTGGGTGTAACAATAGAAAGTACGCACTACAGTAAATCACAGATGGCCAGCAATTTGTGGGAAGATGTCAGGGGAGACATCTCTATGATAGAAGTTGTAATTTAACACCACACAGTATAAATAGAAAACGTTGAATAAACAAATCCAGGTGGCACTGTGCCAACCAGTCAGAACTTAGGGAAAATAGATAAAACAAGGCAGGTAGGATCTAGAATCATTCATATACTTTAATCACAATAGTTAAGAACAGACCAAGCTGAGTTAAGGATCTGTCAAAGTCACACTAAACGATCATAACCCGTGGTCACCCCGCCCTAGCACCAACTCCTTATTGTAACAGCCCCATAGTGAGAAAACCACATGCAAATGAACTAAACATTTATTAGAGACAGAGTCAGAAATATCTATTCCTTCCACTTTGAGGTAAGTGAGATATAAGCAGGATTTAGGGGGTGTTTTGCCATGGAGAACAAGAATGATATCATAAAGTTAAAGGATATGACAAGTATAAGAGTTACCTAGAGCCTCTGCATCAAAGGGAGGGAAACAGACCTTCTGAGTCCTGCCAAGTTGTTGCTTCCCAAGCTGACTTCAATGGTGGAAAATATCAGTAATAAATGATGTAGATGTCCTTATTGTCTTGCCACACATAATCGTTGGTGCTTGGAAGGAAACCCTACAAGTCAGAAACAATGGGCTGGGATGAAGACTTGGAAAGGTATACCATCTTCCTCTTAGCAGAATCAACATCACAAAGATGTCAATTCTCAACTTGCTTTGGAAAGCAAATACAGCACTCTCCTTTAAGTTTGGAGATACAAAGAGAGCCAACAACTTGGTCACTTTTAAGCACCTCTAGTTCTGGAAATTACAGAGGAAACTTAAAGAAAATTCTCTAGTAGAACAAAGGTAATTGATCAGTAGGGTCCCTGAACATAGGTTGGGAAGAAGCTTAACTATAGGTAAATCTCATTTCTCACTAGAAATTTTACAATCAAAGAGAGGGTATGGTAGTTTGGCTTCAGTTGGGGGAGGAGGTTGTTGCTGGGAAAGTGTTTGAGGAGGTGGGCAAAGAGGGAGCCTCTAATAATGGCAACAGGCTTAGAAATAGACCATGAAAATTTCAAGATCTACATTTAGATGTCATGTATACTAGCAGACTTGTGGGCTAAGAAACCTGGAACTTGTGCTTGCTTTTTGGAATAATAAGCAAAGCTGGGAAGCTTTCCCAGCCTCCTAAGCTAGAAGAGAGATAAGGTATAGCTCTTCCTGCATTTTTGCAGTCAAATTTATCTTCTCCCACTGGATTGCAAGCCCCTCACTAATAAAAGGTCTCCTAACACAGCAGGAGCTAAACAAATATTTATTGGTAGGAACTATTGAAATATATTAGTTTACTTGTCTTGCCCTAACTAATCTTAAAATTGCCCACTTCAGAAAAGAAATGACATGCCTCTATAGAGCTCTATACAGACATTCTCTTCTGCTTTAGACCCAAACTAATTTAAAATCTGATCTCTTAGTTTTTAAATAATTTTTTTTTTTTCTTGGGAAACTGTTGCCTGTTTGAGCTACCCAGTTTGTTTCTGTCCCATTTATCTTGCCTGTAACTCTGGATGGGCAGTCAGAGTCCTATAGTGCGGACACCATTCCACACAAGATGTATGGGATCGGCATGGTCCAAGCTGCCCTTGGACAGAAACATGAAGTCATTGAAATATGACTTTGCCTTCTTCCTATGTCATCTATCTGTGGCCCTGATCAAGAAAACATTTTGTACATTTTCTTGTAATCATGACACTCATGTGAGTCTGTTGGGATCATACTTTAAATTCATTTATCTATTTCCTAATATCCCAGTTGAGGGTGCTGTGAGACTAGTCTGCAGGTCAGCATGACTACCTCCATGACTGAGGGAGGGAGCAATGAACTCAAATAAATAAGAAGAGAGAACATGAAAGTAGGTTAAAGCACAGGTACCCATGCCTGAAGCTATGCTTTTTTTGCCAGAATAGGATCTTGAGGGAGATAGGCGAGCCATCTAACTGAAATATAACAGATAAAATGGAACCTGATAATAGGTTAATGACCTTATAGTGCATTCTGTGTGAGAAGGCAGCAAAGGTCACACTTCATCTTGGTCTCTGCTCATATGCTCCCCAACAAAGAAGCCTTCTCTGACCATGTTACTAAAACAATACACCTCCCCTTGCCAATTTCAGCTTCCTTACCATTGTTTTTTGTAGATATCTCACAAGGATTATTGAGTAAGGGCCAGACTCTGATTCCACGCTGTTTGGATTGAATCACAGCTTCACGATGATCACTCTGATCTTATGACAAGCTATTCTAGGAAGCAGTAAGATTGGAATTTATAACAATTAATCTTAGCATCCAATCATAAATATGTGTAATTAGTCTGACTGTATAATTCTGAAACAGAGCCCATTCTTAAAACCTCCTATGAGTAAGAAGAGACATGGGAAGAGTGAACTGGCTACATATACATTTAACAATTCACTTATTTAGCAAATATTTATCAAGTGTCTACAATGTGCAAGACATCCCTGGGCTCCTTGAAAGTTGTTCTAGAAGGGATGCAGACTTTTCTCAGCCACTCTTGTGGGAAGAAGTAGAAGGGGACTGTGAAGTTCTAACTTCTGAGTTAAGGTTTAAAGCCTCTATCTAATCACAGAACTTTCCCAACTCTGAAAATAGGAACAGTGCCTTGCTGATCATCTTGATTTTTCTTTCTCAGTAAGCAGTCTACTTCCTGAATGCACACGTGTGTGTGCACACACACACACACCCACATCCACAATCTTTATTCCTGAATAACCTGGATTCTAGAGTCAGAAGGAGAAAAACATTAGCAACCTACAATGTTAATAGTTCCAATTATTAAAATTAATGGATTTGGATACTTCTCTAATTTTGCCTTAATTTGTTCTACATATAAGTTATAAAGATGGAAAAAATGCACTCAACTAAGAGATTACAAGCAGATGTGAGACAGGCAGATAAGCAGGACTCTTCTCTCCTGGGATTGCAATAATGCTTTTCCATGTTTTCTACAGGTATGAGGAGAAGTGGGTCAACAGTGTGGAAAGGGAATTTTATCTCATTTTATATATTCTATATGTGAATCATGCCTTTGCAGGCCTTTCTCTGTGGTTTGATGTGGTATGTCAGATGGTGTTGGCATAATAGTTGTAAAATTAAAGACTGGTTAATTTACCATATTATTTTCACTGAGCGTGCAAGTATTACAGACCCCCAAATAAATACATTATTTCTAAAATATTAAAAGAAACACATTCTGAGGCAGTTTCCATTACAAATAATCGTGGACTTCTATTAATGTAACACAGACCAAAATTCACAGTAGACTATAAATAACATCTAGAACTTAATTGCTGTAATTTAAAAACGTGAGGAAATTTCCTGAGGAGTGATGTTAGCAAGATGGCAGAATAAAACATCCCAGCCCTTGTCCTCCCTACAAATAACAATTTATCAACTATCCACAGACAAAAGTACCTATGCGGGAGTTTGTGGACACAGGTAGGAGCTTGTAACACCCCAATGAATCCAACACTGAGAAGAGGTGCTTTGAGAAAGCAGACCTGTACTCCAGTAGTGGGTCTATCATTACAGACCCTACTACAGACCTGAAAACAGATCTAGTTAGAGGAATCAAAAGAAAAAAGAGTGAAGTATGTCTACAAGTCTTATAGGACATCATCAATCAAACTAATGTATATATTATGAAAATCCAAAAAGGAAAAGAGAGAAAGACTATGACAGATAGTGTATTTAAATAAATAATGGTTTAAAATGGCCCAAATCTAAAGAGAAAAAAATGGACATTCAAATTCATTCTCCTGTGGAAGTGGCTTCAGCTCTGCTTATTTGTGGCCCCAGAGGAAGGCTTTCTGGGAAGGGGCCTGGCAAGAACCACATTCACCTATGCCCCTAGTAACAGGCCTGCTGACAGTAGACCCAACTGCAGATACAGAAGCAACCCCATGACCTAATTTTATCCCCACTTGACCACAGTTTAGAGGTAGTTCTGCCCATCTGGGGCCCCTTCAGTAAAAGATCTGAACAAGTCAATAAATTCTGGAAGAAGTGACTGCTCCTTCAAATGCACAAACACAAACATGAGGCTACAAGGATCACAGAGAATCAGGCTACCATAATACCACCAAAGGAAACTAATAAAGCTCTGGTAACCAACCCTAAATCAATGTAGATCCATAAACTGCTTGATAGAGAATTCAAAATAATCATTTCAAAGAAGTTCAATGAACCACAAGATAACATAGGTAGACAATTCAATGAAATCAGGAAAGCAAAACATGAACAAAATGAGAAGTTCATTAAGAAATACAAACCAGGCGGGGTGCGGTGGCTCACGCCTGTAATCCCAGCACTTTGGGAGGCTGAGGCAGGTGGATCACGAGGTAAGGAGATCGAGACCATCCTGGCTAACATGGTGAAACCCTGTCTCTACTAAAAATACAAAAAAAAAAATTAGCTGGGCATGGTGGTGGGCGCCTGTAGTCCCAGCTACTTGGGAGGCTGAGGCAAGAGAATGGCATGAACCCCGGAGGCAGAGGTTGCAGTGAGCCAAGATTGTGCCACTGCAATCCAGCCTGGGCAACAGAGCAAGACTCCGTCTCAAAGAAAAAAAAAAACAAGAAATACAAACTGGATAAAGATTACAATGACTGAATTGAAAAACTGAATAGAGAATCTCAATAGATTCAGTCAAGCAGAAGAAAGAATCAGCAAAATCGAAGACAGGCTATTTGAAATTATCCAGTTAGAGAAATCCAAGGAAGAAAGAGTGAAGTAAGCCTACAAGTCTCATGGGACACTATCAACCAATCTAATGTATACGTTACAAAAATCCAAAAAGGAGAAGAGAGAAAGAATGTGACAGAATGTGTATTTAAGGAAATAATACTTTTAAAATGGCCCAAATCTAAAGAGAGAAAATGGACATTCAAATTCATGAAGCCTAAAGACACCTAGATAGGTGGAACCCAAAAAGTTTTACAGTGAGACATACTGTAATTAAATTGTCAAAAGTAAAAAATAAGAGAGAGAGAGAGAGATAATTTTGAAAGTAGAAAGACAAAATCAACTTATCACACACAAGGGAAGCGTCCTAAGGCTATAAGTGAATTACACAACAGAAACCTTGCAAGCTAGGAGAGGGTAAGCTGATACTCAAAATACTAAAAGAATAAACTGCTAATTAAGAATACTTTACCCAGCAAATATATCCTTTAGAAATGAGGGAGAGATAAAGACATTCTCAAACAAAAACTATAGGAATCCATCATGACTAGACAGGCCTTACAACAAGTGCTAGAGGAAACACTTCAAGTTAGAATAAAAATATGCTAAACAGCAACACAGAAACATATGAAAGTACAAATCTCACTCTTAAAGGTAAATATAAAGACAAACACAGAATATTGTAATGCTGTAATGGTGGCATGTAAGTCATGTTTAACACTAGTATTTAAATTACAAAACAAAAGTAGGTATAATAACTATAACCACAGGATATTTTTAATAGAACACCATATAGAAAGAAGTAAAATCTAACATGAATTACATAACAGGGAGGAGGAAGTATAGAGTTTCTGTATGAGATTGATATTGTTATCAGCTTAAAATCAACAGTTACAACTATAAAATGTTTGATAAAAGTCCCAAGGTAACCACAAAAAAATAGTAGATACATCTAAGATAAAGAGAAAAGAACCAAAGCACACTACTATTTAAAAACATTCATCAAAACACAAAGAAAGGAACTAAGAGAAGAAGAGAGGAACAAGAGAAGTACAAAAAACACAGAAAAAAATTAACAAAATGGCTTACAAATCAATAATTACTTTAAATGTAAATAAACTAAACTCCCCAGTATTCCAAGCAATTGGTAACTAAAAGAAAGTGGGAGTGGCTACACTTCTATCAGACAAAATGAACTGTTGGTTAAACAATGTCACAAGAGACAAAGTACAGCATTACTTGATAATAAAAGTCAATTCAAAAGGAAGATAGAACAGTTATAAATATGTATGCATCCAACATCAAAACACCTAGTATATAAAGCAAACAATGGCATATATGAGGGGAGAAATAGATAGCAATACAATAATAGTAGGAGGCTTCAATAGCCAACTATTTTTAATGGATAAACCATTCAGACTGGAAATTAATAAGGAAATAGCAGAACCGAAAGAACTGAGCTATACTATAAACCAAATGGACCCAACAAGCATATACAGTACATTCTACTAAACAGCAGCAGAACACTCACTTTTCTTAAATGCACATCCTCCAGGCTCAGTCACATGCTAGGTCACAAAACAAGTCTCAACAACTTTAAGAAGATCAAAATTATTCCAAGTATATTTGCAATAACAATGGAGTGAAACCAAAATCAATAATTAAAAAATGGGAAAATTCACAAATATATGGAAATTAATAAACATGCTCTTAAACAACTCGGGTCAAAAAGGAACTCAAAAAGAAAATTATGAAATAACTCAACAAATAAAAATGATGACACAATGTACCAAAATTTACAGAATGCTGCCAAAGTAGTACTGTGAAGGAAATTTATAATGATAAATACCTACATTGAAAAAGAAAATAGATGTCAAATAAATGACCTAACTTTGACCTCAGGGAACTAGAAAAAGAACAAGAAGTTAAACCTAAAATTAGTAGAAGGAAAGAAAGAAGACCAGATCAGAAAGAAATGAAATAGAAAATAGAGAAAAATTCTAAAAATTGAAAAAAATTGAGTTGGTTTTTTGAAAAGATAGCAAAATCAGCAAACCGTTAGCTAGACTAAGAAGAAAAAGAAAGAAGGCTCAAATAAATAAAATCATAAATGACAGAGGAGATATTATAATTGAGCCCATGTAAATACAAATGATCTTAAGGGGCTATAATGAATAATTGTACGCCACCAGATTAGACAACCTAAAGAAAAGTGGAGAAATTCCTAGAAACATACTATATTAGGGTTTTCCAGACACACACACACACACACACCACAGCAATTAATATTAATTGCTTACTTGCCATGATATAGGGAAAACATCAATTATCAAATAAATGATACAAACAATAAGAGTGATATCAAGAATGATACCAGGGCAAGCTTTACAGAGGAGGTAGTATTTGATATGGACCTTGATTAAAAGGTAGGATAAAAGGGAAGAATTTGGAGACAGAAAAAAATGACTCCAGAGCACAGACTGGAATTATGAGGCTAGCTTGTCTGAGCAGAAGGTGCGTGCAGGTGAGGCAGGTGACTAGGGGGAGAAGTTATTGAAAGAAGCAGTTTATAAAGCTCTCTAGAGTATTTGTATTTATAAAGAAGACTACTAACCCTGGGAAATTAGACAATGACAAACCTAGATTGAAAAGATATTTTAAAGCAGCAGAACCCTCAAATCCTACCATCTAGATCAATTTCTACTTTGACCAACTCTACAATGTCTGTTTACCCTTGACTTACACAGTCATGTGTCACTTAACGACAGGTATAGGTTCTGAGAGATGCATTAGGAGATTTCATTGTTATGTAAACATCATAGATTGTACTTACACAAAGCTAGACAATAAACCCTACTACAATCTAGCCTGTATGACTAGACTGCTCCGAGGCTAAAAATCTGTACTGCATGTACTGTACTGAATACGATCATTAATTCTAACACAATGGTAAGTATTTGTATATTTAAACACACCTAAACATAAAAAGGCACAGTAAAAATATAATATAAAAGAAAAAATGGTACACTTATACAGAACACTTACCATGAATGGAGCTTGCAGGACTGGAAGTTGCTCTGGGTGAGTCAGTGACCGAGTGGTGAGTGAATGTGAAGGCCCAGGACATAACTGGACACTACCTTAGACTTTATAAACACAATACATTTGGGCTACACTAAATTTATTTTTAAATTTTTCTTTCCTTAATAATAAATTAATCTTAGATTACTATAACTTTTTTTACCTCATAAACTTTTACTTTTTTAACTTTTTAACTCTTGTATTAATATTTAGCTTAAAACACAAACACAGCTGTACAAAAAATCTTTGTTTTTTATTTTCTTATTCTATAAGCTTTTTTCTATTTTTAAATTCTTTTACTTTTTAAACTTTCTTTGTTAAAAACAATAACACAAAGGCACACATCAGCTTTGACCTACACAGGGTAGGATCATCACTGTGACTGTCTTCCACCTCCACATCTTGTCCCACTAGAAGATCTTCAGGGGCAATTACATACATGGAGATGTCATCTCCTATGAAGATGCCTTCTTCTGGAATACCTCCTGAAGGACCTGTCTGAGACTGTTTATAGTTAACTTTTTTTTAAAAAAAATGAATACACTCTAAAATAATGATAAAAAGTATAGTATAGTAAACACATAGACCAATAACATAGCCATTTATTACTATATCAAATATTATGTAGTGTACATAATTATATGTGCTCTACTTTTGTACGGCGGGCAGCACAGTACACCAGCATCACCACAAACACATGAGTAATGTGTTGTGCTATGACTGTACTACAGCTGCAATATCACTAGGAAATAGGAATTTTTCAGCTCCATTGTAATCCTATGGGACCATCGCCATATACAGGTCCATGGTCACTGAAACACCATTATGTGGGCATGACTGTATTTAAGTTAGTCTCTTACTGAAGCAAGGGAAGCACCATTAAACCCAGTAAGCAATTCCAAATCTAACATGAACGTCTTTTAAGACATCTTTCCCTCCAGACTGAAAACTCCATGAAGGCAGGCACAATAGCTATTTTATTCACCAATTTTTATTAAGCATATGCCATAATACTTGGCAATAGTAAGTGGTCAATAAATAAATGCTGAATTCATTTTGAATAAGTTCTCTATGTATAGTTTCTTTGGAGTTCCAATTCTATATCACACTGTTTTATCCTTGCAGCCTTCTCTTGTAACATACTAAAATACAAACTAATTTGTTTATATTTTTTAACTTTGAATTCGAACATTGTAACAACTTTTTGCCACCTCTTGAAATAGTTGGAATAACCCTGAATCACGTCAGGGGTGGGAAATCACAGCCGCATGCAGTTATGCCAGAGAGGTTTAAATACTCTCTTAAAATACTTCTTTTTTAGCCTTCAAAATGAAAGTTTTTTTTAACCTTGTGAAAGCTGTGCATGTGAACAGATGTACTCTGGAAAAACAAAATTTAATCAATATTGGCCAGAGAACAAAGGGATTTAGACCTGAATGATTTCTACATTTAGCTAGTGCATATCAATCACTGGAGACAGCAGCCACTGTTCTGCTGTGGCAGAGAAGAGCTATACTGATTTCCGTTAGACATGCTTCTGCTAAAATAGATTAATTCTTAGTCATCAGAATCTGATTAAGGCTGAAGCTTAGCAGGCTAATTTTCAGCCTATGGGAATAAAGTCACAGTAATTTTCCGATCATTTAATGGGAAAAAACCAACAAAGATAAAAGAAAAACACGACACCAGGAGGCTACAAATGTCAAATATTTCCTGCCCGTCTGGCCCATTAAACATCATCTGGGTAGGCTTTACTTTTACAAGGCATAATTTCCCTAATAATTAAGAGTGGGAAGGTTCTCACAGTGCTTAGTTTACTATTTAGAAAAACGTCACTAGCACAAGGCTAATTAAACCTTTGCTTTTCATCACAGTATATGGTTGCCATACTTCCCTGCGATTTGAAGCAATGGTCTTGGACTATATTTTACTTCCAAAAAATCCACCGTTCTTTGAAGCAAACAGTTATCAGAAAGGAATAATTTCCAATGAAAACTGGATTTATTTAAAGTAGTAATTGGTGGCTTTTATTCACTTTATTTTTTACACTGAAATGGCTGTGCTCTACTCCATAACCAACTTGGCTCAAACACACACGTATTTTTTGAACATAGGTAAGCATTTTGCCAGCGGCATTTTGCCAGATACTGAGCAAAAAATAAAAACAGATTCTGGCTCTTGCCTTTGAGATTGCCCAGTCCACTGGGGAGACACTGTGAGAAGTGCAATTAAAAGGAGATGTATTAGTTTGTTTTCACACTGCTGATAAAGACTTACCTAAGACTGGGTAAATTATAAAGAAAAAGAGGTTTAATGGACTCACAGTTCAACGTGGCTGGGGAGGCCTCACAGTTATGGTAGAAGGTGAAAGGCACATCTTACATGGCAGCAGGCAAGAGAGAGAATGAAAACCAAGTGAAAGGAGTTTCCCCTTATAAAACCATCAGATCCCATGAGACTTACTCACTACCAAAAGAACAGTATGGGGGACCTCCCCCATGATTCAATTGTCTCCCACTGGGTCCCTCCCACAACACTTGGGAATTATGGGAGCTATAATTCAAGATGAGATTTGGGTGGGGACACAGCCAAACCATATCAGGAGGTAAGTACCAGGTTCTGTGGAAAGCCTGTGTCTGGAGAAGTTACAGGAGGCTTCCCAAGGACATCACCGTCCAACTGAGCCTTGAAGCAGAAGTAGGACTTTTCCAGGATTATGAACTTCTGGTAAAACCTGGAAGAACATAGTTTCTTCTTGGAACTTCACTACAGGGATTTTTTAAATAAGCTTCTTAATTGTAAGTTTACAAAAGAGAAGTTACAAACAATACAGAGAGATTCCAGTTTCCCTTAAAGTTATCATCTTACATGACCTCAGTACATTTGTCAAAACAGACATTAACATTTATTATTAAGATAACAGACACTCTTTGTATTTCACCAATTTTCTCACTAATGTTGCAAGATTTAATTCAGGATACTACATTGAATTTAGTGGTCAGTTCTCCTTAGTCTCTTCTAATCTTTGACAATTTTTCAGTATTTTCTTTTTTTCATGACCCTGACAATTTTGAAGAACACTGGTGAGGCAGTGTCTTAGTCAATTTGAGCTGCTGTAACAAAATGCCTTAGCCTGTGTAATTTATAAACAATAAAGTTCTTGAGGCTAGGAAGTCTAGGATCAAGGCACCAGCAGATTTGGTGCCTGATGAGAGTATACTTTCTCACAGATGGCATCTCACTTGGTAGAAGGAGTGAACAAGTTCCCTTGAGCCTCTTTTACGAGAACACTAATCTCATTCATGAGGGCTCTGCCCTCAAGACCTAGTCACCTCCCAAAGGCCCTACCTCTTAATATTATTAAGAGGTAGAGATGATGTTCCAATAATATGAATTTTGGGGGGGATGCAAACATTCAGACCATAGAAGGCAGTTTGTAAAACATCCTTCAATTTAGATTTGTCTGAGGTTTTCTCATAATTAAATTGAAATTATGAGATTTGGGAAACAACATCACAGAAGTATCCTTCACATTATATCAAGTCAGGGTGTATTAGTCTGTTTTCATGCTGCTGATAAAGAAAAGATAATTCACAAAATAAAGAGATGTATTGGACTTACAGTTCCACATGGGTGGAGAAGCATCACAATCATAGCAGAAGGCAAGAAGGAGGAAGTCACATCTTATGTGCATGGCAGCAGGCAAAGAGAGAACTTGTGCAGGGAAACTCCCGTTTTTAAAACTATCAGATCTTGTGAGACCCATTCACTATCACAAGAACAGCACAGGAAAGATCCACCCTCATGATTCAGTCATCTTCCACCAGGTCCCTCCCACACATGTGGGAATTGTGGGAGCTACAAGATGAGATTTGGGTAGGGACACAGAGCCAAACCATATCACAGGGCTACATGATATCAACATGACATATCACTGTTGATGTTAACTTTGAGCACTTGGTTAAGGTAATGTCTGAAATGTACAGTAAAGTTATTATTTTTTCCTTTCCAAATTCTATCATTTGGAAAGAAGTCAATAAGTCCAGCCCACACTCAAGGGGAGAAGAATTAAGCTCCACTTCCTAGGTCAGGGAGTATCTACATATATTCTTTAGAATTATTTTGTAAGGGAGATTTATCCCTCCTCCCCTATTTATTTATTCAGTCACGTATTTATATCAATTTGTTCTTATGTATATTTATCTAATACTTTTTGTATTGGACAACAACTTTATTATTTATTTTGCTGCTCAAATTTTTCCACCTTTGGCCAACAGGAGCTCTTTAGCTTACTGCCTGTGTTCTTTTAATATCTTCTGTATTTTTATCCTTTTAACACTTTTTTGCACTTTGACACTACAAGATGCTCAAGGATCATCTTGTATCATCCATAACTAGCTCTAGAACCAGCTATTTCCTGGTTCATTTTATTGGAGAAGGGGATTAGA
Source organism: Hylobates moloch (assembly GCF_009828535.3). Taxonomy (NCBI): domain Eukaryota; kingdom Metazoa; phylum Chordata; class Mammalia; order Primates; family Hylobatidae; genus Hylobates; species Hylobates moloch. Next base: position 60,666,425 of record NW_026652277.1, read on the forward strand.
AACCAAGATATGACTACTTAGTATGTGTTTTTGTGTATTTACATGCTGAGATAAAACACAAGGATGAAGAAAAGAGAACAGATGGTAGCAAATAAAATGATGGAAACTGGAAAGCAATGAGCCAACTACAAATTGATTGAACAGATTGAGAAAAATAAAAGGTAAACCAGCAGTGGTGAAAATACAGAAGCAAGCCAACTGGTTCCACAGAACTCCAGAAAGTCTTGGAATTGAAGGAATGAGCTACCTCTGAGAGTGGAGATATGAGTGGGCTGAAAAGAGTGGGTAAAAGCCTATGCAAGGAAATATCATATTTCCTTCCTACACCATGTATACCCAATATGGTTTGGCTGTGTTCCCACCCAAATCTCATCTTGAATTGTAACTCCCACAATTCCCACATGTCATGGGAGGAACATGGTGGGAGGTGATTGAATCTTGGGGGTGGGTCTTTCCTGTGCTGTTCTCATAGTGAATAAGTCTCATGAGATCTGATGGTTTTAAAACTGGGAGTTTCCCCATACTAGCTCTCTCTTGTCTGCCACCATGTGAGACATGTCTTTCACCTTCCACCATGATTGTGAGACCTTCCCAGGCACATGGAACTGTAAGTCCATTAACGCTCTTTCTTTTGTAAATTTCCCAGTCTCAGGTATGTTTATCAGCAGTGTGAAAATGGGCCAATATAATACCCAGTCAGTATTCCTCCCCAGACAAGCACAAGACTGAGGCTTTATGCTCCAGAGGAGTTCAACCAGAAGGACTCTGGAATAGGGAAGAGTAGGCTCAGTTGAGGAGAATTAAATGAAACATTCTATATGATATAGTGAAACAACTTAGCTCACTTCTTTCATTTATTTCTGAGAGCACTGTCAACCAGGTTAAGGATTCCTCTCTGAATAAATTGATGAGACCAAGAGAAAGTCTCACAGGTGATGAGAGTTGGAGTTTCAAAATAAATAGCCCAATCAATCTACCTTACAATGAAGCCCACAGGTCAAAAACACCAATCCTTGCACACAAATTAGCAGTAACAACTATTTTCATTTTTTTGGTTAAAGGTATCATACATAAACAATATATATAATGCACATGAACACATATAAATGTATGTATGTGTATATATATATGAGATATATAATATATATCTTAAAAATAACTGTAAAATATTCTGTAGCTAATTGCCAGTATCATAGAAGGAAAACAACAATTCATATTCAGTTCCTCCTAGGGATAGCCATAATCCTGATTTGTAGGCTTTTTTTTACCATTATACAGGATATATATGCATCTTTAAAATGATAGTTTATTTTGCCTGTTTTTAAATTTTTATACACATATTTATACTGGAGGTATTACTTGTAACTTGCTTCTTTCCTTTAACATAATTTGAGAGATTAATTCATGTTAATGCATGTACTTGTAGTTTGTTCATTTCCATTTCTCTATCTATTTTAATATTGCTAGAAATTTCCTTTCTTTCCAATTGGGGATTATCATAGATAATACTGATATGAACATTCCTGCAGATGTGTCCCTATACACATGAGCATACCTCTTTTTTTGGATGTATAGCTAGGAGTAGGATTGCTGTCTGATTTATAGATTTGGCACAACTACAATTTCAAAATTTCAGTAACTTTTTAAGAAATTGACATGCTTATTCTAAAATATGCATGGAAATTCAAAGGCATGAGTGCAGCCTAAACAGTTTTGAAAATAGTAAGAGTTGAAAAACTTGCACTATCTGATTTTAAGGCTTTCTAAAAGTACAATAATTAAGATGGTGTGCTATTTGTATCAAAATAGACAAATAGATCAGTGAAACAGAATAAAGAGCACAGTAAAATATCCACACATATAATTGTCAACTGATTTCCAGCAAAGGTACAAAACAAATTCATGGAGGAAGAATAGTCTTTTTTATATATAGTGCTAGAACAATTTATTAGCTACATTCAAAATAATGAAGCTTTATTCTTTCCTCATACCATACACATGTTTCTTGAAATAGAGCATGGAACTAACTATAAGAACTAAAATTATAAAACTTCTAAAATCCTAGTGGCCTGGTATTTGGTATAGATTTCTTTTTGTTGTTATTTTGCTTTTTAAAAAATAAATTTTATTGTGTATATTTAAGGTGTATAACATGATATACGGGACACATATAGACAGTAAAATGGTTACCATAGTGATGAAAATAAACATATCCATCATCTCACAGTTACCAATTTTTTTTTGTTTCTGTGACAAGAGCAGCTAAAAATCTACTCAATTAGCATAAATTTCATATACAGTACAATTTTATTACCTATAGTTCCCATATTGTACATTAGATATCTAAACTTGTTTATACTACATATTTGCTGCTTTGTATCTTCTGATCTATGTCTCATTTCCTCCTCCTCCTTCCCAGCTCCTGGTAACCACTGTTTTGTTCTCTGTCTCTGTATATTTGACTTTTTTTTAAGATTCCACATATAAGTGAAATTATGCAATATTCTTTTTCTGTGCCTGGCTTACTTCACTTGGCATAGTTTCCTCCAAGCTCATCCATGTTGTAGAAAATGGGAAATTTCATTCTTTTTTAAGGCTGAGTAATATTTCAGTATGTATTTGCACCACAGTTTCTTTATTTGTTCATCTGTCAACAGACAGTTTGGTTGTTTCCATATCTTGGCTATTATGAATAATGCTGAAATGAACATGGGACTGCAGATATTTTCATTTTGGTATATGCTTGGAAGAGGAATTGTTGGATCATATGGCAGTTCTACTTTTTGTTTATATAGAAACTCCCATACTGTTTTCCATAATGCCTGTACCAATATCTATTCCCATCAACAATGTAGCAGATTTCTCTGCCTCTACACCCTCACCAACATTTAACTTCTGACTTTTTGATAATAGCCATCCTAATGGTTGTGAGATGGTATCTTATGGTGGTTTTGATTTGCGTTTCCCTGATTGTTAATGATGTTGAACACATTTTCATATAACTGTTGTTCCATTAGTATGTATTCTTTGGGGAAATATCTATTAAGGTCTTTTGCTCATTTTTAAATAAGGTTATTTGTTTTTCCACTCTTGAGTTGTATGAGCCCTTCATAAATTTTGGATTTTAACCCCCTATCAGACTTATAGTTTTCAAATAATTTGTCTCAAGCTATAGACTTCCATTTCATTTTGTTGATTGTTTCCTTTTATGTGCAAAAGCTTTTTGGTTTTATATAGTCCCATTTATTTATTTTTGCTTTTATGGCCTAAGCGTTTGGTGTGATATTTAAAATATTATTGCCAAGGCTGATGTCCAGGAGTTTTTTCCCTATGTTCTCTTTCAGGAATTCTGTAGTTTCTGACCTTATATTTGAGGCCTTTGTCCATTTTGAGTTGATTTTGTATATGGTGTAAAATAAAAGTCTAATTTCACTCTTTTTGCATGTGGAAATTTAGTTTTCCTATCACCATTTGTCAAAGACTCTCCTTTCTCCATCATGTCCTCTTGCATGGCCTTGATAAAAAGTGGTTGACCATCAATGGTTGGATTGATTTCTGAGCTCTCTACTATGTTTCTCTGGTCTATGTATCTGCTGTTATGCCAGAGCCATATTGTTTTGGTTAATATAGCTTTGTAATATAATTATAAACCAGTAAGTGTGATGCCTCTGACTTTTATTTTTCTTTCTCAGAATTGCTTTGGCTATTCAGAGTATTTTGTAGTTCCACACAAATTTTGGGATTTTTTCCCTATTTCCTTGAAAAATATTATTGCAGTTTTGGTAGGAATTACATTGAATTTGTAGATTATTTTGGCTGGTATGAACATTTTAACAACATTAATTCTTCTAATCTGTGAATGTAAGATATCTTTCCTTTTATTTGTGCCTCCTTCAATTTACATCATCAATCTTTTATAGATTTTAATATACAGATCTTTCACCTCTTTGGATAAATTCATTTCTACATATTTTTATGCTGTTATAAATGGGAATGTTTTCTTTTTCCTCTTTTTTTTTTTTTTTTTTTAGATGGAGTCTTCCTCTGTAGCCCATGCTGGACTGCAGTGGCATGATCTCAGCTCACTGCAACCTCTGTCTCCCAGGTTCAAGGGATTCTCCTGTCTTGGCCTCCTGATTAGCTGGGACTACAGGCACACACCACCATGCCCAGCTAATTTTTTTTGTATTTTAGTGTAGATGGGGTTTCACCATGTTGGCCAGGCTGTTCTTGAGCTCCTGATCTCAAGTGATCCACCTGCCTTGTCCTCCCAAAGTGCTGGGATTAGAGGTGTGAGCCACCATGCCCGGACAGGAATGATTTCTTGATTTCTTTATCAGGTCACTATTTGTGTGTAAATATACTATTGATTTTTCTAGTTTAATCCATAACTACTGATTTTAATATGTTAATTTTGTATCCTGAAACTTCGATGAATTCATTTATTAGTTCTAACAGGCATTTGTTGTGTAATCTGTGGGTTTTTTTTTTTTTTAACACATAGAATCATGTCATCCACAAATAGAAATAATTTTACTTCTTTCTTTTGTGTTTGTACATATTTTGTTTCTCTTTCTAGTCTAATTGCTCTTGCTGGTACTTCTAGCACTATGTTAAATAGACGTGGCAAGAGTGGACATCCTTGCCTTGTACCAAATCTTAGTGGAAAACTTTGTTGTCTCCTATTGATTATAAGGTTACCTGTAGTTTCTTTCATAAATGGCCTTTATTATGTTGAAAAACTCTTTCTATGCCCACACTGTTGAGAGAGTTTTTAAATCAAGAAAGGATGTTGGACTTTGTCAAATACTTTTTTCTGTCAATGAGATAATCATATGGTTTGTTATTATCATTCTATTAATGTGATGTATCATATTAATTAATTTGCATATGTTCAACCAGCCTAGCGTGCTAGATATAAATCCCACTTGGTCATGATATATAATCTTTTTGATGTGCTGTTAGATACAGTTTGCTAATATTTTATTAAGAAATTTTGTGTGAATGTTCATCAGAGTAACTGGCCTACACTTTCCTTTTCTTGTGATGTTTTTGTCTTGCTTAGGTATCAAAGCAAGGCTGGCTTCATAAAATGTGTTAGCTCAATTTTTTGAAAGAGTTTAAGAAGTACCAGTATTAATTATTTTTGAGTATTTGGTAACATTCAGCTGTGAACTCATCCAGACCTGAGTTTTGTTGTTGTTATTTTTGGGAGTCTTTTTAATTTCTTATTCAATCTCATTACTTATTATTCATCTGTTCAGGCTTTCTGTTTCCTCCTGACTCAGTCTTGGTGGGTTGCATTTCTCTATGAATTCATCTATTTTCTCTAGGTTATCTAATTGATTGGAATATAATTTTTTACAATAGCCCTATTCATCCTTTTTATTTCTGAGGCACTTCTTATCATTTCTTCACTTTCATTTTTAATTTTGTTTGTCTTCTCTCTTTTCTCTTAACCAGACCAACTAGGGGTCTTTCCGTTTTGTTTATTTTTTCAAAAAACCAACTTCATGAATGTATAAAACTCATAGTCAAACCCAGAATACTTCAATATTGTAATGGTGGTGTGTAAATCATACATATGTCTAGCATGAAGGTTAAAAGTCTAAATGATTTTTAAAAAAACCTAGAAGTACAATATGTTGTTAAGTAATGCACAATATAAAAATACATAAATCAGGATATCAACAACATAAATTGTTGGAGGGAAGGATAAAACTAGTTTTTGTATGCAACTTAGATCTGCAAGGTAAGTCTTCTTCATTGGAATATTTTTTCTTTCAGCATATTTATCATTCCATTCTTAAATTCCTGGACACATATGCCCTCCCAAGACTAAACGAGAAAGAAGTTGAATCTCTGAATAGACCAATAACAGGCTCTGAAATTGAGGCACTAATTAATAGCCTACCAACCAAAAAAATCCAGGACCAGATAGATTCACAGCCAAATTCTACCAGAGATAAAAAAGAAGCTGGTACAATTCCTTCTGAAACTATTCCAACCAATAGAAAAAGAGGTAATCCTCCCTAACTCATTTTATGAGGCCAGCATCATCCTGATACCGAAGCCTGGCAGAGACACAACAAAAACAGAGAATTTTAGACCAATATCCTGAGGAACATCAATTCAAAAATCCTCAGTGAAATACTGGCAAAACAAATCCAGCAGCACATCAAAAATCTTATCCACCACAATCAAGTTGGCTTCATCCCTGGGATTCAAGGCTGGTTTAACATATGCAAATCAATAAATGTAATCCATCACAAAAACAGAACCAAAGACAAAAACCACATGATTATCTCAATAGATGCAGAAAAGGTCTTTGACAAAACTCAACACCCCTTCATGCTAAAAATTGTCAATAAACTAGGTATTGATGGAATGTATCTCAAAGTAATAAGAGCTATTGATGACAAACCCACGCCAATATCATACCAAATGGGCAAAAAAAAAAAAAACTGGAAGCATTCCCTTTGAAAACTGGCACAAGACAGGGATGCCCGCTCTCACCACTCCTATTCAACATAGTGTTGGAAGTTCTGGCCAGGGCAATCAGGCAAGAGAAAGAAATAAAGTGTATGCAATTAGGAAAAGAGGAAGTCAAATTGTCCGTTTGCAGATGACATGATTGTATATTTAGAAAACCCCATTGTCTCAGCCCAAAATCTCCTCAAGCTGATAAGCAATTTCAGAAAGTCTCAGGATGTAAAATCAATGTGCAAAAATCACAAGCATTCCTATACACCAATAACAGACAGAGTAAACTCCCATTCATAATTGCTACAAGAGAATAAAATACCTAGTAATCCAGCTTACAAGGGATGTGAAGGACCTCTTCAAGAACTACAAACCACTGCTCAATGAAATAAAAGAGGACACAAACAAATGGAAGAACATTCCATGCTCATGGATAGGAAGAATCAATATCATGAAAATGGCCATACAGCCCAAGGTAATTTATAGATTCAATGCCATGCCCATCAAGCTACCAATGTCTTTCTTCACAGAATTGGAAAAAGCTACTTTAAAGTTCATATGGAACCAAAAAAGAGCCTGCATTGCCAAGACAATCCTAAGCCAAAAGAATAAAGCTGGAGGCATCACCTACCTGACTTCAAACTATACTACAATGCTACAGTAACCCAAACAGCATGGTACTGGTTCCAAAACAGATATACAGACCAATGGAACAGAACAGAGGCCTCAGAAATAATGCCACACATCTACAACCATCTGATATTTAACAAACCTAACAAAAACAAGCAATAGAGAAAGGATTCCCTATTTAATAAATGGTGCTGGGAAAACTGGCTAGTCATATGTAGAAAGATGAAACTGGATCCCTTCCTTACACAAAAATTAATTCAAGATGGATTAAAGACTTAAATGTTAGACTTAAAACCATAAAAACCCTAGAAGAACACCTAGGCAATACCATTCAGGACATAGGCATAGGCAAGGACTTCATGACTAAAACAGCAAAAGCAATGGCAACAAGAGCCAAAATTGACAAATGGGCTCTAATTAAACTAAAGAGCTTCTCCACAGCAAAATAAACTACCATCAGAGTGAACAGTCAACCTACAGAATGGGAGAAAATTTTTGCAGTCTATCCATCTGACAAAGGGCTAATATCTGAATCTACAAAGAACACAAACAAATTTACAAGATAAAAAACAAACAACCCCATCAAAAACTGGGCAAAGGATATGAACAGACACTTCTCAAAAGAAGACATTTATGCAGCCAAAATACACATGAAAAAATGCTCCTCATCACTGGTCATCAGAGAAATGCAAATCAAAACCACAATGAGCTACCAACTCATGCCATGGCAATCATTAAAAAGTCAGGGAGCAACAGATGCTGGAGAGGATATGGAGAAATAGGAATGCTTTCACACTGTTGGTGGGAGTGTAAATTAGTTCAAACATTGTGGAAGACAGTGTGGCAATCAATCAAGGATCTAGAACTAGAAATACCATTTGACCCAGACATCCCATTACTGAGTATATACCCAAAGGATTATAAATCATGCTACTATAAAGACACATGCACACGTATGTTTATTGCAGCATTATTCACAATAGCAAAGACTTGGAACCAACCCAAATGTCCATCAATGATAGACTGGTTTAAGAAAATGTGGCACATATACACCATGAAATACTATGCAGCCATAAAAAAAGATGAGTTCATGTCCTTTGCAGGGACATTGATGAAGCTGGACACTATCATTCTCTGCAAACTATCACAAGGACAGAAAACCAAACACTGCATGTTCTTACTCATGGATGGGAATTGAACAGTGAGAACACATGGACACAAGATAGGGAACATCACACAATGGGGCCTGTCGGGGGATGGGGGGCACAGGGAGGTATAGCATTAGGATAAATACCTATGTAAATGATGAGTTGTTGGTTGCAGCAAACCAACATGGCACATGTATACCTATGTATCAAACCTGTACGTAGTGCACATGTACTCTAGAACTTAAAGTATATTTAAAAAATTAAAATTTTTATTTTAATTATATATATTTATATTTATAAAATATGTATTTATTTATATATTTTATAAAATATATATATAATTCCACTCTTCCTTGGCCTGTAAGGTGCCTGCTGATAAATATGCAAATAGTCTTGATAGTCTAAAGGGAATTCCCTATATATGATTTGACAATTTTGCTGCTTTTAAAATTCTCTTCTTGATCATCATGGCGGACAGGTGGTAGGACTAGATTGCAGCTCTGACTTGGACGGACAGAGCAGCCTGTGGAGGCTCGCGTTGTGAATTTTAGCTTCTGATCAACTGCAAGAACAAACCAGCAATCCCAGGAGGATCCACAGACATTCTGAAGGAAGCAGACTGCTCCCGCAGGACCTGGGAGACACCCCAAATACTGTGTGCCCCAACTGCAGAAGTGGGAAAGGGAGAGCCTCCTCTCCTGAACACACACCCTTACTGGACAAACTGAAGGTCTGTGTGCGGGAGAAGTTTCTGACCTTACCTGGAGCTGAGTCAGTTTAGAGAGCCGAGTGAAGTACAGGGGTAGAGGAAGCAGCAGAAAGGCCTTGAGAGCTCCCTGGATCCATAAGCAGGCCATTCCTGCCTGGGACCACAGGGATCCATCCAGAGGGTGACCAGAGAAGCAGGGGCAGAAAACACCACAAGGAGAAGGAAATCTCCAGCTGAACTTTGTAACAATTTGAATGGGGTGAGAAGCTTCCTGGTCAGAACTTGGGGGAGGATGTGAATCTGGTGTGCAGACACCACAGGCAGGGAAAGAAACAAGCCTTTTTCTTTTGCTGCTGGGAGGTGGGTAGCCTGGGGCAAGTTCTCAAGCCTGGCTCATTCACTGCCTAGAAACAGACTTGGGGGTGGTTAGGCAGGCCCGATGGGAGTGAGACCGGCCCTTTGGTTTGCGTGGGAGCTGTGGAGGCCTGTGACTGCCAGCTTTTCCTCACTTTCATGATAACCTGCATGACTCAGCAGAGGCAACCATAATCCTCCTAGGCACACAACTCCATTGATCTAGGAACCTCATCCCCATCCCCGACAGCAGCCACAGAAAGACACATCCAGGGATAGTCTTAACTCAGACAGGACTACCCCTGCCCCACCTGATGGTCCTTCCCTACCCATCTTGGTAGCTGAAGACAAGGGGCAGAAAATTTTGGGAGTTCTAGGGCCCCACACATTGCTGGTTCTTCTCCATATTGCCACAGCTGATGCTCTCTGGAAAGCACCACTTCCAAGCAGGAGGCCAACCAGCACAAAACAGAGCATTAAACCACCAAAGCTAAGAACCCTCATGGAGTCCATTGCACCCCCCTGCAACCTTCACCAGAACAGGCACTGGTATCCACAACTGAGAGACCCATAGACAGTTCACATCACAGGATTCTGTGCAGACAACCCGCAGTACCACCCAGTGCCGGGTAGACTTGCTGGGTGACTAGACACACAAGAGAGACAACAATCACTGCAGTTTGGCTTGCAGGAAGCCACATCAATAGGAAAAAGGGGTGAGTACTACATCAAGGGAACAGCCCATGGGACAAAAGAATCTAAACAACAGCCTTCAGCCCTAGACCTTCCCCCTGACAGAGCCTACCCAAATGAGAAGGAACCAGAAAACCACCTCTGGTCGTATGACAAAACAAGGCTCTTTAACAACCCCGAAAAATCACACTAGTTCACAAGCAATGTGTCCAAATCAAGAGGAAATCCCTGCTTTATCTGAGAAAGAATTCAGGAGGTTAGTTATTAAGCTAATCAGGGAGGTACCAAAGAAAGGTGAAGCCCAATGCAAGGAAACCCAAAAAAAGATACAAGAAGTGAAGGGAGAAATATTCAATGAAATAGATAGCTTAAAGAAAAAAACAATAAAAAATTCAGGAAACATTGGGCACACAGACATGCAAAATGCTTTGGAAAGTCTCATCGAGAAAACTGAACAAGTAGAAGAAAGAAATTCAGAGCTCGAAGACAAGGTCTTTAAAATAAACCAATCCAACAAAGACAAAGAAAAAAGAATAAGAAAATATGAACAAAGCCTCCAAGAAGTCTGAGATTATGTTAAACAACCAAACCTAAGAATATTTGGTGTTCCTGAGGAAGAAGAGAATTCTAAAACCTTGGAAAATATATTGGGGGAATAATCAAGGAAAACTTCTCCAGCCTTGCTAGAGAACTAGACATCCAAATACAACAGGCACAAAGAACACCTGAGAAATTCATTGCCGAAAGATCATTGCCTAGGCACATCGTCATCAGGTTATCCAGTTAAGTTGAAGAAAAGAATCTTAACTGCTGTGAGACAGAAGCACCAGGTAAACTATAGAGGAAGACCTATCAGATTAATAGCACATTTCTCAGCAGAAACCCTACAAGCTAGAAGGGATTGGGGCCCTATCTTCAGCCTCCTCAAGCAAAACAATTATCTGTCAAGAATTTTGTATCCAGTAAAACTAAGCATCATACATGAAGGAAAGATACAGCCTTTTTCAGACAGACAAATGCTGAGAGAATTCACCACTACCAAGCCACTACTACAAGAACTGCTAAAAGGAGCTCTAAATCTTGAAACAAATCGTGGAAATACATCAAAACAGAACCTCTTTAAAGCATAAATCACACAGGACCTATAAAACAAAAATACAAGTTGAAAAGCAAAAACAAAAAAATCAAAGTACACAGGCAACAAATAGCACGATGAGTGCAATGGTACCTCACATCTCAGTACTAACATTAAATGTAAATGGCCTAAATGCTCCACTTAAGAGATACAGAACTCCGGAATAGATAAAAACTGAACAACTAACAATCTGCTGCCTTCAGAGACTCACCTAACACATAGGGACTCACATAAACTTAAAGTAAAGGGGTGGAAAACGCATTTCATGCAAATGGATACCAAAAGTGATCAGGGTAGCTATTCTTTTTTTTTTTCTTTTTCTTTTTATTATACTTTAAGTTCTAGGGTACATGCACACAACATGCAGGTTTGTTACATAAGTATACACGTGCCATGTTGGTGTGCTGCACCTGTTAACTAGACATTTATATTGGGTATATCTCCTAATGCTATTTCTCCCCACTCCTCCCACCCCATGACAGGCCCCAGTGTGTAATGTTCCCTACCCTATGTCCAAGTGTTCTCATTGTTCAATTCCACCCCAATGAGTGAGAACATGCAGTGTTTGGTTTTCTGTCCTTGCCATAGTTTGCTGAAAATGATGGTTTCCAGTTTCATCCATGTCCCTACAAAGGACATGAACTCATCTTTTTTATGGCTGCATAGTATTCCATGGTGTATATGTGCCACATTTTCTTAATCCAGTCTATCATTGATTGCCATCCAATGGGTTCCAAGTCTTTTCTATTGTGAATAGTGCCACAATAAACATACACGTGCATGTGTCTTTATAGTAGCATGATTTATAATCCTTTGGGTATATACCCAGTAATGGGATGGCTGGGTCAAATGGTATTTCTATTTCTAGATCCTTGAGGAATCCTCACAGTGTCTTCCACAATGGTTGAACTAGTTTACACCAAACAGTGTAAAAGTGTTTCTATTTCTCCACATCCTCTCCAGCACCTGTTGTTTCCTGACTTTTTAATGATCACCATTCTAACTGGTGTGAGATGGTATCTCATTGTGGTCTTGATTTGCATTTCTCTGATGGCCAGTGATGATGAGCATTATTTCATGTGTCTTTTGGCTGGACAAATGTCTTCTATTGAGAAGTGTCTGTTCTAGAAGATAACATTGGAAAAATCCTTCTAGACATTGGCTTAGGCAAAGATTTCATAACCAAGAACCTAAAAGCAAATGCAATAAAAACAAAGATAAATAGCAGCACTTGGCTCCAAGGCACAGGTGCTCAGAGCAGCTATGCAGCTGAGTTCCTGGGCTCAGAGTCCTGTGAAACCACTGTAGCACCTGGGATGTTAGGTGTAGGTTCACTCTTAAAGGCATGAGTGAATGTAGTTCTACTAAGCTAGGGTCTGTTGCTTTGAAGCACAACATAGCAGATGGGGTCTGTTGCTTTGAAGCACAACATAGCAGCTGGGGCCAGGAGGCTGGGATGTAGCTATGTTTATAAGAGGCAGGTCACAGCACTGGCACAGCTCTGGGGAAGAAGAGTTGCTTTGAAGGATTGAGTCTCAGGGCGGAAGGCACAGCTGCAAACTGGGACCTGGAACCAATAGGACACAGTGGCAGCTTGGGTTCTAGGAGATGAAGTGCCATTCAGTAATGACTGTAGACCCCTGGATGATAGGACAGGCTGTAGGCCAGAATCTGTGACGCCAGGTGCAGCAACAGCAAGGTCTCAGGAATGTCAAGATGCCACTAAGGCAAGATGCCTATTGTACATATGACCACCAAAATACTTGTACAAAATGTTAATAGTAGACTTACTTGGAATAGCCTCAAACTGAAAATATCCCAGATGCTTATCCAAAGATGAAGGGAATGTGTACACACACAAACATACACACACACATAGGAAAATTGCACTACACAGCACTAAAAAAAACCAAAATACTGACATACACAACAACATGGATGACTTTTAAGAACAATATATGGAACCAAAAAATTGAGATAGAATAGAACCAGATAAAACAGAATCAATACATGATTCTACTTAAATGAAATTTAAGAATAGAAAAAACTAAGATGACTTAAGGTGATCAAAGTCAGATTAGTAGTTACTTATTGGAATGGGATAGAAACTGACAGATGAGATAGTTTAGATATCTGTCCCCACCCAAATCTAATGTTCCGTTGTAATCCCCAGTGTTGGAGGTGGGGCCTGGTAAGAGATGATTTGATCATGGGGGCGGATTTCATAGTGTTGTCATGGTGATAATGAGTTCTCCTGAGATCTGGTTGTTTAAAAGTGTGTGGCACTTCCCCCCATCTCTCGATCCTGTCCCTGCCATGTAAGTCACTTTTTCCCTCTTTGCCTTCCACCATGATTTTAAGTTTCCTGAGGTCTCCCCAGAAGCAAATGCCACCATGCTTTCTGTATAGCATGCAAAACCATTAGCCAATTAAACCTCTTTGATTTATAAATTACATAGTTCTCAGATATTTCTTTATAGCAGTGCAAAATGAACTGATATGACAGAGAAATAAACAAGGGCACTTTTTGCAGTACTGGAAATATTCTATACTTTGATCTAAATGGTGGTTACACAGATGTATACAAATGTAAAATTTCATTGGGCTGACTACCTAAATTTAGTCCACTTTTTGCTTTAAATCTAAAAAGATATAAAAATTAAGAAAAAAGTTACATATATGTTACCATATATAGGAAATATAAACTATGTTTAGCAAAAATATTCTATTACAAACAAGCAAAATTTCACAAACAAGCTGTGCTTTTGCCAGTAATCTCCAGTAAGAACTGCCTTATCAATTCATATCGAATCTCTGATCCCATAGATTGTATTAACATTATTAGCAAACCAAGGCAGGGGAATCATGCAATAGTTGTTCACAGGATGAAGAAAATGTGTCTTTCCTTAGATAGATTGATGAGGTTACAGTTGTGATGTATTTTATTAGAGCTCTTTCTCTAGCTGTTAGGATTTTACTTCACCACCTCCAGGCTAGGCGAAACGACCTGCTTTTGGCCAGTAAAAAATAAGTCGATGGGATATGGACCACTGTGTGCGGAGCTATTATATGATAGTTATGTTATCAGTTTCTTCTGCTATGAAACTGGCAATGTCTAGACAGAGGTGCTGCTCCGTCATCCTAGGTTCTGAAATGAAGATGATCGGGCCTGGGGCCACATTAGTATAGCTTAAGAAATTAACATTTGTTGTTGAAATCCACTAAGGTTTTGAGGGTACCTGTTGGCATAATTTAGGCCAAGTTGACATATAGAAATTGGTGACTAGAAGTGTTACCATAACAGCAAAAAAATAAAGTAGTTGAAATTGTCTCAGGGACCACCCAGTGGATGGCAAGGAAAATGTAAATGGAATTTGGAAAGATGACAATCCATATTATGCATTGGCAAAACATTTTATAAACTGTTGCCTGCCTGCATTAACTTGGAAGACAGTGAATGCATTGAGTGAGCTTTGGATTTAGGCATACAGACTGGCAAACATGAAGTTAATGACATACTTTGCTTGTTGTATCTGACAAGATATTACATAACAGAAATGAATTTTTTTTAAAAGCAAAATGAAACTAAAGTCAGTCAAAATTGAAACTTACATCTGTTTCTCCTCTCCAAACATAAAAGATAAAACCGAGGGGGTATAAAACTCACCTCCTTTCAATGATTAGATCAAGTATACTGCCATAGTATCCTATGTTAAAATTTTTTAATCAATTAAGATAGAGCCCATAAAATCCCTTCAGTCAGATGAAATAGCCCATGGATAGGAGACTAAGGCATGAATCTATCTCCACCTCCAAGAAACCCGATTAGCTCAAGTCATCGGTAATGAAGTTTAGAGAAAGGGGTATTGTAAAAAGAATTGAGGATGAGGCCATAGGCACATGAAGGTGGCTGAAATCTTATAAATAAAAGAGCCTAATGCTGAGAATATTGTCCTAGTTGGGACTAAATACAATCTGTGACTGTTCTAGACTGAAACTATCCTTGGCACCTCTAATATTCCATGTGCAGGAAGCAGACTGGGAAATCTGCTTGGCTCCAAGGAGGACATATTCTTCAATGTCATCTTCAATTGTGGCCAACAAGGATATTGGAGAAAGACTTTTCAGTGGGCACAGCCAAGAGCTAGAAAAAAAAAAAAAAAAAAAGACTAGGAAATTATTATCTAGGGGCAGAAAAGGGACCTAATCAAAAAAGTATAACCTGTCTTCCGGGGAGGAGACTTCTTGAAATATCTATCCAATGTGATTTCAGAATTTCTTTGTCCCTCCCATTGTTTCCCTTTCTGAAAAAGAATACTTGTTGTGATTATTTTTTCTCTGTTTTATCATTGAATTTGGAACTTATGGGTGGAAGAAAAGTCATTTTCTGTTTATGTGTCTTTGAGAAAGACATTACAATCAGACCGCATTTAGTAAAGACTACCAAAAAATCACTTACTTTCATCCTGACGTCATGCCTTGACTTTTGGATCTTTCTCTTCTGAGGAGAGAAATAAATATATTTTGTGTGCAGAAGGGAACAAATATTTGTGAATAAAATCAGGGATCATGCTATATTTTTTTATTATTCATCATTTGCTGTCTTACCCTGAGAGAGGATTATAAATCCCTCCGTGTTGACCTCAAGCTTGGTCATGTGACTTGCTTTGGACAATGCAATATGAGCAAAAGCTTTAATAGGTATCAAAGGTTTTCTCATGCTCTAATTTCCTTCTGCCATGAATTCAGCTATATCCAGAAAGGGGAACTCCATCAACTTGGATCTTGTAGCGAAGATGATTGAGCAGAGTTTCAGTCCATTAACTAACCTACAATGGACTTGCTGCATACATCAGGAATAGACCTCTGTTGTTATGAGCTTATGAAGTTTTGAAGCCTTTGTTACTTCAACATAATTTTGCCTGAGTCGATCGACATGTCTTTGCTTCCTTTATTGGTGCTTTGCTGATCCCTTCTGAAAGCTGTCCTTGAGCCCTGTTACACTTATGTGGAGGGTAAGTTTCTACTATATTCTCACCTTCACCAAACAGATGCTTCAACTGTTGGTTGGGAATATGAGTCACTTTATTGTACTACAAAAATAAGTGCTAAAATGTAGTGTGGGGGGAGTAAGGCTTGCCTTCTCATTTTCTCATGACATCACTGTGGTTAGTATCACCGTGTTGGGAATAGACCTGTAGAAGTCTAGTTCAGCAGGTTTCCACTCTGGCTTGGGATTAGAATGTATTCTTAGAGAACTGCACAAGAAATTATTAAAAACCTACTTTAAGAGATTAAAAGATATTAGATGTTTCTTCATCAGCATAACCTGTGCTTGTTTTGAAGTGGAAAACTAGTTACTCTCATGATATCACAGAAACTCAAAAGGCTTGAATATCTAAGAGGATTTGAGCAAGCCTCTACTGTAAAGCTAATTCCCTCATTTATTGGTTTCTAAACAACCACTAAATGTATGTGTTTATCATCTCAGTCTGATAACTATTTGTTCAGTACCTTGGCTTGTGCTTGTAGTACAAAAAAACTCAGACCATTTCCCCAGAAAAGGAACAGCAACAATAACCTTGATAGTCTGGGCAAATAGACAGGGGGCTGGATTCCTGAAAAATCTGTTTTATGTAATATTTTCAAGTGAAAAATTTTATGTCCCAAAGCATAGTATTAAAATAGATGATTACGAATATGTAGCATTGCATAGTGGTTAAGAGTACAGATCCTAGGGTCAGACTGCTTGAGTTGCTTTTACTACTTATGAGCTATGTGACTGTTTTAAGTCAGGTTTCCAGGAAGCCAACTTGGAGGCAGCGATTTCCACACAGGAGGCTTATTGGAGAGTGCTCCAAAAATACACCTTTACAAAAGTAATTTATATTGTCACATTGCTTCCCAAAGAGCACTCTCAACACTTGTGAGGGAGTAAGGAGAACAGAATTGAGTGGAAAGGAAAAGTTGAACCATGATGTAGTTGCAACAGGGCCTCAGCTGATCCCATGAGTAACTCTAGAGCTGAAATGGCCTTTTAGAGATGTCCTGAATTGAGGCAAGGGGAATTGGATGTGGGTTACTCCTGAGGGAAGGGAATAACTGTGGGTAAAACTTTGGCCCACTGAAATTCCTGGGGAGAGACTCAACTGTGACTGTCAGCAGCCAATACACCTGGATCTGAAGGAGTGCTGGGAAGTGCACAGAAATCCTTCAGGAGCACTATGGTTCCCTTGGGAAAGTTATTGAATCTCCCTGTCCTTCAGTCTCTTCATCTGTAATATGGGAGTAATAATAGTACCTCTCTTTTAGGGCTGTTATGAGAATAAATTAATATTTGTAAAGTATCTGGAACACTACCTACCACATAGTGGGACTATATAAAGAGCTTGTTAAATAAATAATTGTCCAGTGGAGGTTTTTAGAGAATATACTTCAACAAATGGAGGAATTTTATAATAGTTTATTAAATGGTTCATGTGGATAAGTCATTCTGAAAGTACTTTTGAATGTTTGAAAGCAGTTAATTCTCAAGTAATTTAGGTCTTCATGAAAATCTTAAGAAGAGTATTAATTTGCTTGGAAGTTGTTTCTTCATAATCATGTAGATATAAGAATTTTCCTAGGCTTTATTCAAATTATTACATACTTTGAATTGTTGAAATATGAATTAAAAGAGTATAATTTTGGGGAGGTGCTATAGTAAATACCTTATGTGCATTTTCTGATTTCTCATTACAACCACTTTAAGAGATAGATCCTATACTGTTATTACCTCTATGTACAGAGGGGAAACCGAGACTCAGAAAGGTTTGCAAGGCCAGAATTCAAAGATGATTCTAAAGCCTTGGTGCTTAACCACTTCAGTATACTTCTTTCCATATAAGTGAACCAAACATTCAGCTGTTCCAAATCTTTGAAATATCTGTTTGATTTCTTAAGCATTGCACCCAAAGAAAACATGGTCTTCTTTACTGTCCTTCACAAAGGTTCATTAATAATCCAACAGCATTATATTGCATTTTTTATTGGAAGAGCAAAGCTGCCCATATCAGATAATAGATACTTATTCAGCACTTTTTATTATTATTATTATTCTACTTTAAGATCTAGGATACATGTGCAGAACAGGCAGATTTGTTACATAGGTATATATGTGCCATGGTGATTTGCTGCATCCATCAACCCATCATCTACGTTAGGTATTTCTCCTAATGTTATCCCTCCCCTAGCCCTCCATCCCCATAAAGGCCCTGGTGTATGATGTTCCCCTCCCTGTGTCCATGTGTTCTCAATGTTCAACTCCCACTTATGAGTGAAAACATGCGGTGTTTGGGTTTCTGTTCCTGTGTTTGTTTGCTGAGAATGATGGTTTTCAGCTTCATCCGTGTCCCTGCAAAGGACACGAACTCATCCTTTTTAAATGGCTGCATAGTATTCCATGGTGTATATGTGCCACATTTTCTTTATCCAGTCTATCATTGATGGGCATTTGGGTTGATTCCAAGTCTTTGCTATTGTGAACAGTGCTGCAATAAACATACATGTGCATATGTCTATAGTAGAATGATTTATAATCCTTTGGGTATATACTCAATAATGGGATTGTTGGGTCAAATGGTATTGTGGGTTCTAGATCCTTGAGGAATTGCCACACTGTCTTCCACAATGGATGAACTAATTTACACTCCCACCAACAGTGTAAAAGCATTCCTATTTCTCCACATCCTCTCCAGCATCTGTTGTTTCCTGACTTTTTAATGAGCGCCATTCTAACTGGCATGAGATGGTATCTTATTGTGTTTTTAATTTGCAACTTTTCTAATGACCAGTGATGATCTTTTTTTCATGTGTTTGTTGGCTGAATAAATGTCTTCTTTTGAGAAGTATCTGTTCATATCCTTTGCCCACATTTTGATGGGGTTGTTTGTTTTTTTCTTGTAAATTTGTTGGAGTTCATTGTAGATTCTGGATATTAGCCCTTTGTCAGATGGATAGATTGCAAAAATTTTCTCCCATTCTGTAGGTTGCCTGTTCACTCTGATGGCAGTTTATTTTGCTGTGCAGAAGCTCTTTAGTTTAATTAGATCCCATTCGTCAATTTTGGCTTTTGTTGCATTGCTTTTGGTGTTTTAGTCATGAAGTCTTTGCCCATGCCTACATCCTGAATGGTATTGCCTAGGTTTTCTTCTAGGATTTTTATGGTTTTAGGTCTTACATTTAAGTCTTTAATCCATCTGGAGTTAATTTTTGTACAAGGTGTAAGGAAGGAATCTAGTTTCAGTTTTCTGCATATGGCTAGCCAGTTTTCCCAACACCATTTATTGAATAGAGAACCCTTTCCCCATTGCTTGTTTTGTCAGGTTTATCAAAGATCAGATGATTATAGATGTGTAGCATTATTTCTGAGGCTTCTATTCTGTTCCATTGGCCTGTGTATCTGTTTTGATACCATTACCATGCTGTTTTTGTTACTGTAGCCTTGTAGTATAGTTTGAAGTCAGGTAGCATGATGCCTCCAGCTTTGTTCTTTTTGCTTAGGATTGTCTTGGCTATATGGGCTCTTTTTTGGTTCCATATAAAGTAGTTTTTTCTAATTCTGTGAGAAAGTCAATGGTAGCTGGATGGGGATTTTCTAGTTTATTTTTGTAGGGGTGTTTATAGTATTCTCTGATGGTAGTTTGTATTTCTGTGAGATCAGTGGTGATATCCCCTTTATCATTTTTTATTGTGTCTATTTGATTCTTCTCTCTTTTCTTCTTCATTAGACTGACTAGCTGTCTATCTATTTTGTTAATCTTTTCAAAAAACCAGTTCCCGGATTCACTGATTTTTTGGAGGGTTGTTCGTGTCTTTATCTCCTTTAGTTCTGCTCTGATCTTAGTTATTTCTTGTCTTCTGCCAGCTTTTGAATTTGTTTGCTCTCGCTTCTCTCGTTCTATTAATTGTGATGTTAGGGTGTCAATTTTAGATCTTTCCCACTTTCTCCTGTGGGAATTTAGTGCTATAAATTTCCCTCTAAACACTGACTTAGCTGTGTCCCAGAGATTCTAGTACATTGTGTCTGTTCTCATTGGTTTCAAATAACTTACTTATTTCTGCCTTCATTTCCTTATTTACCCAATTTACCCATTCAAGAGCAGGTTATTCAGTTTCCATGTAGTTGTGTGGTTTTCAGTGAGTTTTTTAATCCTGAGTTTTAATTTGATTGCACTGTGGTCTGAGAGACTGTTTATTATGATTTCTGTCTTTTGTGTTTGTTGAGGAGTGTTTTACTTCCAATTATGTGGTCAATTTTAGAGTAAGTGTGATGTGGTGCTGAGAAGAATGTATATTCTCTGGATTTGGGATGGAGAGTTCTGTAGATGTCTATTAGGTCTGCTTGGTCCAGAGCTGAGTTCAAGTCCTAGATATCCTTGTTAATTTTCTGTTTCATTGATCCGTCTAATATTGACAGTGGGGTGTTAAAGTTTCCCACTATTATTTTGTGGGAGTCTAAATCTCTTTATAGGTCTCTAAGAACATGCTTTATGAATCTGGGTGCTCCTATATTGGGTGCATATATATTTAGGATAGTTAGCTCTTCTTATTACACTGATCTCTTTACTATTATGCAATGCTCTTCTTTGTCTTTTTTTGATCTTTGCTTCATTTAAAGTCTGTTTTATCAGAGACTAGGATTGTAACCCCTGCTTTTTTTTGCTTTCCATTTGTTTGGTAAATATTCCTCCATCCCTTTATTTTGAGCCTATGTGTGTCTTTGCATGTGAGATGGGTCTCTTGAATACAGCACACTGATGGGTCTTGACTCTTTATTCAATTTGCCAGTCTGTGTCTTTTAGTTGGGGTATTTAGCTCATTTACATTTAAGGTTAATATTGTTATGTGTGAATTTGATCCTGTCTTTATGAGGCTAGCTGATTATTTTGCCCAGTAGTTGATGCAGTTTCTTCCTAGCCTCGATGGTCTTTACAATTTGGTATGTTTTTGCAATGGCTGGTACTGTTTTTTCTTTCTATATTTAGTGCTTCCTTCAGGAACTCTTGTAAGGCAGGCCTGGTGGGGACAAAATCTGTTAGCATTTGCTTGTCTGTAAAGGATTTTATTTCTCCTTTGCTTATGAAGCTTAGTTTGGCTGGATATGAAATTCTGGATTGAAAATTTCTTTCTTTAAGAATGTTGAATATTGGCCCCCACTCTCTTCTGGCTTGTAGGATTTCTGCAGAGAGATTTGCTGTTAGTCTGAACGGCTTCCCTTTATGAGTAACCCACCTTTTTCTCTGGTTGCCCTTAACATTTTTTTCTTCATTTCAACCTTGGTGAATAGAAGATTATGTGTCTTGGGGTTGCTCTTCTTGAGGAGTGTCTTTGTGGTGCTCTCTGTATTTCCTGAATTTGAATGTTGGCCTCTCTTGCTAGTGTGTGGAAGTTCTCCTGGATAGTATCCTGAAGAGTGTTTTCCAACTTGGTTCCATTCTCTGTCACTTTCAGGTACACCAGTCAAACATATGTTTAGTCTTTTCACATAGTCACATATTTGTTGGAGGCTTTGTTCATTCCTTTTCATTCTTATTTCCTCTAATCTTGTCCACACTGTATTTCATAAAGTTGATCTTCAATCTCTGATATCCTTTCTGCAGTTTGATCAGTTCAGTTATTGATACTTATGTATGCTTCATGAATTTCTCATGTTGTGTTTTTCAGCTCCATCAGATCATTTTTGTTCCTCTGTAAACTGGTTATTTTAGTTATCAATTTCTCTAACTTTGTTTCAATGTTCTTATCTTCTTTGCATTGGGTTAGAACATGCTCCTTTATCTCAGAGGAGTTTGTTATTACCCACCTTCTAAAGTTTACTTCTGTCAATTCATCAAAATAATTCTCCATCCAGTTTTGTTCCCTTGCTGGCAAGGCATTGTGATCCTTTGGAGAAGAGGTGTTCTGGTTTTTGGAATTTTCAGTCTTTTTGCACTAGTTTTTCCTCATCTTCATGGATTTGCCTACCTTTGGTCTTTGATGTTGGTGACCATCAGATGGGGTTTCTGTGTGGATGTCTTTCTGTTGATGTTGATGCTATACCTTTCTTGTTTGTTTGTTTTCCTTCTAACAGTCAGGTTCTTCTGCTGTAGGTATGCTGAAGCTTGCTGGAGGTCCACTTCAGACTCTGTTTACCTGGATATCACCAATGGGGCCTGCAGAACAGCAAAGATTGCTTCACGTTCCTTCCTCTGGAAGCTTCATCCCAGAGGGGCACCCTCCAGATGCCAGCTGGAGCTCTCATGTATGAGATGTCTGTTGATCCCTGCTGGGAGATTTCTCCCAGTCAAGAAGCATGAGAGAAAGGGGCCCACTTGAGGAGGCAGTCTGTCCCTTAGCAGAGCTTGAGCACTGTGCTGGGAGATCCACTGCTCTCTTCAGAGCTGGCAGGCAGGAATGTTTAAGTCTGCTGAAGCTGCACCCACAGCCCTCTCTTAGCTGAGGTGCTCTGTCCCAGGGAGATGGGAGTTTTACCTATAAGCCTCTGACCGGGGCTGCTGCCTTTCTTTCAGAGATGTCCTGCCTGGAGAGGAGGAATCTAGAGAGGCAGTCTGGCTACAGCAGCTTTGCCAAGCTGTGGTGGGCTTTGCCCGGTTCAAACTTCCCGGATGCTTTGTTTACAGTGTGAGGAAAAAACCACCTACTCAAGCCTCAGTAATGATGGATGCCTTTCCTCCCACCAAGCTTGAGCCTCCCAGGTCCACTTCAGACTGTGGTGCTGGCAGCAAGAACTTCAAGTCAATGGATGTCAGCTTGCTGGGCTCCATGGGGGTGGGATCCGCTGAGCTAGACCACTTGGCCCTGGTTTCAGCCCCCTTTCCTGGAAAGTGAATGGTTCTGTCTCGCTGGCATTCCAGGCACCACTGGGGCATTAAAAAAAAAAACTGCTGCAGTTAGCTTGGTGTCTGCCCAAAGGGCTGCCTAGCTTTGTGCTTGAAACCCAGTGCCCTGGTGGCATAGGCATCCAAGGGAATCTCCTGGTCTGTGGGTTGTGAAGGCCATGGGAAAATCCTAGTATCTAGGGTGGAGTGCACCATTGCTCGTGGCACAGTCCTTCATGTCTTCCCTTGGCTAGGTGAGGGAGCTCCCCGACCCCTTGCACTTCCTGGATGAGGTGATGCCCCACCCTGCTTCAGCTCACCCTCTGTGGGCTGCACCCACTGTCTAACCAGTCTCAGTGAGATGAGCTGGGTACCTCAGCTGGAAATGCAGAAATCACCTACCTTCTGCATTGATCTTTCTAGGAGCTGCAGACTGGAGCTGTTCCTATTCAGCCATCTTACCAGGCAGTGTACTCAGCACTTTTCGAATCATAGCATCTAATCACAGTCTCACCCTTCAAAAACCTGATCCTTTAAAAACAGCTAATGTATTGTCACTAATCCACTAGTTCATAGTTTCTTGTAGTTCTGCCCAAAGTCAGCAATTTTCTGCCAGTTGAGTAACTTAATCAGTACTTGAACCTCCACAACTGCTAATGTTTGACTGATGTACCCCCTTGACAATTCCATTGCTAAATTCTAACGTTTGGAGTTTCTGGTCTAAGCTAAATTTTAACCAGGATGATCTGAGATACAAGGTCAGGTTAAATAAGGTAAAGAAGACAAAAAGCATTCCAGATACTGGAGAATGCTGGTTTTCAAAACAGAAAATATTATAGTGCTAGTTCACCTTTCAACATCCATTTTTCCTATCCCATCACACCAATTCCAATTTGTTCAGGTAGCGGACTAAGATCCCTCGGCTCAGGAAGTAGACTCTAACCCCAGACTAGGTTCAGAAAATGCTAATCAAAATGCCATTAAACTGATTGATCCAAGTGTGGGCAGTTAATTCCAATCTGCCCAGTGAAACATAAAGGGAAGTCTTACAGGTAGAACTTCCCTTCCAATATAAAGGCAAAGCCTGGCTAGGAGAAAGCCCCTTACCTGTCTACTAGCTTCTTTGTGTTTTGATGTGATGACTGAAAATGTAACACCCATCTTGTGAACATGAATAAAACAACCAAGAGAATCACAGAGATGCCAGCCCTGACATCAACACATGGAACAAAAGCCAAAAGTGACTTAACCCCAGACTATTTGAGGCAAAGTTCAAAATTGTTATTTTTTCCAAACACATCACTGACTGATTTGGTGTCCTCACACTGCTCATCATCTCTTTTCTCATTTCTACTTCCCAACATTCTGTCAGCCGCCTGTTACATTGTTAAGGATAATATAATTTGCATTCAGTTCTCTAACATCTAAAACATTCTATGCCTCGTTTATAGACTCATTGTGAATGCTAAAACCAATAAATTGTGTTTCCACTATCATAGCTATGTTAATATTATGGCTATGTTAGTGTTCTGGTAGGACCAAGTAGTGGGCTATAATTACATATCCAATATAATTACACCTGAGCCACTCAAAGGAAAATGTTAAGTTCAAAAAAAGTCTCTTTTCTTATCTGCACCATCAATAACTCAAAATTTGACTACATATTTGGAGTATTTACTGTCCATGTGGTATTTATTTTTTATTTTTCCTGGAGTTTTTGATTGCCTTTGTTTTCCTTTTTGGAAAATAAACATATGCCTTCTTCACCATATCTTCAATATTTTACAGATTCTACCTCATTGTTGGAATCTAGCACATTCCTCTGCTGAAGTCTAGTAACTGCTATTGGTCTACTAAGTCTGATTTGGATTGGTTTCATAATATCTAGGCCATGATTTTCTTGTACAACTTTTTGTTTTTCTAGAAATTTTGAATTGCCTTTTTTAAGAAAAGGGCCTTTATCATATATTCAAGCTTTCAGCCATTTATCCATTCCATGGGGGTGCTTTTTAAAAATGTTCTTTCCCAAGACTTCTGTTCTCCTAATTTTGTTTGTTTGCTTGTTTATTTGTTAGTTTTTTGAGATGGAGTCTTGCCCTGTCACCCAGGCTGAAGTGCAGTGGTGCAATCTTGGCTCACTGCAACCTCCACCTCCTGGATTCAAGTGATTCTCCTGTCTCAGCTTCCCCAGTAGCTGGGATTACAGGCACATGCCACCACACCCTGCTTTTTTTTTTTTCTTAGTAGAAATGTGGGTTTCATCATGTTGGCTAGGTTAGTCTCGAACAACTGACCTCAGGTGATCTGCTCACCTCAGCCTCCCAAAGTGTTCAGATTACAGGCATGAGCCACCACAACTGACCCTAATTTAGTTTTGATTGCTTGTTCACTAGGTCTGATGCACAGTGATTATTCTGGATTTTATCATTCAACAAGATTGAATCATTATTTTCTGTGACCCTAACTCATGTCTCAGTTAAATCCTTCATTGTGAGATACATCCTCAAGTAATTTCCTAAGAAGAGTTGAATAGAAGATGAACTTTTGGAATTTGAAGATTTCTACATTCTTTATACTTCTACCATGTATCTGACTGATAAGTTATTTGGTTCTAGAATTTTAGGTTTAAATAATTTTCTTCCAAAATTTTGAAGACATTATACTAATATCTTCTAGTAAACAATTTTGCTGTTGCAAAGACTGTTACCATCTTAGTTCTGATTTCTCTGTAGGTAGGGTTTTTTCTGGACAATTTTGAGATACTTAATCCCATGTTCTGAAACATTTTTATTTTTGGTAATCTAAAATTTGACAATGTTATGAGTATGTATTTTTAATTATTTGTTGTTCTGGGCACTTAGATTTATATCTGAAGATATGTATCTCCTTTCATCACTGAGAAATGTTCTTTATTATTTTATAGAAAATGTTTTCCCCTTCATTTTCCCTGAACTCTCCCTGTGGGAATCCTATCAGTTGAAAATTGGTCCTCCTGGATTGATACCCTATACCTTTTCTTATATATAGTTTTCTCCTTTTTTTCAAAAAAATTTGATTTTATATTTTGGGACATTGCATAAAATTTATCTTCCAACAATTATTTAATTTTAAAAATTTTGAAATTGTATTTGTAATTTTCAATTGTTCCTTTTCATTTTTTATTGTTCATTTTTAAATCATCCTGTTCTGAGTGTGTATAGGTAAGGTTTTCTCAAATACAAATTAGAATGATTTTTAAAGTTATCTGCTACTCTCTGAGATATTTGTTTTCATTGAGTTTATATTTTCTTTTAATCTCAGTCTTTCTCTGTAATGCTTAAAGGATTTCTTCAAGCGTTTTGTGATTCTTATTGTCCTATCTACACATTTTACATTTTAGAACTTGAGAGAAATATTTGACAGGGAGCTTTATGTCTGCAGGAGAGTCTTGTTGATTCTTACACCTTGCCTAGTTATACAGAAAGGTAACCAGTCATTAATGTCAGAATGAGGAGAGCTTTTTAAAAGGGGTTCCTAATTTCTCCCAAGGCAATTGGTTCAGTTATCTTAGAGAAGAACCCTCTGATTTTTTACCTAAGATAAGAAACTGGCATTAGGTTGATTGGCAAGCAGAGGTGGGAGAGAGAGTTCTATATACAGTAGTCCCATCATTTGTGGTTTTGCTTTTGCAGTTTCAGTTTCCCACATTCGACTGCGGTGCAAAAATATTTAAAATTCCAGAAATAATTCGTAAGCTTTAAATGGCACGCCATTCTCAGTAGTGTGATGAAACCCTGTGTTATCCTGATGCATTCTGCCTGGGATGTGAATATTCTCTTTATCCAGTGTTTCCACACTGGCTATGCCACCATCTTTTTACTCATTTACTAGCCACCTGGATTATCAGATTGACTGTTGCAGTATTGCAGTGCTTGTGTTCAAGCAACACTTACTTTACTTAATAATGGCCCCAAAGTGCAAGTCTAGTGATGTTGGTGAATTCTTATAATTGTCTTATTTTTGTTGTTGTTGTTAACCTCTTACTATGCCTAATTTATAAACTTTATCATAGGTATGTATCTATAGGAACAGCCATAGTGTATATAGGATTCACTACTATCCACTGTTTCAGGCATCCACTGCAGGTCTTGGAACGTATTCCCTAAGGATAGTGGGGGGATCACTATACACACCTACTGTTGACATCCATTCTCAGCCAGCCCCACTTTCCATTCCCATCCTCAGTACTACCTGCAATGTCTGAGTCCAAGGCTTCATGAGATTCTATTGGCCATCTATGGCCTTTACTGTGGCTTCCTTTGCATGTGTTCTAGTCCATAGTCAGCTTCATCATTCAAACTTGCATTTGCCTTTCATCATTCTGAACTTTGTGGAAGTCTCTGGTCCACCTGTGCCCTCTTCCATAATGTTTTTATTAAGAATCATTGTAATAGAGTATTCAAATGGAGAGGTCTTTGTTCACCAATTTGTATAGAAATTAATTTTATACTTTTAAAAATATATCCTGGAGGCAGGGTAGAAAGTATATATTTTCTCTCAACAGGAAAACCTGGAGGCATGGGCACCAGTGGAGAGGGTATTTCACAATCCAGATAGTAAATGATGGATGTCTAGACTAGTGTAGTTTTCATGAAGATATTTATAACAAGTTGATGATTCCGATCTGACAAGGAGATAGAAAAACACTCGTGGTTCATTGAAGGAGTGAAGTAAGAGGTGGGAATTAAGAATGACATTTAGGTGCCTGAACTAAGCTACTACGTGGCTGATGGCATTCTTTGTGACACAGGAAACTTGAGAGATGTGTTTCAGTGGGGTAGATGGGTGAGTTTGATTTGGATAAGTTAACACATATCATTTAAATCCAATTCTGGAATCAGTTGAACATCTAAGTTGAAAGCTCAGGAGAGATCTGGACTGAAAGTGCAGATTTTGTAGTTATCAGCATATGGATGCTATTTGAAGCCACAGGAATGGGTACCATTGCTGTGACAGAACAAGGGGAGTAAGAGTCAGGTGTTGGGCAGAAACCTGGAAGAATACAAATATGAAAAAGACAAGAGGAAGGGGGGCTCACAAAAGCACCTAAGAAGAAAGAAAAAGAGACAAAGGACTTAAACACTGACAATTTGTTTGAGGAAGAAATAAAAAGGTGTGACAAATTCTAAGAAGATTTAGGCATAAATATATAAGAAAACCCAGGAGACAGAAGTGTCCAGAAGCTCTACTGCCCATCTGATGCACCCTCCTGGCAAAGCCTAACTCTGGACCAATTCCACTATCATCCCTCATTTGGATTATTGCAATGGTTTCCATTGGTCAGTCTGCCTTAGTCCAGCAACTCTCCAATCTATTCCTCATTAGGGGCAAATCCGATGAACTGTTTCTCTTCCAAAAACCCTTAACAGATTGCCACTGCCCTTTAGTGTCAGGCCAAACTCTGAGCTGCAGGAAGGGTACCATGGTGTCAAACATTGCTGAGATGTACACTATCTCCAGGAGACACATCACAGACCTTGTTTTCTCAGAAAATAGAATCTCTGAAAAGCCTCATTCAGATCTTTCCTGGTCAGATCACAACCTCCTAACTGGCCAATGTGTTCAGTCAGATACGCTGGTACTTAGTCTCCACAAAAATATACTGTTCCTTGAACTTTCCACATTCTCCTTCTCCTTCGGCCCCTTCTGTATTAACTGCCATGGTGTTTCCTCTGCCTAGGCCAATCTGCTCACCATCTACCTGCCTTCTTCCACACATGCTTCAGGTCTCCACTCAACTATCCCTCCAAGGTCCACCCAGTATCCATTAGTCAGCTTTACTCTCCCATTTTCCCATCCTTTTACAACACTTATTGAAATTCATAATACTGTATTTACAATTTTTTAATTTATTTATTATATATCTTCTCTTCTAAAACACACAATTCATTAGGGCAGGGACTATATCTTTTTTTGTTCATTGCTTTAACTAAGCAAAGAGTCTGGCACACAGATGTCCCATTATTATTAAATGAGTGATAGAACAAATAAATGGCAATTCTCTGCCTGCACCATTTTGTGTTACAGCTTCCAGGTTTGAAATGTCTTTAACCACCCTCTTAACTCCACTTCAGACTATTTTGTCTGGCAAATATTTGCTCACAAAAGAAAACTGACACATTGCTTTAAGACTTCCTGACAATTTGGCCTCTTATTCCCACAAAGAATTGTTAACTCCCTCATTTGGACATCCACTGTACCCAGCACATACTTCTATTATAGTACTTATAAATTTTTATTGCACTACTTTGACTACACGTCTTTCTTTCTCACTTGATGGTAAGTTACTTGAAATTAAGAATCATGTCTTATTTTTGTTTCTTCAGCAACTACCTCATTCAATGTTTATCGAGGATGGATGAACAAAAATCAAATATAGTTTAATATTGTCTTGATGTCCCTAAATCATTATTCAGACCATTAATTACAATTTATTTTTACCTTTAAGATATTTAATCAGGTTAAGATATTTAATCAGGTTAATAATTTAATCAGTGGATTTCAGTCAATATAAAAGCAATACATTTTACTTTTAAGACCAGTTGTGGTGTCCTGCCTCTGAACAAAATAACCCAATTCTTAAGAATTAGAATATATAGGGGTGAAGCCAAGATGGCCAAATAGGAAGAGCTCCAGTCTACAGCTCCCAGCATGAGCGACGCAGAAGACAGGTGATTTCTGCATTTCCAACTGAGGTACTGGGTTCATCTCACTGGGGAGTGCCAGACATGGGTGCAGTGCACCGTGCATGAGCCAAAGCAGGGCGACGCATCGCCTCACCTGGGAAGCACAAGGCGTCAGGGAATTCCCTTTCCTAGTCTAAGAAAGGGATGACAGACGGCACCTGGAAAATCAGATCACTCCCACCCTAATACTGCACGCCTCCAATGGGCTTAACAAATGGCACACCAGGAGATTATATCCCGCACCTGGCTTGGAGGGTCCTACGCCCATGGAGCCTCACTCATTGCTAGCACAGCAGGCTGAGATCAAACTGCAAGGCGGCAGCCAGGCTGGGGGAGGGGCACCCGCCATTGCTCAGGCTTGAGTAGGTAAACAATGTGGCTGGGAAGCTCGAACTGGGTGGAGCCCACCACAGCTCAAGGCCTGCCTGCCTCTGTAGGCTCCACCTCTGAGGGCAGGGCACAGACAAACAAAAGACAGCAATAACCTCTGAAGACTTAAATGTCCCTGTCTGACAGCTTTGAAGAGAGTAGTGGTTCTCCCAGCACGCAGCTGGAGATCTGAGAATGGGTAGACTGCCTCCTCAAGTGGGTCCCTGACTCCTGAGTAGCCTAACTGGGAGGCACCCCCCAGTAGGGGCAGACTCACACCTCATACGGCCGGGTGCTCCTCTGAGACAAAACTTCCAGAGGAATGATCTGGCAACAGCATTTGTGGTTCACCAATATCTGCTGTTCTGCAGCCATTGCTGCTGATACCCAGGCAAACAGGGTCTGGAGTGGACCTCCAGTAAACTCCAACAGACCTGCAGCTGAGGGTCCTGACTGTTAGGAGGAAAACTAATGAACAGAAAGGACATCCACACCAAAAACCCATCTGTACGTCACCATCATCAAAGACCAAAGGTAGATAAAACCACAAAGATGGGGAAAAAACGGAGCAGAAAAACCGGAAACTCTGAAAATCAGAGCACCTCTCCTTCTCCAAAGGAACACAGCTCCTCACCAGCAATGGAACAAAACTGGGTGGAGAATGACTATGACGAGTTGAGAGAAGAACGCTTCAGAAGATCAAACTACTCTGAGCTAAAGGAGGAAGTTCAAACCAATGGCAAAGAAGATAAAAACTTTGAAAAAAAATTAGATGAATGGATAACTAGAATAACCAATGCAGAGAAGTCCTTAAAGGACCTGATGGAGCTGAAAACCCTGGCACAAGAACTACGTGACGAATGCACAAGCCTCAGTAACTGATGTGATCAACTGGAAGAAAGGGTATCAGCGATGGAAGACGAAATGAATGAAATGAAGCATGAAGAGAAGTTTAGAAAAAAACGAATAAAAAGAAATGAACAAAGCCTCCAAGAAATATGGGACTATGTGAAAAGACCAAATCTACGTCTAACTGGTGTACCTGAAAGTGACAGGGAGAATGGAACAAAGCTGGAAAACACTCTGCAGGATATTATCCAGGAGAAATTCCCCAACCTAGCAAGGCAGGCCAATATTCAAATTCAGGAAATACAGAGAATACCACAAAGATACTCCTCGAGAAGAGCAACTCCAAGACACATAATTGTCAGATTCACCAAAGTTGAAATGAAGGAAAAAATGTTAAGCGCAGGCAGAGAGAAAGGTCAGGTTACCCACAAAGGGAAGCCCATCAGACTAACAGCTGATCTCTTGGCAGAAACTCTACAAGCCAGAAGAGAGTGGGGGCCAATATTCAACATTCTTAAAGAATTTTCAACCCAGAATTTATGGGTTTGGCTTAGCCAAACTAAGCTTCATAAGTGAAGGGGAAATAAAATACATACCAGCAAATGCTGAGAGATTTTGTCACCACCAGGCCTGCCCTAAAAGAGCTCCTGAAGGAAGCACTAAACATGGAAAGGGACAACCGGTACCAGCCACTGCAAAAATATACGAAATTGTAAAGACCATGAAGGCTAGGAAGAAACTGCATCAACTAATGAGCAAAATAACCAGGTAACATCATAATGACAGGATCAAATTCACACATAACAACACTAACCTTAAAAGTAAATGGGCTAAATTCTCCAATTAAAAGGCACAGACTGGCAAATTGGATAAAGAGTCAAGAGCCATCAGTGTGCTGTATTCAGGAAACCCATCTCACGTGCACAGACACACATAGGCTCAAAATAAAGGGATGGAGGAAGATCTACCAAGCAAATGGAAAACAAAAAAAGGCAGGGGTTGCAGTCCTAGTCTTGGGTAAAACAGACTTTAAACCAACAAAGATCAAAAGAGACAAAGAAGGCCATTACATAATGGTAAAGGAATCAATTCAACAAGAAGAGCTAACTATCCTAAATATATATGCACCCAATATAGGAGCACCCAGATTCATAAAGCAAGTCCTTAGTGACCTACAAAGAGACTTAGACTCCCACACAATAATAATGGGAGACTTTAACATCCCACTGTCAACATTAGACAGATCAACGTGACAGAAAGTTAACAAGGATACCCAGGAATTGAACTCAGCTCTGCACCAAGTGGACCTAATAGACAACTACAGAACTCTCCACCCCAAATCAACAGAATATACAGTCTTTTCAGCACCACACCACACCTATTCCAAAATTGACCACATAGTTGGAAGTAAAGCACTCCTCAGCAAATGTAAAAGAACAGAAATTATTGCAAACTGTCTCTCAGACCACAGTGCAATCAAACTAGAACTCAGGATTAAGAAACTCACTCAAAACCGCTCAACTACATGGAAACTGAACAACCTGCTCCTGAATGACTACTGGGCACATAATGAAATGAAGGCAGAAATAAACATGTTCTTTCAAACCAACAAGAACAAAGACACAACATACCAGAATCTCTGGGAAACACTCAATGCAGTGTGTAGAGGGAAATTTATAGCACTAAATGCCAACAAGAGAAAGAGGAAAGATCTAAAATTGACACCTTAACATCACAATTAAAAGAACTAGAGAAGCAAGAGCAAACACATTCAAAAGCTAGCAGAAGGCAAGAAATAACCAAGATCAGAGCAGAACTGAAGGAAATAGAGACACAAAAAACCCTTCAAAAAATCAATGATCCAGGAGCTGGTTTTTTGAAAAGATCAACAAAATTGAGAGACCACTAGCAAGACTAATAAAGCAGAAAAGAGAGAAGAATCAAATAGATGCAATAAAAAATGATAAAGGGGATATCATCACCGATCCCACAGAAATACAAACTACCATCAGAGAATACTATAAACACCCCTGCAAAAAGCTGAAACTGGATCCCTTCCTCACACCTTATACAAAAATTAATTCAAGATGGATTAAAGACATATGTCAGACCTAAAACCATAAAAACCCTAGAAGAAAACCTAGGCAATACCATTCAGGACATAGGCATGGGCAAGGACTTCATGTCTAAAACACCAAAAGCAATGGCAACAAAAGCCAAAATTGACAAATAGGATCTAATTAAACTAAAGAGCTTCTGCACAGCAAAAGAAACTACCATCAGAGTGAACAGGCAACCTACAGAATGGCAGAAAATTTTTGCAACCTACTCATCTGACAAAGGGCTAATATCCAGAATCTACAATGAACTCCAACAAATTTACAAGAAAAAAACAAACAACCCCATCAGAACGTGGGCAAAGGATATGAACAGACACTTCTCAAAAGAAGACATTTATGCAGCCAAAAAACACATGAAAAAATGCTCATCATCACTGGCCTTCAGAGAAAAGCAAATCAAAACCACAATGAGATACCATCTCACACCAGTTAGAATGGCCATCATTAAAAAGTCAGGAAACAACAGGTGCTGGAGACGATGTGGAGAAATAGGAACACTTCTACACTGTTGGTGGGACTGTAAACTAGTTCAACCATTGTGGAAGTCAGTGTGGCGATTCCTCAGGGATCTAGAACTAGAAATACTGTTTGACTCGGCCATCGCATTACTGGGTATATACCCAAAGGACTATAAATCATGCTGCTATAAAGACACATGCACACGTATGTTTATCGCGGCACTATTCACAATAGCAAAGACTTGGAACCAACCCAAATGTCCAACAATGATAGACTGGATTAAGAAAATGTGGCACATATACACCATGGAATACTATGCAGCCATAAAAAATGATGAGTTCATGTCCTTTGTAGGGACATACATGAAGCTGGAAGCCATCATTCTCAGCAAACTATTGCTAGGACAGAAAACCAAACACTGCATGTTCTCACTCATAGGTGGGAATTGAACAACGAGAACACATGGACACAGGATGGGGAACATCACACACCAGGGACTGTTGTGGGGTGGTGGGCGGGGGGAGGGATGGCATTAGGAGATATACCTAATGTAAATGATGAGTTAATGGGTGCAGCACACCAACATGGCACATGTATACATATGTAACAAACCTGCACGTTGTGCACATGTACCCTAAAACTTAAAGTATAATAATAAAAAAAAGAACTAGAACATATTTTGTACAGCTTTTAAATATCTTCTTTCTTCCTGTCAAGACTAAGCTATTCTTGCTACATCAATTCTCTTATCAATAGTTTTCTCTGTTGTTTCTAATTTCCTCCATTTTAAGAAATCTATAGATGACCAAGCTTGGTAATATTTTGAATTAAATGAGCATAAATATATTCTGAATGAGGATTTGAGATCTAAGGTGCTCAAGCTGTCATGCCTAGACCTTGAGAAAGATGATTTGATATCTCAGAGGGTTTTGTGTTCTACCTCCTAGTTCTTAGTTGGGTCAGGTGGGCTACATAGCATAATGAAGGGTTGGTAAAAATGCAAAAACATATGCAAATGTATACTCTTTTTCATAATATACGAAATATAATTTGATCTAATTTCTCAACTTTTATTGTTATGCATGGCAATATTATTTAATGAAT
Source organism: Hylobates moloch (assembly GCF_009828535.3). Taxonomy (NCBI): domain Eukaryota; kingdom Metazoa; phylum Chordata; class Mammalia; order Primates; family Hylobatidae; genus Hylobates; species Hylobates moloch. The sequence goes on from NW_026652277.1 coordinate 60,701,061, forward strand.
CTTCTGTGTGTATGATTAAAATTCAAATTCTCCCGTATTAGAATTTATTCTGTGTGTGGCTTCTGCTGCTTCTTTCAGCTCAATGATAAAATCCAAATCCCATTCCCTAGCCCCCATTATCACCACCACTATCAGTCCCCTCATGCTCAGAGTGATTCTGTCTGTTAAGCTTTCAGATTGAAAGATTGAGCCAATGTCACTGCCTCATTATTTTTGTTTTTATATCACCTTTTACTGCAACCAGAAGTTCTCTTTCATCATTTCTATTATATGGTCCCTCCTCCCCCCCACCCAACACCACCACTCTCTGATTATAATTATGGACTGAAGCCACCTAGAGAATTTTAAATATTACACAAAACCTTGGATAGGCCCAGCGAAAGTGTATATATCTTCTGTGAAAAATCATTCTAAGATTTCATTCAATTGAACAATTATTTTTAAATAAGTACTTATTGTGCTCAGCAGTTTGTTTGTTTTTTTTGTTTTGTTTTGAGAATTAATTTACTGTATACCTCATCCTGGATTCAAGAAAGTGCTATTTTATATTTCACTAACTTTATAAAAGAAGACAATACTATCTTCTCAAAAACAAATCCGTATTGCTCTTAGTTGGACCTATTTTTTCCTGCTTCGAATCTTTGCATAACAGCATTTCATTAATACTTAGATAATTCTTATAATCTTTTTAAAAATATAATTTGGACACTAATTTTATCCTCCTTCCTGGAGTAACTAAAGCAATCTGGGGACAGAGACTCTGACTTGACCATCTTTGTATTCCCTGCAGCACCCAAAGAAGTAAAATAATGGGCATTTAACAATTATTTGAGGAGTTGAACAGAAACACTTGACACTCATAAATGCATAAAGTTACTTTATTTTAAGTATACATATAATTTTGAAAAATATAAATGCTAAAATATCTCATCTTCTTCATCTCTTAATTCCATAAAAGTCACAATAGAAAGCTTCATAAAACTGTAAAATATTATGTTATAGGAATTTTAGGATTTATATTGGAAAAAGTTATTAGTAATATATTGAAATGTGTTCTGTTCTTTATCATTTTGTTCCACCATGTTGATCTACTTCATTTAAAATAAAAAGATGCATCATTTCTCTCTCCAAAGTTAATAAAGACTTAAGAGAATAAAAATAAGAATATCTGAAAGTGCGTATTGATTCTGAAAAGTAATGTGTACGAATATGTACCAGCCATGAAAATGGCTAAAAAGAGGCAACTATTCACTCTTTTCACATTGTAGGACTGGGACAAAGTTACTTCTGGCTCTAAAAGTTTCATTGGATGACTTTAGCCCTGAGTTGCAATATTTGCCTAGGAAACAGAATTCTTGCTTTTTATACATACCCATAGAGCACAATGAAATGAGCCAGGAAATTGGACATATCTAAATCTCTGGCCAAAACACAACTTGACTGGTTGGCGTATTGCAAAACTTTTTAAAAATTTCAGGCTGCAATGAAGCTCAATGAAATCATCTGAAAACTCATGGCCTTTCAGACAGTGAAGTGCTACAAAATATCGCTTGATTGTACCCAGCCATTTGGTGCCACTGGGCTTCATGCTCATGCTGTGAAGAGCAAATGTGAAATATCATGAAATACAAATCAGAAAATCTCAGGTTCCTGCACCAAAATCATTAAGTAGTATGAAAAGGATTGAAGAAGGCTTTGTCCCATCCCTGAACAATGTCAACCTCTGTAATACAACTCAAATTATTTCATTTTGTTTTTAAAATATAGTCAGCAGTCAATACATTTCAAGTACTTTAACACAGTTAAAAAAGGAACCAAAAAACTCGGAAGACGATCATTCTCTATTAAACACCAGTATATAGTTGATAAAAGATTTACTCTGTATGGGTTGGTGCATGAGCATAAAATACACGCAAACTGAATTACAGACAGCAGACAACTGTTTTTCCTCCTCTCTTGGAGGTGGAAGGCTGAGGAGAGAGGTTTTTGTTTTCCTACTTCTTAAGTCAGTTAAGTCCTCTCCCCAGCCCCACTCCTCAACCCTGATTGGGAGAAGAGGCAGGGACATTACTGCCCCTGGGACACAAAACAATTAGAATTCCAAGTATTCATTTCACACAGTAGAGAAGATGACTTTTATCAAGGAAAACAGTGTGTCCAAGATATTTTTCTCCCAAACACAAAACCAGAGGCATTTTTGCTCTTTTGATAAGGCAGACACTTGACTTAGTCATCTCTTTTCTTCCAACAGTGTTTCTGCAACCACGGCCAGGACTTTCTGGTTAACAGCTCTGAGCGTACTTTGTCTTTATCTTTCGAATCCTTTATCTCCGGAAGTCACATCATGGAGAAGGGAGAAACACTTATAAAAAAAATTTACTTTGTAATTTGTGTCCAGTTTGCATAGAAACAAAACCACCACCAAATCTGGTTCATTCTTAGTCAATGGGTAAATTCAGTTAAAATACTGATAATTTGGTGTCATTAGGTAAACCTCAGGTTTTGCTTGTTAGTTTGGTTAATTACTTCTGTTCCTTTGAAAGTAATGACATTTTTAAAAACTTCCCTGGGTTCACAGAATATTGAAAGGATTTGATATTAACTGTTTATTTAGCAAATGTAAGGTACTATTCTGTGTTCATGTCATAAATATCAATATGGATCATAAACAGAAGTACACATAGGTTTTCCCTCTACTCAGAGGCTGAAATGATGAGTTAAGTTGCTTCAGGAGTTCTTTGAAAGGTATAGAGAGGGGCATGAAACCACAGATACTTGATTCATGATCAGAAAAAAAAAGTTTTATCTAGAGCTTTTATAAAACAAAAGTACCTTGAACTTAACAAGATCACAGGTTAAGCTGAATTTACTATACATGGTTTTTAAACAATTTATCGATGCTTCCATGCATAAAGAAAAAAGGAAAGTCTTCTTATACCGGTTTATATTAGGGTAATAGAAAGCTAGTAATATAGAATAATCATTTTAAGGATAGTCCTAAATACAAATGTGAAGCCAGAATTTGGCAGGTGAGGTTTTAACACAATAACAAATAATTCGCCACTATTATTTTAATGAAAAAATTGGGGTCATTATTGTCTAATTTGTATAAGTTAAAAGTTTTAGGAGTATCAGATACTGTAAAAGTAACAGCTAACTCAGGATAATAAAATTTTTGTAATCAAAATTACAAGGAGACAGAATAATAATTTAATTAACATAACAATGATTGGGAGTCAATAAGTGCATATTATCAAAACAAAAAGTGTGGCTTCATTCTCCTTCTAGTATACCCCTCAACAACTGGTTATAGTTAGGATATATCGCAGTTGTGGTTATATGAATCCAAAATTATAATTTTAACATTTAAAATGTTTTTTTAGTATACATTCACAATATGTAATGTATCATATTAAAAATATTACCTTTAAATACCATGTTAAATTTGGTTAATAAAGGTCTAATTTTCAGTGTGGTACTTTGAAATATACATACCTATAATATGTACACAAATATATTCTAAATGTCCCACTTACAAAGAATAATTGCCTTTGCATCCTGAAAAAAATTGCATGAGAGTACTGTTACACTGTACTCTGCAGCTCTGCAATCCCATTACATTTTATAGATGTGTAAATGGGCTATTAATACTCCTATGAATTTTATATTGCATGTAAGAGCTATTATATCAATTATAATGACTGATACCTGGGAAATAAACTATATTTACCCTCATTTTCATAGGGACAGACTTCTTGGACCCTTAATGGATTTTTTCATATGTGGTTTGGGTTTTATGAAAACTGGCATAAGAGACTCAATGACTTTGCCCTCTGCCTACCATCACTCTTTTGCCTTCTAACATTGCACATATATACACCAGCCATGGCACAGAGCACATACACAAACACACAAATATTTCAAAATGAGAAAATGTCTAACAAGACTGCATAGGACACTGACGTGGTAATACAATCAGCATCTGTACCTAGATGCTACTATTATCAGAACATCGGTTATTCTCATGACATAGGAGTTTGTCTCTTCTCCCTCAATCTCCTTCATAGAACAGTTAAGTTTCTTTTAAAGAAAGGGAAAAATGGATGCTTAGAAACATGGTGTTTTTAATCTGATCTTGCCTTCTGGCTTACCCTAGAGATTGTGTATTTGTGTGTGTATGTATGTGTAAAAATCACATTATATACAATACAATTTTTACAGAAAGCCTGGCAGCTACAAATAAGAGGTAGAACTACTCAAAACTATGTTTCCTGCTGCAGGAAAAAATTCATTTTCTTTACAGTAATTAAAAAAAAGTTTTAAAAATTGACAAAAAATAAGTGGCAGGTTAGGCCTCATAATTTAAACAACAAAATCTAGGAAGAAAAATATTCTTCAATGTACTCAACAGATAAGTTCATTAAAGGGTTAAAAAAAGTTGCATAGGAAAAAAGGGACATTCCAGCACTTGCTACAATGATGGCAATGGTTTCTCTATAGGGAGTAAAGTACCTTCAGTTTTTTCTTCTTTTGATAACTCTAAGATTAGGGTTTACAAGCAAGAGCAAGTTAAAATAGCAGCACATTTTCCAGTCCCGGAGAGCTCTATAAGTGAGAAGGGACTCTGTCTGGAGGTCAAGGTTTGTTCTACCAGACAAAGACAAGCCAGTAAGCACAGCTCCAAAGCTAAAGTTTTAAGTTCCTTCAATATTTTCATAAAAGGTGTTACAAAATCCTTAATACTTCCATCCTCTGCTTAATAGAGGCAAAGGACAGGGTCTGTGCGTGTCTGTGTCTTGAGTGACAGAATTTGGTTATCAAAGGACACATCTGAAAGTTTAAGAACAAAAGGGGGATTCCTCAGATGCTGTTTTTAAGGAACGGTGCACTATTGTCTTGATTGTATCTATGCAAGAGAGAAGCAGAGAGAGCGCTGTATTATTTGGCCTGTGACCAAAAACTGAGACAAAATAAAAGTTAAAAAATAAACAAACAGCCAAACAAAAACAAATGACATTAACAACAAATGTCAGTTTTAAGAAAGACAAACAGGTTACAATGTAGTTTCTGTTCCCTTGCTCCTCCAGAAATAATCATTGTCTTCAGGCTCAAGTTCTATTCTAATTTGAGGCACAACTTTTACTGGAGTTCTAGGAGGACTAGAGAAAAAGGAAAAAAAAAAGTAGTAAGTAAATCAGATTTCCTTCATCATCTGTCAAATGTTTATGCATTGTATAGAAGTCGAATGTGTCCTTCTTTGTTCTCTTTTAATATTTATATCCTCTTTGTGTATTAAAAACAAACATTTTAAATGGGATGAAGGTTACCAGTAGAGTCAAGAAATTCAAGTAAAAAAATTCATAAGATCTCATACCTAGATTAAAATAATAAAAACAACAAACACAAAAGGAAAAGAGGTACTACCAGGTGGGTAATGCTGTCAGAAATTAAAGGACAAAAAGACTGACATAATAAAAACGTGCAGAGATTTCAGAAAATCAAGTAGAATCTGAAATCTCTAGAACTTCGTTAAGAGGGAAAGAAACCACTGGAGAAGAACTGTCAGAAAGTCCCAGTTACCTCTTCAAATCAGGGATGATACTGAAATTAAAAGAGCTAATGTTGATCCTGCGTTGTAACTTAATGATACTGAAATTCCATTATTTGTAAGAGTAAGTAGGTCACTTAGAATGCTTTCTACTAGTAAAAGCTGGAAGAAGTTTTGGTCACTGGGTAATTTATTTAAGATAAATAATAGAGATGAAGGAGAACAAGAAGTTCTGTCAATAACCCACCATTAACTACATTTCTGTGGGGCAATTATCCCACAGAAAAACATAAAATACTGGGCTCTCCTTTACCTTGGCATACCGAGTGACTGAAGGAAAGGAATTTTATCAGCATGATGTGTGGCGTTCAAGGAATGTTGGTGATCTTTCTCCTGGAAAATGAAATTTTTTAAAAACGTAAATGGTAGATCTTTGCTGAAGTATAAAACAAAAATCTTCACAAAACTGATGCATCTCCCATAACTGGTAAGAGCAAAAAAGACACGTTTAGGCATTTCAATAAACAATGTATTAAGCTAAGACTCTAGTGTGATGAAGACAAAATCACTTCATTTCCTTTACTTTAGGTTTTCTGGGATGGATCACTGTTGTCTTGTCAGTGAGAAGGATAAGAAGCAAATCTTTTTAGAGAGTGATAGCATTCTCCTAATGTCTAAGGCTTGCCTTTGGATTTCCTTCCATCTTCAGCATTCCTAGGTTAGCCTGCTGTTGTTCATAAGGAAAAAAAGATTTTTTTTTTTTGAGGCACTTACTCATACTGCAACACTGCTTCTACCAGTTTTGTTCTTTCATCATGGATTATAAAGATAAACATGACATTAGGAAACATTTCAGGCAAAATGCTCAAGTGTATTTTGTTTAAGTAAACTTCTAATATCATATCAACTTGCAATTTATCCTTTAAAAGGGGTTTTGAGAGGATGAAGGGCAAATGGCACATAAACTTTTTCCATGAGCCTCAAATTCTGGCTAGTAATTTTTTAAAAAAAATAGCTTTTACATTTATTTATAAGGGGCTATACCAGGTTATGATGCCAACAGAAGACATACATGCTAGGCACATGTCTGTTACACTGTGCTTTTTCTATTAATGCTCCACAGATAAAAAATGAAGTCGGAACATGGTTTGAGGAGTTTAAACTCAAAAAGAAATTCATAACCAACCCCCATTAATAGGGGTTAGCAGAAATTCGCCTCGGTTACAAGTTACAGGTTACAAACTAGACACCAAAGGTAAGACTGCTTTAGTTCTTTGTTCAAATCCAGGCTGGTAGCCAGCCTCCAAGATGGCTCTCAGTGATCCCTGTCTCCTGGTATTTATGACTTTGTGTAATTCCTTCCCAGTGTTAACAGTGTGGGGCTGCATAACCACCAGAATATGACAGAAGTAATGGTCTGTTACTTCTGAGATTTAGTTATAAAAGACTGCAGCTTCTGTCTTGGTTTCTTTCTCTTTTATCACTGGCTCTGAGGGAGGCCATATTATGGGCAGCCCTACAGAGATACCCACAGGTAAAAAAACAAATGTCATGCCAAGGGCCCCATGAGTGTGCTTTTGGAAGCAGATCCCTAGCTTCAGACACTAAAATATTTAATGGGAACCTCAGGGGGTGGATACCTATGCTGTCAAGAATGTTTGTTATAGAGATTTGCAAAAGAAGAAACAAAATCTGCTCTGTTCTAGAATTCATGTGTTTCCTTACAGTCTTAGCACAAATTACTTCATTTTGCTTTGGTTTGGTCTGTTGGGGCCCAGTGCATGAGCTTAGTTCAAAACAATGGCCTCCCAGACTTTTGTTTAAAAAAATGTCCCCTTTTTAACCAAATTCATTTCCTCTTGCCTAGAGACCATCAAGCTTCAGATGATCACACAACAAAGGTTCCAGCCAGTTCCAGGTGAAGACAACACCCTGGCCATCAAGAAGCTACCCTGCCTCCACTAGACAGAGCAGGGTGAGAGTTCAGGGATCCCCAATAGGTAGGAGTATGCCCGAAGCCAGCATGAAGCAGTTAACAGAAAAAAGACCATCGGTCTCTCTGCCTCCCATGAAGATTTATGGAGATCACATCTCTCAGTGAGGAGATGAGGCAGGAAAACAGTGTCTGGAGGCAAGGAACATAAGGCCAATTCACACTTCGGCTATGACAGGAAATATCCTCCCCATGGGGCACAGGCCAAATAAATGAGTTTATAACTTTACTTCATCCTCTCCATTTACATAGGGCATACTCCAAGTAGAGGGTATTTAAACTCCCCAAAATTTTGTAATGGGGCCCTTGAGTCCCTATTCTCGGGCCCACTCCACACTGTGGAGTATACTATAATTTTCAAATCATCTTTTCATTTCTTCCTGGAAAAAAAAAAGTAGTCTTCAGAGACTCAGCCCCAGCTGACAGCTTGACAGCTCTGACTGCAATCTCATGAGATACTCTGAGCCAGAACCAAAATCAGCTGCCCCTGCATTCCTGAATGTCAGGAGTTGTGTAAGAAAACATGTTTGTTGTTTTAAGCTGCTGAGTTTTATGGTAATTTGTTACTCAATGATTGATAACTAATATACCCATTATTTTTTATCAATAGACATTAATTCCAAACTTTTCTTGATAACAGTAACCTCTTATTGTAGTTGAGGTGGCATGGTAAAATAGAAATAAAAGTGTCTTAACTGTCTTTTTCTGTAACAGATCAGTGTACTCTGCAGTGCATCTGAATCTAAAAGGATGCATTTTCTTCAATGAGAACTCAAAGTAGAAGGCAGCTTGATGGCAATTGCTACCTGCTATTGGGAAAGTCTGAAATGGTCACTAATATTACTAAGTGGCCTGTTAATTCAATTATTGAAGAAAAAAATGTCACAAACCATTGCACTGTAGCCACCAGGCTATCACCCTAGAAAGATCAGTGCAATTATAATAATAATTTTGAAATAGTAAAAGGGAGAATGAAGAGATTAGAAAGCAAATGCATATAAGTTATATCTAGAAAGTTGTACTAATACTTCATGATTGCTAATTTAATCAAAATTAAATTTTTCCAAATTCTCAATATTAACAATTGATTTATTAATCACCGAGAGACCAATGATGCAATTTCTCTTTTGAGCTGATTTGATCACTAGTTAAAACCTAAGGAAGACAAACAGTGACAGTGATGTAGTATTATAAGCTGCAATTCTAAATACCAACAGAAAAAAAAGAAAAATCAATTAAAAACATGTTATTAATTTAGCAATTGGAAAAACTGGGGATGATTTAGGTAAGAGAAAAGACTACCAAATAAAAATTTAAAAGGTTATGGATAAAAGGAAGAGTGAAGCTTAGGGTATGTAAAAATAAAGTTTTATTATAATTAAGTGTAAATCTTCTCATAGAAAAAGGAAACACAAAATCGAAGGAAAGTTAATGCAGATGGCAATTCTAAAGTGTTTTCTCTGTAAGTGCAAATCATATTCAAGCAAGCATGCAAGAGGTTAGTTCTACTCACTGTCGGAAGGTTTGCTATCACTTAGGAAAGGTTGCTGTTCCATGATGTCCATTGGAATTTTAATACTTGGAACTTTTTCTGAGTATGGGCAGTCAGACTGTGAAAAAAATGTACAAGAGGTTTTAGAATGTTTTTATCATACAGCCCTTCCTATCTCCTAGCGTTGATCAAACCGTTTTCTATAATCATTTACGTACTACTAAGGAGAAAAGCATTATAATTACATCCAGTTTGCTATCTTTTAACTGCATTCCTTCTTTCCCCCTCACATTTGTTTTCCACTCTTCTAAGTTAATGTTATTGAGTCAATTAAAACTAGAACTACACAAAATAGAGATCACTAGAACTGAAATGTAAAGCTTTCTTTCAAACTCCCAATCAGCAATGTTTGAGTTGTATGTGTGAAGCAAATGATCTCAATGCAAAAACAGGTTAAACCTAGGAAACTTCCTAAGTTATAATACAGTCTTGAAATTCTTGTTTTGTTTACGCTGATTCCGTCTCTAGGAAAATCATGACCCATCTTTCCTTCTAGAACAAGTGACAGACTTTTTATATATCCGCTATCAGGAAGCCTTCTATGTACACTAGAAAATAAACTTCCCTCTCTTACTTTAAGTACTATTTTATGGGTAAAGGTTCATTTCAATTAGCTTGTGCCAAAGATATCTGAAAATGTAAGCAAAACATAAGAAAATAAAATGTTTAAAAAGGTGTCTGTGATGGTCAGATAAGCAGAGAATCATACTGGAAATGACAAAACCAGGCAGCTAATCATGGGACTGCTTAAACAACAAGCCACCTAGCCCAAATTATAATAGATTTCCCAAAGATTACCACTTTGTTTTTTTTAAATGCATTATATTGATTCCAAGTCTATGTTTGGGCTGAAAGACCCAATATATCTCTTAATTAAATTAAAAGGACCAAAAAGATGATTTTTAGTTGAAAATAAAATGAGAATTAATGTTAAAAAAATCTTAACATAAGGCCTATTACCTACATGGAAAATTCCTTTATGATGACTCTAAAGAGGTTAATGAACAACAGTATCCTTTTAGATAACTAAGACAATGCATTCAATGAGCAAAAAAGAAAAAAAAATAAAGATGCCACACATAATATTAACCTTAAATGTAAAGGGGCTAAATGCCCCAATTAAAAGACACAGATGGGCAAATTAGATAGAATCAAGACCCATCGGTGTGCTGCATTCAGGAGACCCATCTCACATGCAAAAACACACATAGGCTCAAAATAAAGGGATGTAAAGTACTAAGTAGAAACTAACAATTAACAATATTCCTACTTTAGAATGGGTAATGATGCACAAAAAATCGTTTGTGATACTGCACTGTGTAAAATCCAGAGCAAATTTTCAAACAGAAAACATTATTTTGGCAATCTTTTCAAAAGGCTACTGGAATAAGGTGTGTGCATGTGTTAAAGTAAACAAATCCCAGTTTTCCTCCTAGCACTGATTACAGATCCCTGCTGGAGAATCTGTATTTCTGTGAGCTGGTCTCCTAAAGAAAAAACTGGGCAACAATTTTACTTCTCAACTTAATCACCTAATTGGAGGAGGACCCTCTGGACTATGACACTAACCACTATAATTATGTAAAAAGACCCCAAACTCCAATTCCCTTTTCTTTTTATTGAAGAGCTACAGAAAAATAATGCTAAATCATATTAGTATAAATATAATGTTAATATTAATATAACAGCATAAAACTTTGGTGGAGAGCCTACTCAAATAGATTCATAGATCACACGAAGTGAGATCATCAACATCTATCCACATTAGGCTTAAAATTACATAAAATTGAGTTATTATCTCAAATATAAGCCCTGGATTATTAATAGAAACCAAATACATTTTATAGCATTACTAAGCAAACTTCCTTTATATCTATGAGATCAGAATTTTTTTAATGTGGTGGGTTTTTAAATTTTTTGTAAGTCATTATTAGTCATTACGTCATTATTAGTGTATTAATGGTTACAGAAAGACTTCAGAAAACATAAAAACCAAAGAGAGAATATAAAGGGCAAAGGGAGGTAAAATGAGTAATATACCACATGTCCAGATAAACATTCTTAGAACTCAGCCCTCCATTTCACATCAGGTATAAAAAGGGACAATTTTCACATTTGTTTCTTTAACTAGCTTTCCTTTGGAATTCGGAAAGTTCCTTACATCATCATTGTCACTGTCCAGACTTCCCTTCTTCTTTTTCTTTTTCTTCTCATCCTCCTTCTTTTTCTTGTCCTTTTCTGGAATGACATCATCCAGGAAGCTGAGGTCATGCTGGGAGAAGAGGTAGTCCATGCCTTTTCTGACAGCTACAAGTGCCAAGATCTGAAAGTGCAAATATTAAAAGTATGAAAAAAACCATGTCAGATGAAGTCACAGCAAGCATAGATACTCTCCTGTCAAAGTCCACAGAAACCTACTTTGTGTAAGGCTAGATAGAGTATGACAGACCTGATCTTGATGGTATGGACTTATACCAACTGAACTCTCATAATTTTCTACATGGGGAAAGTTGTTTTATAAAAGTCTTAGTTGAAACTCACTGTGTTTTGTTCACTGAAATGCGTGATCACATTCAATTAGAATTTTAATGTGAAAGGATTGTTTTTCAAAACCACTGCCTTCTATGTGAGATTTTAAATAATTAAAAGTTTAAAGTAAAAAAATACCTGGCATATGATTTCTAAGTATTAAAAATTAAAATGTTATAAAGGTTTTTAGCAATGAAGAAAATCTGTACGACACATAGAACACTAAGACATCTTCAAAGTATTCACAATGATGTAGTATTTGAATATGCATAGACCATTTCATTCACTGGGCTACTTCAATCACCACCATTAACTGAATATTTAACATGTCCCAGACACTATGTTAAACTCTTAGGCAATATGATCTCATTTATTCTTCAGAACAAACCCCAAAAGTAGGTATTATTATTTCTATCACACAGCTGAGGAAATTGAAGGTTAGAGACATTAAGTATGTTGTCCAAGGTCCTTAATGTCTGTGAGGGAGATAAACCCAGATAATTGAATAGTACAAAGGGTCCCAGTTGTCTGCTTCCAAAACAAATATTCTTGACCTGTGTATTTTTGGTTCTATGAATTGCTCTTGAAGAATAACTTCTGAAGGTACATTAAAGATATCTTTATTCTACATTAAAATTAATATGTAGCAAGTTATAGGCATCCTGACTTGCTTCAAATTAAGCAGTTGTCTTTATGAGCATCATGCTCTCTATATGACAGTTTCCTCATCGCCTAGAGAAATAAATAACATCTGTCCTAACTTCTATTACAGAATTATTTTGTGACCAAATAAAAGTTCTGAAAAGACAAAAACACTTTGGAAAAGTAAAGCATTTTAAAATTATTATTTAGCACAAGCAAAAAGTGATTTATTGGATATAATTCAAACGTATCCTGGTCTAGCTTCAATTTTCTTGGTTTCAGCAAAATTTGTAGGTAGGCAGATAACACTAATAGGTAGATTTAAGTGTTTCTCATACTCAGTGTGCTTTTCAGTAAGTTAATATAGTTTTTTTTTTAAAAAAAAGGGAAGAAAGACATAAGGCACCATTAAGAAAAAAATCTGACCTAACAAATATCACTAGTATTTAATATCCATTTTTTCTTGCGTCCTTGGAAGAAAAAAAATTTCAAACAACAAATACAAAAAATAAAATAATAATCCTGGCTAAGAGTAAGAGGATTTTTATAAAAATAAAATGTGGTAAGTGTAGGAAAATTCTGTTTTCAAAGCTGTGGGGGAGATAAAACAGATTTGAGGCTCCCTTTGTGACTTGTTTTAAGTGTACATATATGCATTTTCTTGCGAGAAGTAAAGAGTTATGGTAAAGTATAAAATTCAGTAATGAAGCCAAATACAGAACTCCTTTTTCTCTTCTTTCACTTGTGACTCAGAGTGAAACGTTAGTTGCTTTACCTTGTTTCTCATCATACTATGACAAGGGTAGAGAGTCCCACCTTATCTTTAAACTTAGCATTATGCAAACCACAAGAAATGTAAAAAGTGAACTTCTCACTCCATTTCTTCTAATGTACTGGATGAGTTCTCACAAGTTGCCAAGCACTTCTTTATTACTTGAACTGAAATGTCCTACACTCTTACTTAGATTAATTCTATTACACAACATTTAAAAAGTAATTAACATGCACTGGTGTCTACTATGTGTCAGGCATTGTGCTACATGCTTGATATTAATTTTTGATGCTCAGAAAAACAACAATGCAACTCCCATTTTACTGATGAGTTAATAGTAGTTCAAAGAAGTTTACTGATGAGCATGAACTAGGGCCAGTATTTGAACTTAGGTGAGCCTGATTCTAAGGTCCATCCTAGACAACCATAAACATGGGAAATGTAAGTTACAACTGATCAAAGTGATGAGGTCAAAGCTGGAAAAATTTGGAACAACACATAAAAGACATGAGTGTCTTCCATATAACAATAACCACAGGATACTCATATAATCTCACAGGTACGTTCAATTAAAGGAATCCCTACCATTACTGGAAAAATGATAGCAGCCACCGTTGACTTGAGGATCCAAAGCAGGGCCAGACACAACACCTGCAGGAAAGTGAACAGGTGGACTCTGCGCAGGGGAACATGACGCAGGTAGATGAAGTCAGGCTGATGCTTCAGAGGCATCAGAAGCAGCTTCAGACGATCCATGAACTAGGGAGGAAAGAGGAAAGGAGTCCAACTGCATCACTGCATTACATTTCCACTATGCCTAACTAATCACTATTGATTTATATTCTGTAATTTAGGCAAGCAGTGTCCTTTTCAGAGGACAAAGGAATGGTCAAGGAACACAGAAATTTAGTCAAGCACACCAAAGCACAAGTGTTCAAATCTTTGTTATTATATTGCGGGAATGTTATGTAGATGTATAAGAAAAAGTGGCCACTAAAGAATAAAGTCACAAAGAAAAACATAAATTCTAGGAGCTCATCTCCTAATTTCTATTTTTACTCTCTGAGTCTCAGCAAAGTGGATCTTTTGCCTATTTTAGTAATAATATGCTGAAGGAAGACGTCTAACTCATGTGTCTCACTCTGCCTCAGTTGTCTTATCTGAAAAAAGAGGAGATGATACTATGCATCGTATATTAACACATTCCCAGAATGTTTTAAGGATATAAAGGAAGTATCCAACTTAAAAATGGGAATACATTATGTTTTCATAAGTTCTATATTATTTGAGTGGCATAACTTGACTAATACACTCAGCAATCTATCACCATTTCTTTTCAGAGAAAAGCCATATGAATATGACAGTGAGTTTCAGGGTCAGCATCTGAATCTAAGAGACGCTATCGTATGGTCATGTATAAACAGCTATTGAAATAACTACTGAGCATCTGTGTGCCAGGTGCTGTGCTTCAAAGAATAACTGCCTAATTGACCTTGCCAGTGACAAATGGGAAGATATTCAAGAACCTATCACAGGATCTTTCAATAAAAGATGCTCAGTAAATAGCTATTGAATTGACTAATCGTGCAATATGAACTCTGAAATAATATCTCGATTTTCTTTCTGGAGGGAAAGAAGTGCAAAAGTAAATGAGACCATCACAATCTTCTCTAGTGATTTCCTACTTAAAGGGTTTTCTTTTTCCCTCTAGAACTATTTTTGACTGGTGGGGACCTTCTCATTTATAAAGTTAGGGTTGCAAAATTTCTTTACAAATTACAAAATTTTCTAAATCAAATCTCACCAAAAATGTCTAAACATTTTTGTGAAATGAAAGAAAGAAGTAGAAAAGCCATTGCAGAATTTAAGAAATCTACTAGCTGGACCCTGGTTGTTTTTCCCCATCATTATTATGTGGTTGATTTTTTTCTTCTTTTTAATTAAATAAACATGCACTGAGTTTCAACCAATAAAGCCCCTAAAACACATAGAATTAAACTTCTGATCTAGACCAGGTCATTAAGGGCAAACAAAAATAAGAACTATTTGTCTGTCGGCCATTACTGTTTCACATTTTTCCATTTTGGAAAATAAAGAATATTTACAATGGCAGGTAAAAATAAAATATTTTTACAAATTTATACTTCCCAAAAGTTTCATGAGCACAAATAAACTCACATTCATCTAGTCCAGTCTATGAAGAACCACCTTGTATTTTGTAACAAATATCCAAAAGATGACGAACTCTACTCAGCAGACCTAAACAGAGAAAAGTAAAGTAGCCTTTTCTCTTTTTGGTAGTCTGGCCACTTGCCCAGTTCTATCTGACTTTAAAACCAAATTAATCTGAATTCAATAAGCAAAAGCAAGGACTATTTTGAAGGGGTTCAAATAAATTCTTATGATGTTCACAGGACATGCAGTCTTTTCCCATTAAAATATTACTAAGTGCTAAATAAGGCTACAGTTAACAAGGTGCCAGAAAACAGCATAAGTACTTCCAGTTTCCTGGTGCCAATTAAATTAAAACTCAATTGAAAGACAAAGTCCCTTACAAAGTTTTCCCTAATGATTTGGTTTTTTTAAAGAGACAGGGTCTCACTATGTTGTTGAGGCTGGACTAAAACTCAGGTTCAAGTGAACCTTTCACTTCAGCCTCCCAAGTAGCTGAGATTAAAAGTGTGCACCACCGTGCCCAGCTGATAATGATTTTATTAAAAGTGTGTCAGTTTTCCCAAAGTTATGAACAGCTAAAGTTTTCAACAAAAGCAATACATTAACCACATTGACTTTATTCTTTTATTGGTAAAAAAACTTTTGATTATTGATCATAGCCATATGAAAAGCAAACCAACAGCCTGTTTTTAGTATAGAGTTAAGGCAAATGGATAAATACTATCTTGAAGAACACACAGAAAGAGTTAGGTATCCTTCCTGAGACAGTAAAAAGGAGATAAAGATGGGTAAGGGGAAGGAAAAAAAAGATTATAGCCTCTTGCTTTCTTGGTTAAATGACTTTTAACAGCCTATTTAAACAATGGGTATGTATGGTAACTTTTCTTAATACTAGCTAACTTGTTGATTAAACCAGAAATGAAAAGCAGGTGAATGGTGAAGTAGAACATAAATGCATTTTAAAAACTCAGCAGTTAATAATGATTAGCACTTTTCTTCAAAGATCTGTTACTGGACTATTCTTACTACTAGAAAAACACTACTGTACTTACATTGCTATTCAAAAACTTACCTGCACACCATTAAGGGATGCTACTCCCATATATAGGAACACACCATAGAGTACAGGCATGGGTATAAACTAGAAGGAGAAAAAGGATAAAACTTAAAAACGATAACGAGAAAAAAGAGGAATGAAGAGGAATCATTTAAATAAAGGCTAAATCTAAAACTAAAATATAGGATATAATAACTTAGTGATTTCTAACTAGTATGCTTTACTAGTCAATTGATGAACTTCTAAACTCTTTGTAATAGAAATAAATGAAGAAGGGTAAAAAGGACTTTCAATTTTCATTGGATGCTTGTTTTTTTAGTGAGCATGCATGACCTTACTAATAACTTTTTTTAATTAATGGAGGAAAAGTTCTGTTTCCCTTCACCCTGAAAAGGAATGACTGTGTAAACCAGATGCTTCTATGGACTGTGAGGTAGACAGAAATAGAGATATTAGTAGATGGTTGCCTCACTCTTGAAATCAAGTTCCTTTCAATATAGTCTGTTGATTTTTGTCCTTAATAATTTTTGCCAAATAATCTATCAGCTTGGTGTATGTATGCCTGTTTCAATAACATAAACATCAAAAGACTATCCCCTCACTTCTTGCGAATATTGTGAGAACTAACTAAAGAGAACACTGCTTGAAAGGACCCTGGAGCACCTGGAAGCAATTCATTACACACATGGATTAATACACATCTTTTAAAACTGAATTAATACCTTTTCATGCATTAACTAGCAAAAATATTTTGTATTAATACAAAGTGTTTTAACAAGGAGAAGTGATGTCTGCAAACTGTATCTATTCCTAGACCTTTGAAATGTCCCTAGCACTGAGGAAACTAAGCAAATCAAGGATGATTCTGTTTCTGGGAAGTCTTCTGTTTGAAAAACAAAAGGTTCTCAACCTTAGAATTTGAAAAGAAGTTCAAGTAATTTCAGGATTTTTCAAAGCTAAAATACTAAAACCACAAGTCAATTAAGGCCAATCTTACCAAATCCACATAAAGGAGGCTATTGTAACCAGAAAACATAGTATGGCTTTAGAGTAATTTTAAAAATACTGCACGTACTAAGTGAAGCACAATTTCTATCCGCCTCTCCTTGTGATTGTCTAAAGTAGTTCCGTATCTGAGACTCTTTGGCCACTATTAGAGAATGAGTAAATTCTAAAATGTGTAACAAATATTTCCAATTTTTATTGGTTAGCCATAGGGATGCTTAAATTTATATGAAATAAATATCCTTATTTATATATATAAAATATCAAATGCTTCTTCAAAAAAAGACTAACAATTTTAATGTAGCTAATTTTGCTCTTGATGTCAGAAAAAACTAAAAGTGACATAGAATGTTGACAGGGGTAGGAGGGACAATGCTCACGCTGGGGAAGCTGTAATACCTAACAGTCACCACAAAGAGGTGAACACATCACACTCAAGCCCCTTTATTTCTGACACATGCCTTCATTTATTTTGCAATGTGCGTGTTTCTATTCCTTGTGATTCTTGTGTATAAATGTACCATAAAGTAAAAAAACTAAGAGAAGGGTCATTTCATAGCTTTGATTCATTTTTTAAACATCTTCCATTTTTCTTTCTTGTCATTTCATTTTTAATTTGGTGGGTGGTGGGGGTGGGGCGGCTGGACGGAAAGAAAAGTAAGAAGGGAAAAGAGAAGTAGAGTTCAACCATGGAAAACTAGTTCGAATTCCTGCAGTAGTTACTTTTTAATCTGGGTAAAGCATTTTTATAGCTTGAAAGAAAGCCACCACAAAGGGACCATCCCTGGCCTCATCCTCATCCCTCAGCTAGGCTTAGCTAAATGTTTTTTCTAATGTGGTTCTAATGTCGAAGTGAAGGACACTTTTGCCTTGGTGCTTAGTTCCATTCTCTGTGAATTTAAGATTACAGATATCACCAAATCTCCAACAAAATAAAATCAGAAGGTTTCAGTAACACAGAATGGCATGGGTTGTGGGTAGAAAAATAGCTTTAGATATGAAGATGTTTTTTAAACAGTTATTCTTTGTTGAAAAGGAAATAATACATATAAAGAAGGCTATTAAGTGGACTTTGGGCCAACTTCATTGTGATAAAAATATGTCTTTTGAAATTTGCCATTTTCCTTACGATAATGCAACATCTCAATAAAAATCTTCCAATATGGAAACCTTGATGAAACTTGACAGAATTATTGGGTTAGAGGATACTTTTTATTGGATTTAGTTCATGAGTCACAGGAGGTTAATCCTTAAAAATTCATCACATAATAATCATTTCTTGCAATAGAAATTTCTCAAAGGAGGAAAGAGAAGATGCGTTTTAAGAAGATGGAACTCCATCTTAAGTTAAACCAGTATAATTTACATAGTAATAGTAGGTAGATATTTTTACAAAGCAAGACAAGAGTAATTAAAACATAAACAGCACAAAGTATACCAGGCTTACAGGCATATCAAGAATTGCCAAATGATAAAATTATGTAAAGGAAATTTTATGGATAACCAATCATACCCAGAAAGCACAAAAGTATAACTATAAACAAGATTACCATACATGAAATCAAGTATTGATGCTACAAGAAGATGGAATAATTGAGCTAAAATCAAAATAGGAGTTAACATATTCAGACCATGTCACCAAATTTTTCAAATTCTGGTGAATGCAGTTCTGCTCTTTTTCACTTATACCTCCCTTTGATGTGCTGATAGTATTTGAATATTCCCAGAAGAGTAAACGAGAAAAGGGTAAATTTAAAAATAAGGGTAGAGTGTAGTTGTCCAACCAGAATTCAGTACAGCAGTGAGAACTTCTAGCAGAATAATGGTCACTGTATGCATGTGTATGTGTGTGTGTGTGTGTGTGTGTGTGTGTGTGTGTGTGTGTGTGTACATGTGAATGTACAATCCAGTACGAGATCCTGATTAGGAGCATGGGCACAAAAGTCACACAGGCCTAGTTTCAAATTCTGGCCCTACCACTTATGTAACATTGAGAAAATTATTAACTTTTCTTATCCTCAGTATTCTCATTTAAAAGAGGGTACGATAAAGAGTATATCACATAAAATATCTAGTCCAGGGCCTCATTCTGAATAGATAATAAATGATAAATGAGGTATTAATGTCATAATTATCATGGGGACCTGACTGGCAAGTCAAGAAGCCTGCTGCAATTGCCCAGCAGAACTCTCCTTGGTCCTCAGTGGTCAGGGTGGAAAATGGCAGGAGTACAGACCAGAAGAATGCCTGCAAAGGTCAGACTCAAAGCCCTGGTCTTATTTAAGTTCTACTATGTTGCCCTTTCAGCAATAACAACTATATTCAGAAACATGTTATTCAAATAATATCCTAATTCCCTTAAATCTTGAAACTCTAAGCTGATAAGGAAGTAGTGACTTGCAATCTGGTTCCTAGTCATTGAAGAAACTGGAATGAGCTATGATGAGGAGTTTGTGAAAATGCTGTATTTATCTGCACATGAGAGGATTAGAAGTTGGATCAAAGAAGCTGGAGAAGATCATCTCATGGAAAATGAAAGTGAATGAGTTCTTTGAGAGCAAGTACTATGTTTTGTTTTAAATGGTTGTAAACCCTGAGGGTTATGAGATTGGTTTTCCTGTCAGAACTGCCTGAATTCACATTTTGACTCTATTATTTATGAACTTTGTGCCCTGGTAAGTCATTAATAAATTTTCTTATCTGTAAAAGAGAGACAATTTTTTGTAGGTGTCATTCATTGAAGGACTAAATTTTAAAAATCTGTGCTGAGCCCCTAATCAAATGCCAAGCTCAATAAATGGTAGCTACTACTATCATCATCATCACCATCACCATCATCTCTACCATTTTGCTTTATTTCCCTGGCATTGAACAAAGTGACATATTGTGGCATATTATAGAAGCTCAACAAATATTTTCCAAATACAAATTAAATGCTATCCTGATTTTAGAACACTAAACAAATCTTAAAGATAAATTTGACTACTCCTAATTAACTTGAATTAAACTATTTCAAGCAAAGGCAACAAAAGTAGCAGTGAACTTCACTTGATTTTTATTTCTTCAGACTTGCCAGAAAAATGGGAAAAGTAAGCTCAAATAAGTGCCTTTCATCTTTTTGATGCTCTTTAGCCTCCGCTAGTTTCCCCATACAGAATACTCACTTACCAGGCAGTATTTCTGCTGCAGAAACACAGAATTAAGCTGTTTAACTAGCCAGGGACGCCAGTTATTCTTGCTTCCCAACAGTTCAGTACCAAATCAGTGGTTAGATTCAGTGCTTTGAGGCATGTATGACTGTTGCTGGCTAGGGTCAAGGGGTATCCTCGTGAACTTAAAACTGTAATTCCTTACATTCTTCTACACAAAAGACAGACCTCAGCAAAGAGATCAAAATAAAAATGAAAAACTTCATTTTCAAAGTAAGCTTGCATAAACAGGCAGGAGAAACAACTTCCTACACTGCTTAATGCATGAAAGAAAATTACTAGGATCATCTGAGACCATTAAACTTGTGAGGGATATATGGAGTTTGCAGAAATGGTGTTGAGCCATTTCATTTTAAAAAGTAAAAGTAACACATTTCTCTTTTCCCATTCATTTGATCTGCCCTTTCAAAGACAGACCCTTAAGTAAAATGATTCTCTTAAGTTGTCCTCTGGTTCCCTAAAAAAACACAGTCACAAAGGGGAGGAAAAAAGGTTTCCTACTCCAACATAACCCCTGACACCACTTTCTTTGTGAATTCTAAGGTTAATTGTTAATCTTGACTCTTACTTAGTCATAACTTAGGTTTTAGTTAAACTGTACCCTCAATATCTGCTTCTTCCTGTATTGACTTTTCAAATGAGCTAACAAGGGATTTGTGATAAACACACTTAACTTACCAAACCTCGATGGTACATGATCTGAAAGTAGCTGACTTTATCAGGAGTTGTGATTCCCGAAGTAAGGAATAGCCTAACTTACTGAAGTAAAGAATCACAACTGCGAATCCTTGACTATTTTATTCTTGTTGTTTTTAAATATAGGTTGTGTACCGTATGCTATAAACTATATTGCCAAAACAATTCCATTTCCCACATTTTGGGGAAACCCTTAACAAAAACGTTTGCTGGACTGCATTTTTCATTTATTCTTACAATGACTCTTCGGGGTAACTCAAAATTGCCAGGTGGAAATAGCCACAATCATGGACACTAGCAGCTGAATGAGGATGAACCCAGGTATGGATCAATTAAGGAAGGTCAAAGGAAAAGAAAGCTCATGCTCACTGATCTCTTACAGCTCTCTGCCTTCTTTCTCTGCATTCTAATCTGTTTCTGTAAATACTAAGGCACTTTGCCTATCAGGGGTGAAAAGAATCATTGTAAAGAACAAAAGAACTTTCAGCTTTAACTCCTCTGCAGCCATATTTGGGTGCAGGGTGAGAAAATAGTTAGGAAGAGGCGTTGTTGAAAATGTAAGTCTTGCATCTCTCCTAAAAATAGTAATTATACAGTATCTGTTCTCTGTGTCCCCTTGGAATCATCCATGATTACTCAACTGTCAGATTCTCTAGGAATAAAGCCAATTTGCTATAACATATACACACAAAAGGAACTTTTAAACACATCTGACTTTTTTGAATTAGGATTTTATACTGTATTAATGAAAAGAAATAATATAAAAATAAAAGAAAAATGGGGGAGGTGATGAGTAAATTAGAACTGATGAAAAGATTCTGCCCATTTATCCCTCACTACTGACTGAGCACAAAGAGAGCTCATAAAAGAAACTCTGCACCTACTCGAAGTGAGCCCACCTTCAAGGAACCCACAGGGAAAACTCATTTCCAGGAGAGCTTCTCACAACATGGGCTCATAATTGTCTGCAATGAACTCTCTAAAAATGATCTCACTAGATGAGGTTCCATTGCCTAAAAGGTAACGCTGTCATTAGGCTTTCCACCAGCTGATGTGCTGCTGCCTATAGGATGACGGAAGGACATAAAGCATTTGGCAGCAGATTGGATGCTGTGAAAGTCACCACATCTTCATACTTATCCCATAACTTGCTTTGCACTGGCAAAGGTAACAAAAGGTGTCCCTCTGTCCCTGCAGAACATAAGCTCTGTACTCTTTTAAGGCCCTCTGTACATAGTCAGAAATAACTTTTCTGAGGTTATTTTTAATCTTAATGTCTTGTCTAAGATGAGATACATATTTCCTCATGAATCCAGTCAGAAATTAATTAAACCAGTTAATTGGCATTGTGGAAACCAAGGAAAAAAGATGAATAATTACATATTTTAACTGTTTAACAAGTATTTTGTGCATACTGTATACATTAGTCTAAATACCCTGAAGGCAATCTTAGTCTTATTTACAGGTCAAAGATATTAGTTCCACTTTCCTCAACTTCATCTGATTGGCAACTGACATAAAATTTGCTAACTTTAGAGGAACAGAGGGCTTTTGCTTTTCACTATTTGTACTTCTATATTGTTTGAATTCTTCAGAAGATTGTACTGCCCCATTGCTTATGTAATTAAATGAGCATTTTTAAGGCCTTTAAAATTAAAATGTTTAAAAATAAAAATTGTAAGAGAAAATTTGGAAGGATATCGTTAACAGTGGTTGTTTATAGCTGTTAGGTCCATGGGTGAATTTCATGCTTTGTACTGTGGTATAAAGCATAAGATACAAACTATCAATAATTCGCAAGCATGTTTATATGATTGAAACAAATGAAATGTTTGCATCATAAAAGAAAATTGGAAGCTTCATGAAGAGGTATACGCTAACTTTCTTTAGTTTTTTTCCTATTTCTTAATAGGTTGTCACATACAGTTTCCATTTATCTATCTAGGCAGATATCCAACCCATCAATAAACCTATATATTGACCCCTAATTTTCTAAACAACCAATATCATATAATTTTTCTTCTTCAAAAGTTCATTTCTAAAGCTTTCTAATTATAAGTCAGAAATTTTACTCTAATTTACCTTTGTGAATTATGAGGCCATCTGATTCAAATAAAATAGAAACAAAGTAATAATTAAGAATGGTCAAAAAATTTCAAAATGGTTATCCTGCATCACTCATGTTATTCAGGAGTCTAATGAGGGAAGAGGGACAAGATTTGGATACAAGCAAATGGAAGGTGATAGAAGAAAGAATGTATAAAAGACAAGGAGAATAAAAAATGTGTGTGTGGAGGAGGGGGAGAAGATCAGTCTGATTCAATTGCATGAAACTACCGTTTTCACAGATCAGAAAGTTTGGATATTGTTAATTTAATATAGTTCAATCAAATAACTGCAAAACTAATGATAAGGGAGGGGATGAAAGAGTGAGAAGGAAATCAAGACAAAAGCTATTTAAAGCCCTCTTTCTAATTGACCCCTGCTTCAGTGTGTTACGGAACTGATGAGAATCTTGCAAATATCTCATGAGGAATTTCACTCTTCACATTTCCAATTATATGTCAGTGTTCTGAGAAGGAGGAGGTGAATGTTTCACATATTTACCTTCAAGATGGGAGCCATAAAGACTGACAGACCAGTCAGAATAAACACAAGGGTTCCAGTGACTCTTTGTTCCCTGAAACCAAATCAAAAGATTACCAATCTACCTCTTGTCTTCATAAACATGTTCTTGTCTTTTCACCTTCAAAAAAAAAAAAAAAAAACTACACATTGACAAAATCAATGTTTGGCTAAAACAACAAAGGTGTTGATATCATGTAATTAATACCTCGAGGATAGCGTACAAACTCAACGTAACTATAAAAAATCTCTTAAAGTGATTGCAATATGTGATTTGAATTCACGAAGAAAGAAGTAATCCTGCTAAATCTTTTGCTCCTTTTAGAATCAAGAAAGAAAAATCACTTGCTCTTGGTCCATCAATTACTGGACTCTTTGAAGACCTCATTTTTTACAGCAATTTATCCTCTTGTGTAATGACCCTTACACCTTCTTTCATAGGAGACAGATATTACATTGTCCCATATTCTAATTAACAAACAGCTCAAGGAAATTTCATTAGCACAATAAATCACATCAGTCTAATTTCCAAATCTACAACAACAAAAGTACTTTTCAACAAACATAATTCCCATCCTACACCCCCTCCCCCACCCCCCAAAAAGAATCACCCACTGTTTTGGCGTCGGAAATGATGGCTCTGTCATGTGAGCTCTCTACCCAAGCACTTATGAGCAGAGTTTGCTGTAAAAAGTGCTCAACAGAGTATAAAAACCTTCTACTCCTGCCCTTCACAGCTACCCAAATTGAACATCTGCAGGTTAAAGTTTCTCAGTGTTTATGGGGATAGAAAATGAATTGGAAAATAAGAACACCTTTCCCTTTACAGAATCTTAAAAGTCATAAGGAGACTCAAGAGTTTTAGGGCCTTCACATATGACTGTGAAACAGTAAACACTGCAGCACCAAAATCACCTGCATGTTGAAATAAAGTAATCTGGTTGTAGTTTTGTGTTGCAACATTTAGCCTTTTGGAAATCCATGAAAATGATATATCATAAGGAGCAAACTAAAAAAATCACTGAAACCTCTGATGAAAATCTAGTCCTTTCTGGAACAAAAAAAAATAGGAATAAATTAATCATCACAAGCCCTGTCTCCTCCAAATCTGCCCATATCCTTATGATTGCCACACAGATGTGGCACAGTGTGCTTTGGGGAGCCATTTTCCTCTGAGTTAACACACCTCACTCCTAGAAACTTTGGTTGTTCTCCAGGTGCAGAAGTCTCTGTCTCCATCTTCAAACTGTCGATGTGAGCAATGGAGATGACCGTAGCAGCTACATACCACGGAAGAGCCATGAGGGAGCATATAACCATGAGGATGGCCACCCAAAAGAGATCCAAGTGATACCCTGCTCCTTTCTGTAGAAAGAGATAACAAAACCATGTGAAGAAAAGACTCATATTCGCTATCTAGTCATATTTCCAGAGGGGAATTAAGATGACCAAAGGAAACTGACTCACTTTGCTTGGTAAGTTAAACTCCTTGAAAGAGGGGACTTTATCTTCTTTGTATGATTCCCCCTAGCAATTAAACATACAGCTGCCTCTTATAGCTGCTATGGTAGAGACCTTCTCTACTATAGCGTTGAATAATTGTTTAAGACTTAAGTCAAAGATACACTTATTATTTGTTTATTCCTAACCTATCTGTATACAATTTTCTAATCAGAACAATGGAGATACATATGCCCACTCCATAGAAGAATTAAGACCATTCAATGAAGTAACAGAGGCAAAGCATCTTGCAGCAATTTAAACTGTAGCTGTTAATATCATAGGTACTTAATAAATGGTGATAGTGGCAGTAGTGGCACAATTGTTGTTGTTAAGATAAACATAACAAACACCTTGAAAGCAGGCATCCTGCCTTCTCTACTGGACAGCGCTGAGTAGTATGCTGTTCATCTAGATAGTACTCAACTTATGTAAGGATCCGAAAGCAAGATTGAGAAGGTATGTAGGCCATTTCTCAGCTTTCATAATACGTGAAAGTAAATGTTTAACAATCTATTATATATCACCATTAAGGTAATAAACACTCCCTTAATCAGAATAGGCCGATCTCAAACATTGCCCAATGGTCACAATAACATTTACTGACTGGAAGAGCAGACAGTGTAACAAAAGGTCTAGCTTTTTTACTCATTAAATAAATATTGTTAAATGTGTCCGCAATGTTATTCTACGGTTCTGTTTCTTTGCTCTATTTATGAAGAAATCAAATACTTGATACCCCTATGGAGCCTGAGAAAATAGAGCAGTCCATTTTCACAGCAGGGAAGCAGCAGTGCCAAGAGCCAGAGCATGACCAATCCAAGGAATAAAGAGGTTGGTTTTAAAAAATGAGGATGTGATTTACACTAGGAACCTGGTGACTGTTATCATTCAGATCTTGTTACAGTTCGTCACAACACTGCTCTCCTCTCCCTGAAATGCCAAGATTTCACCCCTGGCTCGCACACATGGATCTAATCATGTTCCGAGAACTCATCACAGGCAAAGGGAGCTGGTACAAGAAAGAAAAGCATGTATTCACCTAGTCCAGGCTTGGCCTAGAACAAAAATCTACTTGGGATTATGAATAGATATAGGTTAATATATATTCATAAAACTAGTTCTTTTCAGGAAGGCATAATGGTTTGAATTGAGAGTGGTGTAAGGCAGAGGAAAGGAGGGCAGAGGTGGGATGAGCTGAAATAAATTTGTCCAATAATGACTAATGAGGTGAACACCATGATATATCTGAGATTTCAGTCATTCATTCTTTCAATGAATATTGACTGCCAACTTAGTACCATGCTGGTGACACTTCTGTGAATAAAACAGACAAAAATATCTTGCCCTCATGGAGTCTCCATTCTACTGAGGGAGACAACAATGAATACCATATATCAATAAAATATGCAGCTTCTCACCTAGTAGTAAGTACTATGGAGAACTATCAGAACCTAGGCTTGTAGAATGAGTATAATGGGAAACCACTGGAGGGCTTGAAATGGAGGAGGGTCACGGTTTGCTTATGTTCTAAACACACTGGCTGCTGTGTTAGCAAACAGGTAAAGGATAGTAAGGCTACATAACCATTGGAAGAAATTGTGATGATTAGAACCAGAGTGGTGGCAGTGAAGATGGTAAGAAGCGGTTGGGTTCTGGCTATACCTTAAGGTGGAGCCTACAGAATTTTCTCCCTCCTCCCTGTTTGTGTGTCTAAGACCTCACTATGGGTCATTCATGATCTGGCCTCTGTTCGCATCTGCAGCCTCATCTTTCATCTCTCTCCTGCTTGGATCCTGTGCCACCACCACTTTCAACCACCTGCAATGCCTCATATGTACTTCTTTCACTGATGCCTTTTGTGTCTTTGCCAACATAGCCTCTTCTACCCAGAATAACCTCTACTCTTCCTTTGTTCTTTCTCTCGCTCAGTCCTATTTATCCTTAAGACTTAAATTAACCCTCACCTTTTCTGGTAGGTTTTCCTTCCTCAACCTAGGTGAGATAAGTAAGTCAAGTTAGGTTAGTTCTCCTCCTTTATGTTTCCCTGTTTTTCGTTTTATGACTTCCTCTATCACAACACTCATCACACTAATTCTGAAATTATATATGTATTCATCTATCTTTGACATTAGACTGTAAGTAGCATGAGGACCTGGACTGTATCCTTTTTTCTCTGTATTCTGAATGCCTTAGCAGAGTGCATGATGCACAGCTGATTCTCAATAAATGTTTATTTTTAGAAAAGGACAAATAGCATGCATATACTCCCCTTACTGGCAATTATAAACTCTTGTTTAGCCATGAAAAAAAATGTAACACTATTGTTAATTTGCAGACATGAGAAACATTTGTGGGGAGGGAAAAAAGGAGAAAAACAGTAGAGACATCATAGAATTTTTATGCCCTCTTTGGACTAAATCACTGAAGTCCATATTAGAAGTACCAGCAGGGTAATAATGAGCAGAATCCACAAATCTTGTTACCAAAAAACCTGTAGTAACCTAAGGATGTGGACACTAGCCAGATGAATGGGTCAAAAGAATAACTTATGTAAAAAAAAGTCACCCATGTTACCCTGAGTCATCTCGATGCTTTCTGGATCTATTTCCACTAAAGCAAGTTTGAGTTACATATGTCCGAGACTAGCAAAAAGGGCCCATATGAAAGAGGGTGAAATGAAGATTTTAGATGATGGACTATAAAGGTAACTATATATAACCATCAGAATAAACAAAGGTTCTGGGATAAAATAATTATAGATAGATAAGTACTCTGTTCCCCTTGACATCACTGCTTTCAAAAAGTCTTCCTTCTCCTCAACCACACTGGACTTCTTTTTGTTCTTAAGGGGAAGGGAAAATCACCAATGTGACCTGAAGGCCCTACCTGGTCTGCCTCTACCTCCTCTCCAGCCTCAACTCTCTCATTGCAGCCTCACAGGATTATTTCAATCACTTGTTCTCACCAGGTACCTCCTTTTGTAAGGCCTGTGCATACACAGTGATTTCTCTGGGTGTCCGAAATAGTCTTCCCACCCAGTCTCATTTAGATAATTCTTGTTAACATTTTAGGTCTCAATATAAGTGCCATCGCATTAGGGAACTCCCTCTCAACATACCATGTATGTTTTTGTTCACCACCAAACTAGCACTTGGCACAGTTCATACCACAGAATGGATACTCTAGATAAATGTTTGATGGATAAATGAGTAAATGCCAATTCACTCATTCAATGGCCCTCTGCTAGACCCTAGAGGTAAAGTTATAAATAATACACAGTCCTTCCCTCCAGTGGTTTCCTGTAATGGTAGAGCTGGTCAAAACAACAGGTGTTTATAAAACCACAGTGTTAAAGGCCTACAGTAGGGGTGAATTCAGGGTGCTAAGAAAGCATCCAGGAGGGGTACCCAACTTAGCACAAATTCAGGGATGGTTTGCATGGGGGGTAGTATTTAGGTTGAGTTCTAAAATAGGAGCCATAACCAGCTCAGAGATAAGAAGTAGGTGAAAAACTATGCAAAGTAAGTTGCCATTCTGAGAAAATGAAATAGATTTGGTGCACAGGAGAAGATGAGGGAGGTAGAAAATTAGGCTAGAGAAGTTAAGAACTTTTACGTTTTGCTAAAGGCTTTGAAATTTTTTATCACAAGAGCAATGGGAAGTCACTGAAGGGTTTTAGGCAGGCAAGTGATATAATCAGATTTCTATTTAGAAAGATGGCTCTGTTGAGACTATAAACGGTATATTGGGAGTGTTAAAGATCAGAGGCAGAGGACAGACAACACTGTTATAATCCAGGTTTGAGAAGATGCAGTTT
This sequence comes from Hylobates moloch, assembly GCF_009828535.3. Lineage (NCBI taxonomy): Eukaryota > Metazoa > Chordata > Mammalia > Primates > Hylobatidae > Hylobates > Hylobates moloch. Next base: position 60,730,184 of record NW_026652277.1, read on the forward strand.
AAACTAAAGGAACAACACTGGGGAGAGTTTATGGAGAATGAGGTCAAAGAGAAAAAAGTGATAAATTTATTTTGCCAAATTTCTTTTTTTTTATTTTTATTTTTATTATTATACTTTAGGCTTTAGGGTACATGTGCACAATGTGCAGGTTTGTTACATATGTATCCATGTGCCATGTTGATTTCCTGCACCCATTAACTCGTCATTTAGCATTAGGTATATCTCCTAATGCTGTCCCTCCCCCCTCCCCCAACCCCACAACAGTCCCCGGAGTGTGATGTTCCCCTTCCTGTGTCCATGAGTTCTCATTGTTCAATTCCCACCTATGAGTGAGAACATGAGGTGTTTGGTTTTTTGTCCTTGCGATAGTTTACTGAGAATGATGTTTTCCAATTTCATCCATGTCCCTACAAAGGACATGAACTCATCATTTTTTATGGCTGCATAGTATTCCATGGTGTATATGTGCCACATTTTCTTAATCCAGTCTATCATTGTCGGACATTTGGGTTGGTTCCAACTCTTTGCTATTGTGAATAGTGCCGCAATAAACATACGTGTGCATGTGTCTTTATAGCAGCATGATTTATAGTCCTTTGGGTATATACCCAGTAATGGGATGGCTGGGTCAAATGGTATTTCTAGTTCTAGATCCCTGAGGAATCGCCACACTGACTTCCACAATGGTTGAACTAGTTTACAGTCCCACCAACAGTGTAAAAGTGTTCCTATTTCTCCACATCCTCTCCAGCACCTGTTGTTTCCTGATTTTTTAATGATGGCCATTCTAACTGGTGTGAGATGGTATCTCACTGTGGTTTTGATTTGCATTTCTCTGATGGCCAGTGATGATGAGCATTTCTTCATGTGTTTTTTGGCTGCATAAATGTTTTCTTTTGAGAAGTGTCTGTTCATGTCCTTTGCCCATTTTTTGATGGGGTTGTTTGTTTTTTTCTTGTAAATTTGTTTGAGTTCATTGTAGATTCTGGATATTAGCCCTTTGTCAGATGAGTAGGTTGCAAAAATTTTCTCCCATTCTGTAGGTTGTCTGTTCACTCTGATAGTAGTTTCTTTTGCTGTGCAGAAGCTATTTAGTTTAATTAGATCCCATTTGTCAATTTGGGCTTTTTTTGCCATTGCTTTTGGTGTTTTAGACATGAAGTCCTTGCCCATGCCTATGTCCTGAATGGTATTGCCTAGGTTTTCTTGTAGGATTTTAATGGTTTGCCAAATTTCAATATGCAAGGCTTACCATGTCTAGTACAGTGTCCGACACACATTAAACTCTGGAGACACATTTGTTGAACAGAATGGTAAAAGCTATGCTTCAAATTCATGTTGCCCCAAACTATTGCCATGAGACCCAAGAACGCAAATGGTTATGTCAGAGAAGTTGTTTCTGCAAAACCACCTATATATGTATAAAGACAAGCCACTTCTAAGATGTCCCTTTGAGTTAAAAGTATCTGAATGACTAGATTTGAATGGAATAAAAATAATATTCAAATACTGGTCCTTTTTATATAAAGAACACTGCAAGAAATATGGAAAACAGTATTTTTCAAAAATAACATGAAACTTTTTATCTGTTCTGTACTCCTCCTCCCCACTGCCATTACCTTTTTCAGATTCTCATCCTTTCTCTCCTGGATTATGCAGCAGCCTCTTCCCACCCACCTTCCCCTTCCACTCAGCTCCCCCCACCCACCTCCACTCTTGCTCCTCCCCCATCCATCCTCACTGCTGCCAGACTGAGTGTTTCAAATGCAATTCTGACCCCATCAAGCCCAAGCTGGATATCACTGAACAGGGGAGGCCACAGGCAGCTGAGAAGGCCGAGCAATACAAAGCCTCCCTTTCCACGCTCCTGCATCTAAAACTCTGAGGAGGCCCTCAAGGATTCCAGAAACTCTACTAATCCCTAAATGTGCCTTGCATATTCTGTGCTCCTGCACTTTCCTGTGTGCCACTCTTTGAACTGGGATTCTGCTTCTACTCCTTGACATTTGTTTAAAGCCATTCTCTCCTTTCAGAGCTCCATGCAAATTCCCCTTCTTCCTTCACACCAGCCAGCAACCAACCCTCAGCCCTCAATGCTGCTCTCACCACAAACGTCCCTGTTTTTCTCTTGTCCCTGACAACCCACTCTCCTCACGAACGAATCTTTTTTAAAAATCGAAATCATTATATGCCACTTCCCTGTTTAAAGTGATTCCTGTTTCACTTAGAATGAAAAACTAAACGCTGCAAAATTATCTTTAGGTTTCTACATCAGAGCCTCCTCCCAGAACTATTTTGCTCTCATCTCCACTCCCAAGGGACATTTGGCAATGCCTGAAGACATTTTTGGTTGTCACAGCTGGAGGGTGTAAATGCCTCTACTGGTGAGAGACTAGAGATGCTGATAAACAGCCTACAATGCACAGGAAAGCCACCAACAAAAAAATTTCCAACTGTCAATAATGCTGAAGTTCAGAAACTTTGTTCCATGTGACCTGGCCCCATTAACTTTGACCTCATCTCAATGAATTAATTCCCCAAGTCCCAGTCACACTGGCCTACTATATGCTTCTCCATACACCAAGCTCCTTCCCACCCTGGGCCTTTTGCATTTGCTCATATCTTTGGATAGGAAATGATTCTTTAATAAGTATTCGTTGAACACCTATCCTGTACTAATAGGCTCTGTGTTAGACAAAACGACAAATAAGACAGAATACTTGCCCTCTAAGAGTTTACAGATTATTAATTGAGGGCAGACATGAAAACAAATAATTTAATGTACATGCAAGGTACAAGGCACAAAGAAAGGCATGGTCAATTCCAACTTCGGTGTTGTAATAGACAGGTGGTGAATAGGGAAAATCCATTAAACTCCTTCAGGGCACAGACAGCAATGTAGAACAATTTTTATCTTCAACATCTAACACAAGTGTTCCATACATAGCAAGCACTCAATAAATGCTCAAAAGGTTAAATATGCCCTTTAAAGTTTAAAAGACTTCTTGTTTCCATGAATACAAACCAAACGGTTGTTCTATTTTCTGAAACTGGAGATTATTTTAAGTACAAGGAGAGAAAGTGAAACTTTATTTCCTTTTGAAATTGTGTATGTTTTACTAATACAGAGTACAAATCATTTAGGAATAAATCCACAGAAATCAAAATCTATGAAAGAAAAAGACTAGCCTAGCGGCCTAAAGTTTACACGTGGTACATAGTTGATAACAAAGGAGAGGTGAGGAGCAGTAAATACTAGGACGTGCAGGGACACAGAATAGATGTTCCTGCTAGGGGCCCACAAAGATCCAGACAATATGCTCATTTATGGGGACACTAAGAGCCATGACATGGTACCTCCCACCAAGGGGCTCAGAATTGAAGAAGGGGACACAGACGTGTACACAAATTATAATGCACTCTGAATAGAGATTCAAAGAGGTTTGGAAACGATAATAAAAAGTACAGATAATGAAGTGTTTAACTATGTCTAGAGTAAATTCACAAAAACTCCCTGCAGTGATGACATCTAAACAGGGCTTTCACCAATATAAGCACACACTTTGAGAAGTGGAGAATTTATATGTTTTGCAGTTATCACCCATTTCACACAGTGTAACAACTGAGAGCCACGTGGGCCAAAGAGAATAAAATTCTCCAACATGTATTTATTGAGTCTACCATATGAAACTGGTGGGCCAAACGAGAGCTGAAAAGAGGAATAAAACATAGTCCTGACCTTGAAAACATTTTGGCCTAGAAAAGGGAGAAAGTAATTATACAAAACAGATACTGTAAAAGAAATATGTGACCTGTGCCACAGAGTAATACAAATATACTAAGAGCAAAAACAAGAGAAATATAAATTACATTAAAGGTGAAAGCTACACTGAGAAGTTTTTGTATTTGAATTATCTTAAAGGATGGAGAGGATTTTGAAAAATAGCAATCATTAGGAAGTAAGGAGAAGAGGTTTCTTGCTGGAGTACCTAGCAGAAGAAACTGTCATGCTTAAGGAAAACTCAACTGTTCATCTGACTAGAGCACTGGCTAGCATTTGAAGAAAGCCATTTTAAACTTAGGCTGTGGTCCTCTGGCAAAGAGTCTTAAAACCCAGGCTACAGCAAATGGAAGTTTTTGAGAGGTAAAGATTTAAAGGGGCCAAAGTGTGAAAGTTTAAAAAACAGGACTGACATACAAGAATAGCACTCTTTAAAAAAATGAAGGCTTTTGGAATGAAGCAAGGAAGATTGGTTACTAACCCATGGCTAACCCTTTAGAAGAGTCTAGGCATAAAATAAAAGGACTGAGTATAAAGGGTTATGAGAGTAGAAATAAAAAGGAAAAATGAAAGTAGGGCAAAAATAGGAATTTGGTAGTTATCCAAAAAGAACACCCTCAAATTAAGGGTTTTACCATAAAAGATATCAGAGCAAGTTGGTTGCCACAACCACCTCATATCTATTTCTAGATATCTATCCTAAATTATTTCTCCCTCCTACCCCTGATCTATAACACTCTTGAAATCACTTTCCTTGTGAGAAGTATCTCTGGCTTTGCAGTCTGAAGCTCAGACTCTATTCCTGCTTCTGCCAATGACTCAGGGAATGACCTTAAAGAAATCATGACCTTGCTGACCCTGGCTTGCTTTTGAGCGCTCTGCAGGGCTAATGCAGGGCATAAACAACCAAAATAATGGTCAAAGAAAGCCAAGTGTCTTGGCATTCCTACATCAATACTGAGCTGTTCAGCAGAGTGGAAAGGTGGATCCCATCCCAAGCAGAACAGACAGCCAGAGCCACTTGACCGGAAGCCAAAGCAAATGCCACCCAAAAACATGCTGTTTTTAATACCACAATGCTTCTATCTCTCTCAGTTTCAGCTTTCTCTTTTGAATCAATTTCATAGCAGTTAAGGCCCTTTACAGTTTTAGACAGAATCTCCAGTGTTCACATTCCACAGCTCTCCTTTCCTAACAAAATATGAACAAAACAATTTTCAGAGTGAAAAGCCTTTGATTCATGATGAAATGTTCACTGGTATCATTAGATTTGTGACAAAAGACTGACACCTATTCCATAACTCTCATTATTCAAAAGAATGATTTCAAGTGGCAATTCTGCAGGTGATGAAACCTTATTTTTTATATATTCAACTCTTATTTTAAGATGCAAACCCTAATAAACCTTGATTTTCTAATGTTTTCTACTGAGAATAAGAGAAAAAATGTCTGTATTTTACCATTCCTAAACTTCCAAAATTCTAAATTCTGAATTTTATCAATAAGAAAACATAGTGAGTAAAAATTAGTAGATTTATTTACCTCCAAAGATACAGAGTAAATCTAGCCAACCATAGATCATAATTAAGAATTCGTTCACAAATTCTTTCAGAATAAAAATATATTAGTCAACAACCATTTCTAGCCTTTGGTAAACTAAGCCAACATCAAAAACCCTCTCAATACAAAACATCTGAAAATGCTCAAAAAGACACAGAAAATATATTTTAGAAACTATGGCTCATCCACTAGAAAGAGGAACAATTGGATACAAAAAACAACAGCCACGCGAAGAAGCAAATCCTTGGAGTCAGTAAGCCCTGGAGCCTGGGACTGCCCTGAGAGAGACCGTGCCAATCCTTGGAGGCTTATGGCCTGAATTAGAATGACCATCTGAACTCTTGGGACAGAGACCAATTCTCGGGCTCTGTGTGAGAGGGCACATAGATGGGAGATACAACCCAAAATAAAACTAGTACACTCTAAACATGGCATACTCAGTTGGCCAATCAAAAAAGAAAATACCCCACAGAGAAAGATAGTGAGAACACATGCCTCTCTCAGCCTTGCCATTGGGTATAATGCCAAAAGAAGGGAAAAGAAAGAAAGAATCTCCCAGGATAGGGATATTCCTAACCACAACTCTACAATTGGGTTTACAGCTGGAATTCACATTATCTCTGTGGCCTCGAAATTCCTAAGCCAAACTTGTAGTTTAAAGTTATCTGGCCCTTTATAAATTAGTCTTGGGCTTCTCTCTCTCTCTCTCTCTCCATATATATATATCTATATATACACATACATATACACACACACATATATGTATATATACACACATATGTATAATATATACACGCATATGTATATATGTATATACATATATGTATACATATTTATATTATATATTAACTCATTAACTTTTCATAACCACCATATGAGGGAAGCATGAAAATGCATTAGAGTCTGTTACCCAGAAGGAGAGGATATTACTAAGAATAGAGTTCAGCACAGTAGGTATAGCAGGAAAAATATTCAGGAAATATAAAGAATTGGCTGACTATAGAAACCCATTGAGCAGAGGAATGAGAGAGATGAGGAAGATTCTGATAAACTATCCAAGTAGGGAGAACTTAAAAGCTGTAGATCATGATAAGAAAGGATATGTATATGTATACGTGTACGAATATGTGTATACATGTACATGTACATATACATATATACATATATGTGTGTATATATTATACATATATGTGTATATACACACATACACACAGATAGATACACAATATCAAAACTGTATCTCCTCAAGCTTCTAGATCCAATGGCCAATTTAAAGGAAGCACAGAAGACAAAAGAATATGCTTAAATGGGCCAGGCATGGTGGCTCATGCCTGTAATCCCAGCACTTTGGGAGGCCAAGGTGGGTGGATCACGAGGTCAGGAGTTCAAGACCAGCCTGACCAACATGGCAAAACCATGTATCTACTAAAAATACAAAAATAAGCTGGCATGGTGGCATGCCCCTGTAGTCCCAGCTACTCGGGAGGCTGAGTCAGGAGAATCACTTGAACCCGGGAGGCAGAAGTTGAAGTGAGCTGAGATCATGCCATTGCACTCCAGCCTGGGTGACAGAGCAAGACTCTGTCTAAAAATAAATAAATAAATAAATAAAAAATAAAATGCTTAAATGATACCACGGGGAAGCAATCACCAAGATCTAGACTATGGCAAACTTTTCAGTACAAATGTAGCAGATTTTATTTTCCAAAAATGGCTGGAAAACATCTCCTGTCTTACACGATTTTCTACAATATGACCTTGCCATTCCCCCATTAAAAGGAGAATTCCCCCCTCACCCCCTTGAATGGAGGCTGCGCCTGTGACTATTTTGACCCATTGACCATGGCAAAGTAAAGAAGTAAGGCTGTGCCAGTTGCAGATATAACCATTTAATGGCCTAGCATCTTCCATTTCTTAATTCTTAAGTCAGCTGCCATGTAACAAGTGCAAATAACCCAACATTACCAGAATGTGAGAAGCTCAATGATCTTAGAATTGAAAAGTATCTCAGAGCGGTACAATATCTACTCATGGCAGGAGTGGGCATAGGGGGAAAGTCATTTTAATGTAATTTTCCAACGGAATTTGCAACCTTTTCTTTCATCATAAGTGAAAACCACTTGGTTTCCTTTGGGAGCACTGATTTCCTGCAGAGATCTGTTCTTTAGTGACAGTCTAGTTTTTGTTTGTTTGTTTGTTTTGTTTGTTTTACTCCCCATGTTAGCATACCTCACTTGTTTTCGTGCTTCTATGAACTGCCTTGTATTGAAGCCCAGTTATTCTTCATTCTGCCCTTCCACATCACTAAATATGCCGACCTCCAGGACAGTTATATACTTTCACTTATGGTTTTAGCAACTTTCCCATGATGTTCTTCTCTACCATACTCTGTGCCACTTTCCAATCATATCAGTATTGAGGCAGGTGATACTTTCAGTTCACCAGACTCACATTACTCTAACTTACAAGTTTTGATAGACATCATAGTCAACATGCTTCAGGAGCTAGCCACATGCTTTGGACCAGTTCATCAATCTCAGCTTTCTTTCCTTCCAAACTCTCAAAATCTAAACATATCTTCTTTGACAAAAGCTTTTAATTTTCTTCTCCTGCTCTTATTATTATGGGATTTACTCCTTTCTTACCATGATCTACAGCTTTTAAGTTCTCCCTACTTGGATAGTTTATCAGAATCTTCCTCATCTCTCTCATTCCTCTGCTCAATGGGTTTCTACAGTCAGCCAATTCTTTATATTTCCTGAATATTTTTCCTGCTATACCTACTGTGCTGAACTCTATTCTTAGTAATATCCTCTCCTTCTGGGTAACAGACTCTAATGCATTTTCATGCTTCCCTCATATGGTAGTTATGAAAAGTTAATGAGTTAATATATAATACAAAGTGCTTAGAAGATGGCCTGGCTCATAGTAGCCCTCCACTAAATAATAGCTCTTATTATTGTTACCATTCATATCTCACTTCTTCAAATGGCATTGTAAAAATTCATTGCAACTAAAAAAGTCACTAGAGCTGGAAAAACATTACGTAAAGTAAGAGCATTTTAGGCAGCTCTCTTGAAAGATATCCCAGACCACTAAGGCATTTTCTTTAGACTCATAACAAAGTTAATAACTGATTTTTTAAATGTACAAAATAAAGCATTTTTCTCCCTTCTTTATGGGTAATAACATACTGACATAAGTATGTGATGATAAAAAACAGGATGCACACCACCAGCTTACAGCCATGAACTATCTGAATAATCTTTAAGAAGAAACCTGAGTTGAATTAAGAGAAAGCAGATGCTCAGTATAAATTAATTAAATCTTTGATTGTCTTTGTCTGTATTGAGGATAGTTACTCCACTAAAATCAGATGTAGGATGACTGTGGCTAAGTAGTAAATTATGTTTGTATTCTCTTTGCTGGTGAAAGAAATATGATTTGAAACCTTTTTTTTTTCAAATTTAAATGAGCTCTCCCTAAAGTGTTATATTGAAGACATGTGCCTATAAAAATGATCTCTGGTTCTGTGGACTCTTAAGGAACATTAGCTATAGTAATTCCCAACAAAGCTTCCTTGGTTTTTAATCAATTAGTGTTTTCAAGCACTAAAAAGAAAGTAGAAGGCAATGATAGACATTATTATGGACACTTACCTTGAGTTTATGTTCTTTCCTGTTTACAATCACAGCTGTAATTTGCTGGTCCATGAAAATCAGTATAGTGACCAACAAAGCTGGGATAGCAGCAGCAAGGCACACCCACCAGGGGTTTTCTCCAAATGGTGGAACAAACCAACCTCGGTTTGGACTTGTTGGCTTGAAAAAGACAGAGGACATTTTTCAGAAAATTATCAAGTTAATATATACTATTTGGTGAAAAAACCAATGGGAAGACATGCTTTTATATTTGGATAACCAACATATTGAGAAATATAAACAGTTATGAGCTAGAGAATGAAGATTATTCACCAAAACTCTCCCAAAGGATGTTATTTTTGAGGCAATTCTTTAAAGAAAGGAGAGAAAAATATGGGCTGTTGGAAAAGAAGTGAATGGCATTTTGGGTATTTGGGATGATTTAAGATAAGGACTCAAAATGGGAGAAACTGATTTAAGTTTAAAGAGCAGCCAGAAGAAAACTCCAAATGTAAAAAGGTAAAAAGGTAGCAAGTAAAAAGTAAAAGGTAAAAAGTAAAAAGGTAGCAAGAAATTCAGTAAAAAGGTAGCAAGAAATTACCAAACCACCATGAATTTTGTTCATGGGTTTTAGCAATTATAATGAAGTTGTTTATACTATTGCCAAATTTTAACAGCTTCATAATATATATAAAAAGACATAACTGTTTTTATATAAGTGAACTAATGTAAAAATTCTGGTCTCTTATTTTACATATGAAATAATGATACACAATAACTGAGTAAATTTTAGGAAAATCACAAAAAAACTGGAAAAAAACTGTCATTTTTGCAGTTCTTAGTCTGTTTTCCATCAGTAGATCATATATGTCTACTACAGAAAAAAAGAGTTTCCTACGCTTTTCCTTACTTTCAACAATGCAAATAAAAAACTAAAATAGAACGCTGTGAATTATTTTCTCCATATTTGCTATCAAGAAAGTCTCACTTCTTTTCTGAGGATATTCCCATCATCTGTCTCACAATTCTGTCACTGAATCTAACCTCATTTTACTACAATTAGCAGATGTGAGCTTGTCAGGGAAAAAAATTTGTCTTACTCATCAATGCATTTCAAATTTCCAGCTTAGAGCCTGACTCAATATTCAATAAATATTAACTCAAATGAATTAATCGTTGAATGGATGAGAACTTATCTTTACTAACGAATATGTGATAGCAGAGACAATTCAAAAAATAATGTGTTATAACATATATATTCCTTCCTCATTAAGTTGTTATTAAACTAAAACTGCAACTAGCTTAATAATTCTTAGCAAATATATGATCTCAGTAGTGGAGGGAAGGAGGATTATTCTAGAAAATAGATAAAAGACTTGTAGTGAAAAATTAGCTAGGAATATATTTAGGAATGACTGGAATGTAAACTTTATCCATTACCTACACATATCAATAGGTTCATACATTAAGTAATTATTATATCTACTTTGTAATAATTACAATTCACATTATATATACATGTGTGTGGTAGGTAGTTTCATAGTATGAAAAGAGTATTAGACTAGACTTCTGGAGGCTTGGGTTCTAACTTCACATCTTTACATCACTATTTCCATAATCTTACGCATTTTACTTAATTCTTTGAGCTTCAATCTTAACTTTACAAAATCAGGATGATGACCAGACTGGGTAATATAGTGAGACCTTGTCTCTACAAAACATTAAAAAATTAGCTGGGGGTGGGGGCATGTACCAGCTACTTGGGAGGCTAATGTGGGAGGATTCTTTGAACCTAGGAGGCAAAGGTTGCAGTGAGCTGAGATTGCACCACCACACTCCAGCCTAGGCAACAGAGCAAGACCCTGTCTCAAAAAAGAAAAAATCAGGAGGATGATAGCTACAATATGTATTTCCCAGAGTCATTATATAGATCAAGGTAATAAGGTATATAAAATATTTTGGATATTTACTCTAAAAACTATAAGGCAGAGTTTATAATAGTATTCTCAGTTGTTTTCAATAAAAACCCTAGTCTTGACATTTAATTGTAGTGAAGAAATTAAACTACATGTATATATGAGCCTAAGAGGGACTGATTTTGGAAAAAAAATGGATATTTGTACAAAACTAACTCAAAGAGACACACAATAAACTAGAATGGGGGAAAGAAAGAAAAAGAGTTCCAGGAATGACCAAAAGATAGACATTCACCTACCTTGAACTCACTTGGCACAATTAGTTTTGGAGTGTCCACGCCTACTAGGGCATCTATCACACAAAAGATGAGAATGGACAAGATAATGGCAAAATCACTGATCAGTTTTCTTGCCTGGAAAAATAAAAAAGAAACCAGGAAACATTTAGCACCAGATACATATATTTGTCTGTGTTTGAACTGAATGAAGAACTTTGTATTTGCTAATAGTTTATAGCAACAGCTTCATCAACCAATTGAAGGAGGTATCAGAGTGCAGAAAGATTATTTTTAAAGTTGTTTTTGTATTAGTACATCACCTGGCTAGATAATGTAATGTAATCCCAAAGAACAGGTTGTGCTCTCTCTCTCTCTCTCTCTCTCTTTCTCTCTCTCTCTCTCTCTGTGTGCGTGTGTGTGTGTGTGTAGACAGGGAGGGCAATCAAATAGAACATCCTGAGATACTGTATAAACTCATCCTGCCTGCAACATGAAGGTCACCTGCATAAGAATGAAAAATAAGTACATACTATAAAAATCTGCATGACAGCATAGAAATTCTGTGTGTTATTTGGGAGGCAGCACTGTGAGTACAGAGTAAGATAAATTTCATAAGACAGCCTGAAAACACCAAGAATCTAGCATGGGAGGGCTTAGAAGTTTCTGTCCCTTGGGTGAAGTAAATATCAAGACCTCAAAGTAACGTCAAGTGATGAAAGATGGAAATGTCACAGCTGCACTAGTTTTGTCAAATAAAATATTTCTCAATCCAGGTTAGTGCTTAAAGTCTCACGTATGTGGGACATCCCTCCTCTAACACTTCTTGCATGTGACTGCCATTATCTGATAACTCTCCAAATTCCTCTGGTCAGGACAAGGTCTGGGCTTTAAGGAATACAGCATTAAACTATGACCATTCCCATGAAGTGAGTGAATAATGACCATTTGCAAGTTGGTAAGGGGAGCATATACCATTTGTTTGCTTGAGACTGTTCTGTAGTCTCTAGCAGCACTAATGAGGACTAAGGGCATTACCAGAGCACAGGTATCTGAGCTTCCCATACGGTGCATACACATGTTAGCACATAATTTAATCATTCAACAAGAATTCACTCAGTTCCTAATACTTTTCTTGATGCTAAGGATACCACAGTATCCGATACAATTCTTGTCCTCATGAAGCTCATAGCCAAGTTATATACAAGGAAGCCTGCTCCTAAATAAAACCAAGGTTGATTCAGAGGTTATGAAGTTATCTCAGGGTAAGCAGTCAGTTTCTGACGCTGCTGGATGAAGGAAGGGAGATCAGTCATGGGCTGAGTGGATGCACAGCTCTGAAGACAAAGGATTTCTTGAAAGAGAATAGTATTACTGCAGCCAGGTAGTCACAGAAACTAAAATGAGGAATGAAAATTACTTGGCAGGGTGGGTAAGGTAAAGGCCCTAGTGTCCAATGCTTGACGTTTACCAGGTGTCAGGAGCCTGATACTAACTAGCAGCAGGATCAGAGTTGTTCCTTTTGGCCTGGAGTTCCTTTCTTTCTTGGAGAGCTAGATTTGCTAGGTTTAGCTTTCTCAAAAAGTACATACTGAGGAAGAGAAGGCCAGCCTTTTATGGGCAACTTAACATCAATTATACACAATAATGTTAAGAACCAATAGATGGCAGGAATCAATTTGGGCAGATAATATAGTACAGCAGTTAGGAGCACAACCACTATTGGAACTCCTGCACCATTATTTCCTATTTGTAAATGCCTACCCTTTCTTAGCTTCAATTACTTCACCTGCTGCGAAACATAGCCAAAATAATCCCTACAACTTCATTGGTTTGTTATCAGAATTAAGTAAGAAAAGCCATGAAAGAGCTTAACAATATTGCCTGGAACATAATAAGCTCTCCTAATATAAGTTAATTATTGTTATTTCAAGTTCTAGAAGCTCTTATGGCTGCAGAGACCACTGGAATAACTAAATGATCTACTGTCAGGAGGTCTTTGAAATGAAACTTCAAATCCAAGAAATAAAAAATTAAAAGCCCATTAATGACATGGAACTGCCACTCAGAGCTAATTTTGGCTAGAAGTATCTGGAGTCACAGCAAAAAAAACGATGTTTCTCAGGGGCTCAATACTGGAGAAAACTCACTCATTAAGTTTTGTGCAAGTAGTGTTGACACTGGCAGTTCAGGGTGGTCTGGCAAAAGATGGTCCTATGAAGCAGTTCAGGAGTATGTTAGGAAGTTACAAACACCCCTCTAGACCAGTAGGTCGTAAATCACTGGAGAACCAGAGGTCATTGCAAAGGCAAAACAGAAGTTAGTTCTTATTCACCAGCCTTACAATCCTCACCTAGAAAATGCAACTAGAAGGGAACACAAATATCCTGTAAGTTGTTCGAAAGAAGAGAAATAGTTATTCAAAAGGCAGATAGTTTTCTTCCTTTTTTTTAATAAACAGGAGAAGGGAAATAGATGGGAGCAAATAAATTCAATCTGCAATTCTTTGGTAGAAATTCCCATAGGGCATATACCTCTGGTCCTGGTGGAGGACTGACTTGCTTGACCAAAATCACTACCAGGCACCTGGGCAATTCTGCTTCTTTAGTTGGTAGTTTAGGCATTCTCAGCTTTCCATAAACTGGATGCCCTGCAAAACCTACATGGCAAACTGAACCTCATCACTGAGGGCCCACGTATGGGGCTGCTAACTTGGCCACACTACTCCAAGAGATAGTGAGATCAAGGCACATGATTCCAAGTACCAACAAAGAGAAAATGCCCTGAAAGATCTATATTGCTTTAAGAAATTATTTAAGGTATAATACTGTTGAAAGAAAAACAATGATTTTTTTCAGACAAATATACCAGCTGTATTTTAATTTGGATGTTGGTTACACAAATGTATAATCTGTGAATTTTACTATGCAAATTAAAGCTCAATTTAAAATGTACCCCAACACCCCCTCAAAATCCCAGAACTTCCAAATCCAAATCAGGGCTGTCTTTCAAATTATTCTCTTTGGGAAGCTATCCATTTATTTTAATGGTGCTGCTATTGTTCCAAAAATTAAAAATTCCTTTTATAGTTTTAGTACTGAGCAAAGACTGTTTGATTACCCACATTAACTATCACACATGTCTGAAGGACCATAATTCTATCTTCTCTGAAATATATTTTTTGTTTCAAAATTAATATATGTCCATTGTAGAATATTCAGAAAAAATAATGAAAAAAGAAAATGTTTTCCAATTCTACTAAGTAGAAATAAATTTTAACACTTGGAAATATATCCTTTTCTACATATTTATGTCCATATATATGTGTACATATAGAATTTTTCACATACTGTTTGATATTTTGATTTTTCCACTTTTATTCAATTTCATTTGATATTTTCCATAATATTATACATTATTGACTCCATAGTATTATGCTGAATGTTTATCCTAAAACCTATTTTTCTAATACCCTACTGTTTAGATTGTTTTTAACTTTTCACTATAATGAACAATATCATAAAGAAATCTTTGCACATATATACGATTGTTTCCTTAGAATAAATTCCTGTCAGAAGAGTTACTATATCAATGTCTATATAAAAAATTAAGTGTTTTGGTATATAATGCCAAATTACCTTCTAGAATGTTATATTTATTTTCCAATTTTCGCTCTATTCAACAACACACAAATTACTGCAGATACTCTGTAAAGTTAAATCCATTCAAAGCAAAAGAAATTTGTCACCACTGAGGATAGTCAAAAGAATGTAAAATTTTCAACTCTCCTAAAATTATAATTTCTGTAGCTTAATGAGGCAACTGAATTTCTTACTCCGTTCTGAACTCTCATATTTAATACAGAGCCTACATAGATATATCACCCTCTAAAGATGGCATTAACATATATTCTCAAGAGTATCTTATTAAACTTCATAAACCTCATATTACATGGACAGAGAGTAAATGCAGAACTATCAGTGGATCCGGAGGGAACTCTGATAGCAGGATATGCGTATGGAAATAGTCCAATCATCCAATACAATTTTTCAAAAGCAACTGTCTGTAATATACCAGTTACCATGTTCTGATCTAAGAATACTATGGCACTCTGAAGACATTTTGGAAATCAGATCTAGTAGACCTGACTTGCATCCTACTTCACTGGCTACTCTAGTTCATCTTTGCTGGTTTCCTTTCAACTCCTCCAAACTCTTGAGATTGCAGTGTTCCAGAGTTCAGACTTTGGTCTCTTCTTTCCTATCTATATTCTCTCCCTAAGTGATTACATTCAGTCTCATGCTTAAAATGCCATTTACGTGCTAAAGAACAAAAAATTTATATTTCTAGGCTAGACCACTCTTCCAAATTCCAGAATTATCTATCTAACTACCTGACACCTCCACTTGGATTTTTTATATATACTGAAGGAAGAGAAATAGTTATTTAAAAGGCAGATAGCTCTCCTTTTTTTTTTTTTTTAATAAAGAGGAGAAGGGAAATAGATGGTGGCAAGTAAATTCAATCCGCAATTCTTTGGCAGAAATTCCCATAGGACCTATACCTCTGGCCCTGGTGGAGGACAGACCTGCTTGACTAAGATCATTACCAGGCATCTCAAACTTATGCAAAAACTAAGTGCTTGATCTCCCCCTGGCTCCTCTTCCCTGGCCCAAACTGCCCCACCACTAACACCCTAAACCTGCTCTTTGAATAGTTTTCTCTATCTTAATTAATGCCAGCTTAATTTTCCCCATTGCTCAGACCCAAAACTTTGGAATATACTCAACTCTTCTTTCTTTTATATCCCACATCTAATTGGTCAGCAAATTATGTTGAAAATATATCTAGGATCCTGTCACTTCTCATCACCTCCATTGCTAGTACTACCCTGTTTAAGCCACCATTTTATCTCATATGGTTTACTACATTAGCTTCCTACATAGTCTTCCTGCTTCTGCACTTGTCCCCCTTCAGTACACTATTAACACAGTAGCAAGTGTACTCATCTTAAAATTTAAGTCAGATACTGTGGTAAGCAGACTAAAGTATAATATACCCCTAAAGATGCCTACGTCCTAATTCCCAGAACCTGCAAATATGTAATGTTACATGGCTAGGGCAAATTAAGGTTGCAGAGAAAATTAATGTTGCCAATCCACTGGTTTAGGGGAGAGTAGCCTGAATCAAACAGGTGGGTCCAATGTAATCACAGGAGTTCTTGTAAATAAAAGAAGAGGCAGGAGAATCAGTGTCAGAATAATAAAGTGTGAAAAGACTTGACTGGCCATTGCTGGCTATAAAGTTGAAGAAAAGAGTCATGAGCCAAAGAATGCAGGCAGTCCCTAAGTGGTAGAAAAGTCAAAGAAACACATTCTCCCCTAGAGCCTCCAGAAGGAATGCAGTCCTGCCCACACCTTGATTTTAGCCTACTGAGGCCCATTTCAGATTTCTAATCTCCAGATCTCGATTTTGACATCCAGATCTGACCTCTCAGATATAAATTTTGTTGTTTTAAGCCACCACGTGTGTGGTGACTTGACAAAACCGCCATAGAAACTAATAACATATAAACAAACAGAGATATGTAAATGATACATACAATATGATGTATATACATAATACATATGTATGTACGTATGGCACTTACTTGTCAAGTGCGGCATTATTACAGTATAGGTACAAAAGTAGCTAAAAACACTCATGTTTATACATGTCAGGATTACAGTTCTTAAGATTTATGGAGAAAAAAGCTACCCTATTAATAGTGTTGCTTAACCTCATTAAAAATCACAGGGTGATATAGTCTGCATAATATACAAACTTCCATTTCCACTTCCTTCCTCTTAAATTGTACAATATTAGTTTAATTACAGCAGAAATCACTCCTGGAGAGGGTTTATTATTAAGATATTCATTTCTGAGATCTTGAATCCAGTTTAAACTTCACAGTCAAGGAAATTGATTTTTCCCAGACCACTGTTGTATTCAACTCTAAATCCCCTAATTAGAGAAGACAGGTAGGGGTGCTATTTTAGCAGACTATTCATGTCTTACTCGATACTAAAATGAAACTTTAATTTGAGCTGGGCAAAACTGACCTAGTAGAAGTAGAAAGTGCCCTAAAAATGTCTAGCAATGAGTACATACAGTCTACTAGATACACACTGGGGTCTGTAAATAAGACTTCTCAGTCTGACTTTAAGGAGGTAAGAACTGCTCTCTTTGGGCCCTTCTCACAGTTTTAGGCACATTTAGAAAAGCAAAGTATGTGATTTTATTTCATCATTTGTTTTCCCTTTCATTTCATCAAACTTGATCTCTTTCAAGAACTCCAAAAACATCCTGTTATGTAGGTCAATATATCAATAAAGATATCAAATTAGAAAGTCATAGTTCCTAATTCTCTACTATTAACAGCTATTACTGGTAATGGCTAAAAGTAGAAGTGCCAAAGTTTTCATGAGAAAACCTGTTCCCTCAAGATTTCATGCCCAAACCTGTGGCTTCAGAGCCCTCAAATCTAGCTTAAACAAACATCATAAATTGTGGTTGTCCATCTAAATCAAATGTTAAGTCTCTCCAGGCTCAAACTTCAATATCTTAGGAATATAAATTATCACAATCTAAGAGAACACAAATTAAGATAATTAATAGATAGCAAGAGCTTGCCATTAAAAAAGTTTTCTTAAAATGACACATGGATGTGCTACAGCATATAATTTCTACCTCAATTTATGAAAGACAGAAAAAGAAGCATGTCTCAATTAAGACTGTAATGGCTTTTTTATATCAGACTAGTTTTGAACTCTTTCATTTTTGTTTACTATTTTTAATTATAAAAATGAAGAGGAGAATAATATTTCTGCCCTCTGCAGGACTAATTAGACAGTATCTCAATTAATCTAATAAGAAGCCAGCAGCTTAAATATTTAAACTACCAAAGCAAAGAAGAAATTAAGTGGATGGGAAAGGAAATTCAAATAAACATACGCTGTTCTCTCCTTCTTTGGCAAAACAACCTAATAAATCTATTATAAATATAATATAGATGAAAGATGATACTGTATTAATTATTGAGAGAGTCACAATCATAGAGACACCAACAGTGAGAAGCCAGTTAATTTACAGTGGAAAAACGAATTAGGGTTCTTGGAAATCCCAGAGGACATTTGGTTTTCACTTTGCAAGGGCTGCAGCTGCTCCTAAATTAACTGGAGGGAAAGGGCCATGAGTCCACAGAGCAGTTCTCAATGTATACAGCTGTTACAAAGAGACAAGGATAGCAGCAGGCACCCTGTGGGCTCTCAGTACATTTTAACTCATGAAGTCAATTCCTCTAGTGATTGTGGTGCTTGGGAAATGCTAAACAGCAGTGTAAAAACCATTTATTCTAGATGAAAGAAAAATTATGTCAGACAATTATGGGTGTTTTGGTAATCATAAAAAGGCACCAAAATACCCTAAAAGTTTGAAATATGACCCCCCAGTAGCCAATGCTATAAAGCACTATACAAAAAAAGCATTAATAGTAGTCATAGCAATAATCCTAATTCACTGTACTTTGATTCAATAACGCCCACTATAATCAGAATTTAATAAAAGGCAAGTCTGATTTTGACTCTGAGATTTTAGTGCCTTAAGTTCTAAGTCAAAGAGATTTGAGGAGCAAAGAAGAGAGATGAACTGGAGAATTTATCTGGGTCGGGCTTGGAGCCTGACAATGGAAGTCTACAGGAAGGAGAGTAAGCCTAGTGAAGTGGTTCAGCAAAGATGCTGAGGAGACTTTGGCAATCACTAAAAGACCTTTTCTTCCATTCTGTCTCAAAAGTACACAGTAGAACAAGAAATCCAACGTGTGTATACCAGAAGCAAATGATCAAACCACATGGAAAATACTACATCCCAATCTGGTTACTATCTTCTAAATTAAAACTGAAAATCTGGGGCTAATCTAGAAAAGGGCAGTTGGAGGATTTGGGAATACAGAAAACACATCACAAGAAAAATGATGGCAGGCCTGAAGACATTGTAGGGAGAATTTGTCTGCAATTATGTGAAGTCTATCACAGGAAAGAGAAATTAACTTGTTCTGTGTAGCTCCAGATGGCAAGTGCAGACAGACCCTGTGGACAGAGGCTATGGAAAGGTAGATTTGTGTTTCTATCAAGAATACCTGCAGGATGCTAGGTTCCTGTTCTAGGAAGCATTCAAGCAGCACAAAGATCACATGTCAGCAGTGATGTTACACTAGATGGTGTTTAAAGTCCTAACACTAAAATTCATTAAGACCAAATTATCAAAATTCCTTGACCCTCCAATAGCGTCTTCTTAAATATAACTCAAATAAATCATTATCATAAAGAGTTCCAGGGCCTAAAAAGAGGATGGTTTTACAATTTATATTAATATACAAGAGTAAAAGTTTAAAAAGAATAATTAATAAGTCATATGTATAACTTAGACAACCCCAAAATGGGATAGGAGACCATTTTGTGTTAGTGCAGGGATTTCAATGTTGTTGACTTTTCTCTCATGGATAAATAAGCTGAAAGTGCTCAGGACCAAGAGGTTTCCATGGTTAAAATTATTACTCCTATCCACAGACTGCCTCTTTGCAACCACTAAAAGCTTTCTCAAAATGTTTTGGCCAATCACTGCTCCCAACCTATTTTTCTTGGGGCTCAATTCAGGTTGACTGTGTTTTTATTTTTGGTCATAGGTCTGTAAGAACTGAAGTATTTGCATAGTTTTTGCTAAATGTTTACCAGACTAAGTTGCGTTTATAACTAAATATCCCTTTGTCATTCTTAACAAAATAAGTATAAAAACAATTTTGGATTAAAAACAAATTTGACTTTAAAAATTACTTTCCTTGATATAAAATACCTCAAGAATTGGAAAATCTGGTTCTCCTTTAGTGATAGCAAAGTCGTTTGCTTTGTTGTCACTAAAGAAGACAAATGCCACCCAGGATTGCGAACACTAAAGTGAGACATATAATACATGCCCATTATTTCTTACTCATGTTTTAATATATTGTTTTAGTTTGCCGATTTTTACCATTCACCAAGATAATTTTTGAGAGAAAAAGAAACCAGAATGGGGATGTCATCTGATTCTTGTAAAGGGCTGTTTATAACCTAAACACATGCAATTTTTATAGAATGGCCACAGACCAAAGTGTCAATTAAAAAAATGGCTCTAGAATACAGTTAATTGTAGAATTCTAGACTTTCCCGTGTCTTACGTCAACAAAAACTAAATGCTGTCACCTAACTAAAATGCTCATTATGTTTTCATTAAAGTTTCTGAAGCGCCACACTTCAAACAACATTCTGCATTATCTAAATATAGCATAGAAGGTGTTACGGCTATTGATGTTACCTGGAATTTAGTGATTTTGTTTATTTAAATGACAATAACAACAAGGAAGTATATTAAAAATAATCTTATGATTACACCAATTCATGTGAGGGTTAGAATTAATGCATATTCTAAGGTAGACAATTAGAAAATCAAGCAGTTCCTTAAGAATGGCATTCTTGGGCCTATTACATATGCCAGCCACACTGAATGTGACTATATCAAAGTATCAATAATTTTTGCCTAATTCATGGGGTTCTGTGGCTTTCTGATTTCTACTAGTCCCAATACTGCTGTTTTTAAGCTATGGTTTTCATTTGCCACCACATATGCACATAAGGTGCGTGATGGCATCTTTGTTCCATGTTTATGATCATTTGTTGGTGTGGGACTCTGGAAGAACATTTCATGTTAATGCCCTGAGCCATCTGCCACAGAAAATCACAGATCATGCTGTGATATTCCTAATGGAAGTCTTGATGCTGAAAGACTTTGACTAAAGACTAGAGGCTGATAGAACAGACCAGTTACAGTGTGGGATAACAGACTGATACACCCCTTTAAAAAGGATGGTGAATAAAAAAAGACTGTCAATGGAGTACTGGTATTTGACCCATGTTCCACTGAGCATTAGGGCTCTGTAGAAGTGTCTAATACACAAATTAAATACCTGATAGACAGGCTAGCAAAGGTAATCTGTTTCATTTTAAGTGTTCATACTGATGGATTGCTAGTGGCTCCGTGAGGGATGGAAAGAGACTGGGTCATTGACCATGGCCGCAGCAAAGGTAATGGGAGCCAGAATGAGTGGAATCGAAGTGTAACTGTAAAGGAGAAAGACTGAAGTGGAATAAACTTATCAGAAAAGGACTATGATGAGTTTAATTTGATAAAGAAAAACCTGGAGTGCCACATGCAATGGACATCTTTCTTTGTCAAACCAGATTCATTCTCTATCCCCCTCTACCACACTCTCTGCCTTAGGAAGTTAACCTGTGTGGTCGACTATGGGCTCCCCAGTCTCACTATCTGGGACACCACATCTTCTTCGGTGGTTTCCATATACTCTAACCTCACCTACATAAATAGTGCCTTTATTAAATCCTCAAATTACATTAATTTGAGCATACCATTTGCTTCCTCCTAAGATCTTGACTCATACACCAAATATGACTTAAAATTTTGATCAGACCATGTGTGGTGGCTAACATCTGTAATCCCACTACTTTGTGAGGCTGAGGCAGGAGGACTGTTTGAGCCTAGGAGTTCAAGACCAGCCTGGGTGACACAGTGACACCCCAGCTCTACGAAAATAAAAATAAAAAATTTTCCAGGCCTGGTGGAGTGTGACTGTAGTTCCAGCTACTCAGAAGACAGGAGAGAGGATTGCTTGATCCCAGGTGGTTGAGGCTGCAGTAAGCCATGATTACTCCACTGCACTCCAGCTTGGGTTACTGAATAAGACCTCATCTCATTTAAAAAAAAAAAAAAAAAAAAGGAGAATAAAAAAGATTTTGATCTTGGGTGGCCCTAAGGATAGGTGATGTTATTAGCTGAGATAAGGAATATAAGGAGCCAGGTGCAGTGGCTCATGCCTGTCATAAATAATGCCTTTATGAAAACCTCAAATTATCTTAACTTGAGCATATCCTTTGCTTCCTGATGGAATCCTGACTCATGCACCAAATATGACTTTAAAATTTTGATCAGACCAGGTGCAGTGGCTCATGCCCATAATCCCAGCACTTTGGGAGGCTGAGTTGGGAGGATCACTCAAGGCCAGGAGTTCTGAGGTGAGAGGATCATTTGAGGCCAGGAGTTTGAGATCAAGCTAGGTAACACAGTGAAACCCTGTCTCTCTCTCCCACCCCTAGCCACCCCTCCAAAAAAAAAGAAATACAGAGAGATGAGTAAGTTCAATTTTGACAAGAAAGTCAACCATGTTTTGAATTTGCCTTTGCTGTATGACAATTGTGAATCATCCACAAAGAGAGACTGGCAGATGTGAGGATATGATGGACATAATTATTTTTTGCTAATTTGTAAGGTTCAATCATTGCTATAAGCCTAGAATGGTATAGGAAATGGAGCCAGAAAACTCTTTAAATTTATAAAAGTACTAGAGTTCAAAAGGCTGTTAATTGTCATCTAGCCAAACTTTCCCTTTATAGGTGAGGTAACTGAAGTTTGTAGATAGCTATCAAAGAGAACATTGTTAGTTAGTGGTAGTGCTGGCACTAGAATCTACAGCTCCTGGATTCTTACACATTGTGCTCTTCCCACAAAATGCAGCACTAATCTGTACTTGACTGGTTTCCACTAGTCAACAAGTATTGAGTACTTAGTCTGTATCCAGCCTTGTGCTGGTTGATCTGACTAATAAAAGAGAAGTATAAGTGTTTTAAAGTAGTTTAAAGTCTTAACAACTCATACAAATGTTTAAAAATGAGAGAACAAAAGAGAAATGACTGTGTAAGCTAAAGGAGAATGAGACATTTTGCATGGCAAGAACACTGTCATTCAACATGAGCATTTTGAGTTTTTAGAGGTTTCATGTGAATTGTTGGTGTGAGGAAGGAACTAAAAATAGCCTTGATTGTTTCCACAGCTATAAAAGCCTGTCTTATGTATAATGTTTAAGCATATGTTTTAATTATAAAACATTATTTAAGAATATATATTAGAATCTATACACCTGTCGGCACCTACCTATAGAAACCACATTTTATTTTTTTATTTTATTTTATTTTATTTTTTTTTTTTGAGACGGAGTCTCGCTCTGTCACCCAGGCTGGAGTGCAGTGGCGCAATCTCGGCTCACTGCAAGCTCCGCCTCCCAGGTTCACGCCATTCTCCTGCCTCAGCCTCTCCGAGTAGCTGGGACTACAGGCGCCCGCCACCACGCCCGGCTAATTTTTTTTTATTTTTAGTAGAGACGGGGTTTCACCGTGGTCTCGATCTCCTGACCTCATGATCCGCCTGCCTCGGCCTCCCAGAGTGCTGGGATTACAAGCGTGAGCCACCGCGCCCAGCCAGAAACCACATTTTAAAATGTCAGCTTAAATTAAAACATATTTTGGCGAATGAGAGATAAAAATGACGTTCTTGGCCAGGTGCAGTGGCTCATGCCTGTAATAACAGCACTTTGGGAGGGCAATGCAGACAGATCACTTGAGGTCAGGAGTTCAAGACCAGCCTAGCCAACATGGTGAAACCCAGTCTCTACTAAAAAAAAAACACACACACAAAATATGCTGGGCATGGTGGTGTATACCTGTAAACCCAGCTACTCGGGAGAGTGATGCAGGAGAATTGCTTGAACCCAGGAGGCGGAGGTTACAGTGAGCCAAGGTCATGCCACTGCACTCCAGCCTAGGCAACAGAGCGAGACTCTGTCAAAAAAAAAGATGTTCTTAGTATTCATTTATGTATGCATATGTATTTATGTGTATATTATTACTTAGCTGTAAATGTGAAATGAGTTGGGGTATGAGGGAGGATGACAGACTGAAAACCTACACAGTTACACACTGATCTTTAGAAATCACACAGACTTTCTCCTCTCTGTGTATTTTATAATTTGGTATATACAATTCTAAACTATGCTGAGAACCTTCTCTAAAAGCATTGTAACTAGAATGCTATCATTATTCTATTTTTACATTGTCATGACATTCTTAGCAATATTTATCAATGACTGAGAAATTACCTGCTTAGGCTCTTATAAGAGGAGAATTTCTTTAAGTCTGAAGAGTTATCCTCAATTTGGGTGTTACTGTCAGAAGGAAAAGGTTTTGGATACATAGAAAGTTAAAATGACCATTCTATTTAGTCTGGGAAATGATATCATCAAGATGGCAGACTAAGACTTTCCAATGGTCATTGCCCTGTAGAAACATAAATTTGAACAACTAGCCACTGATTAAAATGCTTTCACAAGAGCTAAGGGAACAGATTAACATAGGAATTAAGAAAAGACACATTGAAGAAGGTAGGAAGGACAGTTTTACACTCTCCACATTACCCCTTCTCCAACCTCAGGCAACACATCCTGGAGAGGGAAACCCTCTGTTTGGGAGGAGAGGGAAATGAGTACCAGTCTTTGCCTTGGACACCAACACCAGGTCTGTCCCGGTAAAACCCAAATGAGGGGTAGGCCCCCACAATCCCAGACTCTAGGTTGGTAGAGAACCCCAGACTCTAGGATCAACCACAGACTGATCCGGGTTGCCCCCACACCAGGCTGGCTCAGCAACCCCATGCTCCTGGCCTGCCCTGGGGACTTGGTCTTTGGGCCCACCCCACTGCCAGGCCAAACCCAGTGGCCCTGGGCTCCAGATGAGCCCCCAGTCCAGGGTAACCCCAGGTATAATAGGCTCTGAACACCCCCAGCACCAGGCCAGACTCTATGGCCCTAGTCCTCAGGGCACCACCTACAGACCCAGCCTCCAGACCAGTCCCTGCCAATACAGGCTCCAGGCCTGTCCAGCATCACATCAGCCCCTGTGGCCTCAGGCTCCAGGCCCACCCTAGGTTCCAGACTAGTGTAGAGTGAGGTCAGCCCAGACAGCCCTAGACTTCAGGCCTGCCGCAAAACCATGCCAGCACCCCTGGCCTTAGGCACCAGGTAAGTACCATGAATATAGGCCCAGTACCAGGTCAGTCCCTGTGGCTCCACCCTCCAGGCTAGACCCTTAAGCCTCATACTCCAGCAGATCTAGGATCCAGGCCCACTTTAGCAGACCCATGTTTCAGGACAGCCTCTGTGGTTGCATGACCCACGATAGCCCTCACAGACTTAGTCTCCAGGCAAGCACCCATACAACCAGCCTCCAGCCTGGCCCCCACAGCCACAGGCACCAGACCAGTCACTTTGGCTTCAGGCATTAGGCCAGCCTCTATGATCCCAGACTCTACACCTACCTCAGCACCAGGCCAACCTCAGGCTCTAGGCTGGTACTCATGGAGCCAGGCTCTAGTAGACACAGAGTCCACGCCCACCCCACTAGACCCTGAAGCCAGGAAGACTCCTTGAACCAAGGCTCCTGGACCACTCCTACAGACTCAAGTTCTAGGCCAGCCCCCATGGACCCAGGCCCCAGGCCTGCCCTCAAGGACTTAGGCTCCAGTCCCAAACCATGGACCCAGGTGCCAGGTGCACTCACCTGTTTACACAAGAACCAGGTCAGCCTACCTGAGAAGTCCTGCAGCAAGCCTGCCTGTGGACCACACCAGAAAACCTGCCATAATCTCTAGACAGGCTGATTGGTGAAAAACTTCTCCAGACAAAGACATTCTGCAAGGACTGAAATTAGTCTCTATGTCTTCAAATGCACAGAAACAAATCAGGAGCCACAAGACCAAGAACAATCAAGGAAACATGACACCACTAAAGGAAAAAATAAAGCCCCAGTAATCATCTCTCAAAAATGAAGATATATGAACTATCTAAGAATTCAAAATAATTATTTTAAGGAAGCCCAGCAAACTTTCTAAAAAGACAGGATGCTACAAAATCAAGAAAACAATAAATGATCAAAACTAGAAATGTAACAGAGATTGAAATTACTTACATTCAAAATTTTAAATGAAATTATTTAAAAAAAACAAATAGAAATTCTGGATCCAAAAAATATAATGAAGAAAATTAAGAAATGCAATAAAGAGCATCAACAGCAGAATTGATCAAGCAGAAGAATCTGTGAACTTAAAGACAAGTTATTTGAAAATATATAGTCAGTAGAGAAAGAAAAACAATGAAAAGAATGAAGAAAGTTTATAGGATTTATGTGACAGGATCAAAAGAACAAATATTCAAGTTATAGGAGAGCAAGAAGAAAAAGAGAGAGACAAAGGGGTAGGAAGTTTATTTAAAGAAATAATAGCAGAAAATATTTCAAATCTAGGGAAATATAAATATCTAGCTATAGGAAGGTCAAAGGTCTTCAATCAGATTCAACATAAAAATGCTATATCAAGATATAATCAAATTGTCAAAAAATCTAATACAAAGAGAAAATCTTGAAGCAGCAAGAGAAGAGAAGCAAATCACATACAAGAGAGTTCCAATAATACTAGCAGCATATTTTGCACCAAAAGCTTTACAATCCAGGAGAGACTGGGATAATATATTCAAAGAGCTGAAGAAGGATTCTGATGCAAGATGGCTGACTACAGACACCTACTCTTTCCAGAAAGAAGAACCAAAATTATGACTAGAGAAATATACCTTGAATAGAACACATAGGAGAGAACACAAGATACAAGAAGGAACTCACAGAAAACACCAGAGGCACAGAAAAGGAAGAAAGCAAGTGGCTAGAAAGACTAGAGGGGTTCCATATTGCAGGGAAAGAGTAATTAAGAGAACTTCAGTGGTCCACATCCCTTACACAGTTGGCTGCAATATGAAATACAGAAGAGCTCCTCTACCCACATGAACACTGACATTAGCAAGGGTGGTGGTTTAGAAACCCAGTGGGGCATTATACCAGACTGGGAATTTGCACTGGGTCACTCACACCCCCTTAAGACCTGAGCAGCTATGGCAGGGCACCATTTTAGGAGCACAGCCATTACTGGTGAAGCAATCACACAAAAGAGTAAGAAAAAGGACTCAGATAGTACCACTAACAGAAATCCTCTGGCCAGGCACGGTGGCTCATGCCTGTAATCCCGGCACGTTGGGAGGCCAAGGTGGGCAGATCACGAGGTCAGGAGATCGAGACCATCCTGGCTAACACGGTGAAACCCCATCTCTACTAAAAATACAAAAAAATAGCCAGACGTGGTGGCATGTGCCTGTAATCCTAGTTACTCAAGAGGTTGAGGCAGGAGAATTGCCTGACCCCAGGAGTCAGAGCTTGCAGTGAGCCGAGATCATGCCACTGCACTCCAGCCTGGGTGACAGAGGGAGACTCCGTCTCAAAAAAAAAAAAAAATCCCCCAAACCACAAATAATAAGAGAAAAAGAAAGGAAGAAAGAATATACAAAACAACAGAAAACTATTAGTAATATGACAGAAACAAAGCCTCACATATCAATAATAACTTTAAATATTAACAGATTAAATTCTACACTTAAAAGATATAGAACTGCTGGCTGGATTTACAAAAGTAGCATCTAACTATATGCTACTTATAAGAAACTCACCTTACCAGTAAGGACATATACAGACTGAAAGTAAAGGGATGGAAAAAGATATTCCATGCAAATGAAAACCAGAAGTGAGCAAGAGTAGCTATACCTACATAAGATAAAACAGACTTTGAGTCAAGAACAGTTTTAAAAGAGTCATTTTATATGAAATAAAGCAATTAATCCAGGGAGAGGATATAATAATTCTAAAAATATATGCACCAAACAATGGAGCACCCAGATTCATAAAGCAAATATCACTAGACCTGAAGAGACAGAATGTAATACAATAACAGTAGGAGATTTTAACACCCTGTTGTCAGCATTACATAGATAATCTAGATTTAAAAAATCAACAAAGAAACACCGATTTAAACTGAACTTTAGACCAAATGAACCTAAAAGACATTTACAGAACATTCTACCTAACAACTGCAGAATATACATTTCTTTCATCAGCACATGGAATGTTATCCAAGACTGACTATAGATTAGACCACCAACAATTTCTAAAAATTTTCACAAAATGAAAATCATATCAACTATATTCTCAGACCACAATAGAATAAAACTAGAAATAAATACAAGTATAAACTTCGGAAACTTATAAAAATACATAGAAATTAAACATGCTTCCGAATGACCTTTGAGTCAACAAAGAAATTAAGATGAAAATCAAAAAAATTCTTGAAACAACTGAAAATAAAAACTTAATATACCCAAACCTGTGGAATACAGCAAAACAGTATGAAGAAGGAAGTTTATAGTAATAAATATCTCCATGGAAAAGTAGAAAGATTACAAGTTAACAATCTAAAAATGTACATCAAGGAAACAGAAAACCATGAACAAACCAAATCCACAACTATTAGGAAAAAAAGAAATAATAAAGATCAGAGCAGAACTAACTGAAATACAGACTAAAAAAATACAAAGAATCAATGAAACAAAAAGTTGGTTCTTCAAAAAATATACACAGCCAATAAACTGCTAGCTAGACTAAACAAGGAAAAAAGAAGACATCCAAGTAAAATCAGAAATGAAAAAGGACACATTACAACTCATATAACAAAAATACAAAGATCATGAGAGACTACTATGAACAAGTATAAAATAATAAACTAGAAAACCTAGAGTAAATGGATAAATTCCTGGAAACATGCCAATTAAAATTGAATCAGTAAGAAATACAAAATCTCAAAAGATCAATAATTAGTAGTGATTTTGAATCAGTAACAAAATGTCTCCCAATAACGAAAATCCCAGGACTAGATATATTCACTGTGGAGTTCTACCAAAAACATAAAGAACTAACCAATCCTCCTCAAACTATTCCAAACAATTGAAGAGGAGGGAAGTTTTCTGTATTAGTCAATTCTTGCATTACTTTAAAGAATTACCTGAGAATGGGTACTTTATAAAGAAAAGAATTTTAATTCGCTCACAGTTCTGCAGACTGTACAGGAAGCACGGCTGGGGAGCCCTCAGGAAACTTACAATCATAATGGAAGGCAAAGGGGAAGCAGACATGTCCTACATGGCTGGAGCAGGAGGAAGAGGGTGAAGGGGGTGGTTCTACACATTTTTAAATAACCAGATCTTGTGAGAACTCACTATCATGAGAGCAGCAAGGGGGAAATCTGCTCCCATAATCCAACCCCACCTCTGACACTGGAGATTACAATTTGACATGAGATATGGGTGGGGACATAAATCCAAACCATATCATCCCCTAATACTTTCTATGAGGCTAATATCACCCTGATGCCAAAAACAGACAAGAATAGAAAAAAAGACAAATGCAGGTCAATATTTCTGATGAGCACAGATGCAAAAATTCTCAACAAATTACCAGCAACCCAAATCCAACAGTACATCTACAAGATAATATACCACAATTAAGTGGGATTTATCCCAGGGATGCAGGGATAGCTCAGCACAATAAATGCAAATCAATAAATGTGACATCACATCAACAGTATAAAGAACAAAAATCATACAGTCATCTCAATCAATGTAGAAAAAAATATGATAAAATACGTCCTTTCATGATAAAAATTCTCAATAAACTAGGAATAGAAGGAACATACCTACCTCAAAATAATAAAGGGCTTGTACAACAAACCCACCACTAATGTCATACTGAATGAGGACAAGTTGAAAGCCCTTCCTCTAAGAACTGGAAGAAGACAAGGACA
Source organism: Hylobates moloch (assembly GCF_009828535.3). Taxonomy (NCBI): domain Eukaryota; kingdom Metazoa; phylum Chordata; class Mammalia; order Primates; family Hylobatidae; genus Hylobates; species Hylobates moloch. The sequence goes on from NW_026652277.1 coordinate 60,760,059, forward strand.
TCCACTTTCACAACTCCTATTCAACACAGTCTGGAAGTCCTAACTGAAGCAACCAGGTAAAAGAAAGAAATAAAAGACATCCAAATTGGAAAAGGGTAGTTAAATTGTGCCTCTGCTGATGATACATTCTTACATCTAATAAAACCCAAAAACTCTATCAAAAATCTCTTAGATTTGATTAAAAAAATTAGTACAGTTGCAGGATACAAAATCAACATACAAAACCCAGTAGCATTTCTATACACCAAGATCTAGCCAAGAAAATAATTTAAAAGGTAATTACATTTATAAGAGATACAATACAATAAAATAAAATACCCAGGAATAAATTTAACCAAGGGGGTGAAACATCTCTAGAAAGAAAACTGCACAACACTGATGAAATGAAGAGGCCACAAATAGAAAACCTTCCCACACTCATGGATCAGAAGCATTAATACCATTAAAATGACCATAATGTACAAAGCAGTCTGCAGATTCACTGCGATCTGTTTCAAAATACTGCCACCTTCACAGAATTAGAAAAAAAAATCCTATTTAATAAAACTCATATAGAACCACAAAGAAGCCTGAATAGCCAAAGCAATCCTGAGCAGCAAAAAGAACAAAGCTGGAGGCATCACATTATCTGACTTCAAGATATATTACAATGCTATAGTAACCACATCAGCATAGTATTACTATAAAAATAGACACACAGACCAACGGAACAGAGTAGATAATCCAGAAATAAAGATACACTTACAGCTAACTGATCCTCAAAAAAGCTGACAAGAACTTACATTGGGTAAAGTATACCCTCTTTGATAAATGGTGCTGGGAAAATTGGATACCCACATCCAGAAGAATACAACTGGAATCCTACCTCACCATATGCAAACATCAACTCAACATTGATTAAAGACTTATATGTAAGACCCAAACTATAAAAATACTGGAAGAAAACCGAGGGAAAATTCTCCTGGACATTGGTGTAGACAAATAATTTATGATTAAGATCTGAAATTCACCAGCAACCAAACAATAATAGACAAGTGGGATTTAAACCAAAAAGCTTCTGCACAACAAAAGAAATATTCTACAGAATGAAGAGACAACCTATGGAATGGGAAAATATATTTGCAAATTATTCATCCAAAAAGGGACTAACCTTAGAATATACAAGGTACTTAAGAAAAGAAAAACAAATAATTCCATTTAAGTGGGCAAAGGACATGAATAGACATTTCTCAAAAGAAGACATAATAACAGCCAACAGGTATATGAAAAAATGCTCAGCATCACTAATCATCAGAGAAATGCAAATCAAAACTACAATGAGATATCATCTTACCCCAGTCAGAGTGGCTATTACTAAAAAGACCAAAAATAAGATGTTGACAAGGATGCAGAGAAAGAGGAAATGTTTTATATGGTTGGTAGAAATGTAAACTACCACAGTCACTATGGAAAACAGTATTGAGATTTCCCAAAAACCTCAGCACAGAATTGCCACTTGATCCAGCAAACACAGTACTGGGAATCTACCCGAAGGAAAGGAAATCACTATATCAAAGGGATAGGATATCTGCACTCACATGTTTACCGCAGCACCATTCACCATAGCAAAGGTATGGGATCAACCTATGTGTACATCAACAGATAAATGGATAAAGAAAATGTGACATATATATATATAATGGAAAACTATGTAGCCCTAAAAAGAATTAAATAATGACATTTGCAGCAACATGGATAAAACTGAAGGTCATTGTGTTTAGTGAAATAAATCAGGCATGGAAAGACATATAGTGCATGTTATCACTCATATGTGGAAGCTAAAAAATTTGATCACATTGAGGTAGGGAGTGGAAAGACAGTTAACAGAATCTGGGAAGGGTGATGGGGGTAGGGCAGAGAATAAATTTGGTTATAGGTATAATGATACAGACAGAAGGATCAAATTAAATGTTTGATAAAAGGTTAGACTGACTATACTTAACAAAAATGTATTGAAAATGGGTGATAGATACCCTTAATACCCTTATAACCTTTTGTTATATACATATAACAAAACCTCACACATACCCCATAAATTTGTGCAATAAATAAAATAAAATAGACCAAAAGTATCAAAGGCACAGATCAAAGCTGTATTTTTTAAGTTTAGAGAAAATTAGCACTCAACTTTATTTACATTCTGATAAATACTAAAGACACCTTAAAAAATGAAAAATAAAAGACAAATCTCCAAAATAAAACAAACAAAAAAAGAGCATAAGGGGAAAAAAATTGCCAAAAAAGAATACCATCTATCCTCCAAAAATGAAGGAGAGATACTTTCCCAGACAAATAAATGCTGAGCAAGTTCACTGCCACCAGACTTGTAGTACAAGAAATGCTAAAGAGAATTCTTCAGGGTAAAAGAAGAGGATTCTAATTATTAACTGAAAAACATTTGAAAGTATAAAACTCACTGGTAAAAGTAAGTGTATAGTTAAGTTCAGAAAATTAATACTGTAATTGTAAGGTATAAATTACTTTTATATTTGATATAAAGGATAAAGACAAAACTATTTGAAATGATAATTGCGGCCGGGCGCGGTGGCTCACACTTGTGATCCCAGCACTTTGGGAGGCCGAGGCGGGCAGATCACGAGGTCAGGAGATCAAGACCACGGTGAAACCCCGTCTCTACTAAAAATACAAAAAAAAAAAAAAAATTAGCCGGGCATGGTGGCAGGCGCCTGTAGTCCCAGCTACTCAGAGAGACTGAGACAGGAAAATGGCGTGAACCCGGGAGGCAGAGCTTGCAGTGAGCTGAGATTACGCCACTGCACTCCAGCCTGGGCAACAGAGCGAGACTCCGTCTCAAAACAAAAAAAATAAAATGATAATTGCTATAATAATTTGTTCAGGGATATATAACATTAAAAGATATACACTGTAAAATCCAAAACATAAAAAAAAAATTGGGGGAGATATAAAGTAAAAGTACAAAATTGTTTTATGCAATGAAAGGTAAGTTGTTATCATCTTAAAATAGCCTGTTACAATTGTAAGATGTTTTATGTAAGCCTGATGGTAACCACAAAGCAAAAATCTCTAAAAGACACAAAAGATAAAAAGAAATCAAAACACAGTGGAGAAAATTATCTAATCACAAAGGAAAACAACAAAAGAGGAAGGAAAGAACAAAGAATCTACAAATTAACCAGAAAATAATTAACAAAATTGTAGTGGAAAGTCTGTACCTCTAAAAGTTACCTTGAATGTAAACAAGTTAAATTCTCCACTAAAAAGACAGAATGGCTGAATGGATTTTTTTTTAAAGATCCAACTATACGCTGCCTAAAAGAGACTCATTTCACCTCTGAGGACACACGTAGTTTAAAACTGAAAGGATGCAACCAAAAGGAAACAAGGATGTCTGTATTTGCATCAGATAAAATAAATTGTAAGTAAAAAAACAAGACAAAGAAGGTCATTATATAATGATAAAGGGATCAATTAATAAGAAGACATAAAAATTTTCATTCCAGACATCATTAAGATGGCCGACTAGAATTGCCTGGTGCTCATCCACTCCACAAAAAGGGACCAAAATAGCAAATAAATAATTACATTTACATTAGAGTGAAAGAAATTATGTTGGGAGAGATCCAGAGAAGCAGTGAAATCCCTGTAGAGTGTGAAAGCCCAGGATAGAGAAAGGAAAAGGCATCCTTCTACTTCGTCACACTATCTTCTTGCTGGGATTGGCTCAGAATCAAGGAAGATTTATTATTATGACAAAAAGACAAACTGGAGGCCCCCAGAAATCCCCACAGCCACCAGAGATACCAGAAGTCCTTGCTACAGGAGAGTTCCCTGTCCTCACAGGTCCAAAATTCAGATTAGGGAGTTTCTAAGAGTTTACACAGCTGCATTGCCCCAGAGTAGGAGCTCAGGTTGTATATACTCTACCCTGCAAGCTAAGGTGCTATGGCATGGCACCATCTTTAAACTGGACTAACTGTTGGAGGGAATCCTGCCCTGGGACCCAGAAGCCACTGCCTCTCTCCATCCTTGAGGCCTCACCCTCATTTCACCATGTTTACACAGGTGCCTGCAGCACCACAACCCCAGGTGTACAAAGCATAGAACCAACAGTACAACTAAGAACCCATTGTTCAAACCCATGGGGCATCTTCACCCATGAGGAACAGGTGGACCTGCAAAGCAGGAAAGTCACCGAACAGCTAGCCAGTCTGCCATGCTCCTTACCCAAGAGGCTACCTGGTGGCACCCCTGGTCCCCAAACCCCAGATTGCTCGCCACACAGCCTGCTGACCCACCATGCACAAATGTTCCCAGTTCTGAAACTGGCCCAGGCATTCTAAAGAGCCTAGCAAAACCACACTACCACCATCACAAACTCCCATGAAGTAGGCCACTAAGGCAATCACAGATTGCTTACAAAAATAGAGCTGAAGAAAATGTATGGCAACCATGCTACTGAGTCTACCCAGAACCAAAGCCAATATACTATACCAAATGACACCCTAAGACCCATCTACAGAAAAAAAAAAAATCCCTCCCTACAAAAGATACTCCATGAATTTTAAAAAATGACTATTTCACTAGATGTGTGATATCAACATAGAGACACAAGAAATTTGAATTTTATCAAAGGCCCTTTCTGCATCTATTGAGATAATCACATGGTTTTTTTCCTTAGTTCTGGTTATGTGATGAATCACATTTCTTGATTTGTATATGTTGAACCAACCTTGCATCCCAGAGATGAAGCCTACTTGATCGTGGTGGATAAGCTTGACATGCTGCTGGATTCGATTTGCCAGCATTTTGTTGAGGATTTTTGCATCAATGTTCATCAAGGATACTGGCTAAACTTCTCATTTTTTGTTGTATCTCTGCCAGGTTTTGGTATCAGAATGATGCTGGACTCATACAATGAATTAGGGAGATGTCTCTCCTTTTAATTTATGGAATAGTTTCAGTAGAAATGATACCAGCTCTTCTTTGTACATCTGGTATAATTCAGCTGTGAATCCATCTGGTCCTGGGTTTTTTTGGGTTGTTGGGCTATTAATTACTGCCTCAATTTCAGAACTCGTTATTGGTCTATTCAGGGATTCAACTTCCTCCTGGTTCAGTCTTGGGAAGGTGTATGTGTCCAGGAATTTATCCATTTGTTCTGGATTTCCTAGTGTATGTGCATAGAGGTGTTTATATTATAAACACCATTATAATATTCTCTAATGGTTGTTTGTATTTCGGTGGGGTCAGTTGTGATATCCCCCTTTATCATTTCTGCTTGTGTTTATCTGAGTCTTCTCTCTTATCTTATTAGTCTAGGTAGTGGCCTATTTTATTAATTTTTTCAAAAAATCAGCTCCTGGATTCATTGATCTTTTGAAGGGTTTTTCATGTCTCTATCTCATTCAGTTCAGCTCTGATCTTGGTTATTTCTTGTCTTCTGCTAGCTTTCGGGTTTGTTTGCTCTTGGTTCTCCAGTTCTTTCAGCTGTGATGTTAGCTTGTTAACTTGAGATCTTTCTAGCTTCTTGATGTAGGCTTTTAGTGCTATAAAGTTCCCTCTTAACACTATTTTAGCTACATCCTAATGATTCTGGTACATTGTCTCTTTGTTCTGATTAGTTTCAAAGAACTTTCTGATTTGTGCTTAAATTTCATTATTTTCCCAAAAGTCATTCAGGAGCAGGTTGTTCAACTTCCATGAAGTTTTATGGTTTTGAGTGAATTTCTTAATCCTGAGTTCTAATTTGATTACACTGTGGTCCGAGAGACTATTATGATTTCAGTTCCTTTGCATCTGCTGAAGAGTGTTTAACTTCTGATTATGTGATCAATTTTAAAGTAAGTGCTCTGTGGTGATGAGAAGAAAGTATATTCTGTTGTTTTGGGGCAGAGAGTTCTGTAAATATCTATCAAGTCTACCTGATGCAGAGCTGAGTTCAGGTCTTGAATACCTTTGTTAATTTTCTCTCTTGATGATATGTCTAGTATTGTCAGTGGGGTATTAAAGTCTTGCACCATTATTGTGTGGGAGTCTATGTCACTTGAAGGTCTCTAATAACTTGCTTTATAAATCTTGGTGCTCCCTTATTGGATGCATTTCTGTTTAGGACAGTTAGCTCTTCTTGTTGAATTGAACCCTTTACCATTATGTAATACCTTTTGTCTTTTTTCATCTTTGTTGGTTTGAAGTCTGTTTTGTCAGAAACTAGGATTGCAACCCATGCTTTTTTCTGTTTTCCATTTGTTTGGTAAATTTTCCTCCATCCTTTTATTTTAAGCCTATGTGTGTCTTTGCATGTGAGGCTGGTCTCTTGAAGACAGAATACAAATGAGTCTTGGTTTGTTATGCACTTTCCACTCTGTGTCTTTTAATTGGGGCATTTAGCCCATTTACATGTAAGGTTAGAATTGCTATGTATGGATTTGAGCCTGTCATCGTGATATTAGCTGCTTATTTTGCAGACTTGTTTATGTGGTCACCTTATGGTGTCACTGGCCTGCGTACTTCAGTGTGTTTTTGTAGTGGCTGGTAAGAGTTTTTCCTTTCCATATTTAGTGCTTCCTTCAAGAGCTCCTGTAAAGCAGGTCTGGTCGTAATGAATTTCCTCAGCATTTGCTTGTCTGAAAATAATTTGATTTCTCCTTTGCTTATGAAGCTTAGTTTGGGGAGATACAATATTCTAGGTTCAATTTTCTTTTCTTTAAGATGTTAAATAGTGGCCCCCAATCTCTTCTGGCTTGTAGGATTTTCACTGAGAGGCCCACTGTTGGTCTCATGGGCTTCCCTTTGTAGGTGATCTACCTCTCTCTCTGGCTGCCCTAAACATTTTTTCTTTCGTTTCAACCTTGGAGAATCTGATGATTATGTGTCTTGAGGACGATCTTCTTGTGAAGTATCTTGCTGAGGTTCTCTGCATTTCCAAAATTTGAATATTGGCCTGTCTAGCTAGGTTGGGGAAGTTCTCCTGGATGATATCCTGAAATGTGTTTTCCAAACTGGGAGTCAAACTACCTAGTTTGCAGATTATATAAAACTGTATCTAGAAAACCCCATCATCTCAGCCCCAAAGGTTCTTGAGCTGCTAAGCAACTTCAGCTAAGTCTCAGGACACAAAATCAACGTGCAAAACTCACTAGCATTACTTTAAACCAATAACAGGCAAGTTGAAAGTCAAATCACAAATGAACTCCCATTCACAACTGCCACAAAAAGAATAAAATATCTAGGAATACAGCTAATGATGGAAGTGAAGGACCTCTTCAATAAGAACTACAAACCACCACTCAAGGAAATCACAGATGACAGAAACAAATGGAAAAGCATTCCATGCTCATGAATAGGAAGAACCAATATGTTAAAATGTTAAAATGGCCATACTGCCCAAAGCAATTTGAAGATCTAATGCTATTCCAAGTAAAATACTACTGATATTCTTCACAGAATTAGAAAAAACTATTTTAAAATTCATATGAAACCAAAAAAGAGCCCAAATAGCCAATGCAATCCTAAGCAAAAAGAACAATGCTGGAGGCATCATGCTACCTGACTTCAAACTACAGGACTACAGAAACCAAACAGCATGGTACTGGTACAAAAACAGACACATAGACCAATGGAACTGAATAGAAAATCAAGAAATAAGACCACACACCTACAACCATCTGATCTTCGACAAACCTGGCAAAAACAAACAATGGTGAAGTAATTTCCCATTTAATAAATGGTGCCAAGAGAACTAGCTAGCCGTATGTAGAAAATTGAAACTTGACCTCTTCCTTACACCATATATACAAATTAACTCAAGATGGATTAAATAGTTAATTGTAAAACCCCAAACCATAAAAACCCTAGAAAAAAATCTAGGCAATACCGTTCAGGACATAGGCATGGGCAAAGATTTCATGATGAAGACACCAAAAGCAATTGCAACAAAAGCAAAAATTAACAAACAGAATCTAATTAAACTAAAGAGCTTCTGCCCAGCAAAAGAAACGGTCATCATTGTGAATAGACAACCTACAGAATGGAAGAAAATTTTTGCAAACTGTGTATCTGATAAAGGTCTAATATCCAGCATCTATAAGGAACTTAAACAAATTTACAAGAAAAAAACAAAAAATCCCATTAAAAAGTGGGCAGAGGACATGAAAAGACACTTCTCAAAACAAGACATACATGTGGCCAGCAAACATATGAAAAAAAAAAACCTCAACATCACTAATCATTACAGAAATGCAAATCAAAACTGCAATGAGATACTCTCTCACACCAGTCAGAATGGCTATTATTAAAAAGTCAAAAAATAACAGATGCTGGCAAAGTTGTGGAGAAAAAGCCTTTGGGTATATATCCATTACTGGATATATTTTAAGTTTTATATACATCCATTTTATATATAAAGTTTTATATATCCATTACTGGATATATACCCAAAGGAATATAAATTGTTCAATTATAAAGACACATTCATACATATATTCATTGCAGCACTATTCACAATATCAAAGGCATGGACTCAACCTAAAAGCCCATCAGTCATAGACTGGATAAAGACAATGTGGTACATATACACCATGAAATACTATGCAGCCATAAAACGGAACAAGATCATGTCCTTTGCAGGGACATGGATGGAGCCAGGGGCAATTTATCCTTAGCAAACTAACGCAGGAACAGAAAACCAAATACTACATGTTCTCACTTATAAGTGGGAGTTAAATGATGAGAACACAGGGATACATTCAGAAAAACAACACACTCTGGGGTCTGTTGGGAGGGGGAGGTGGGAAGAGGGAGAGAATCAGGAAGAAAAGCTAGTGGATGCCAGGCTTAATACTTGGGTGATGGAATGATCTGTGCAGCAAACCACCATGGCACAAATTTACCTATGTAACAAACCTGCACATCCTGTATATGTACCCTGAATTAGAATAAAGGTTGGATATTTAAAAAAAATACAAAAAAAGCAAAAAAAGAAAAATAATAATAACACCCCCCATGAAACACAGTAAGTCTTCAGTAGGAGGTCCAAAAAAAGAATATTTATAAAATAGATCAAAAGGAATTCAAAATAATGATCTTAAAGAAGCTCAGAGAGATACTATAGAATACAAACAATTCAGTGAAACCAGAAAAATAATTCATGATCTGAATGAAAAATTCAAAAAAGTGAAAGACATCATAAAAAAGAATCAAACAGAAATCTTGGCGGCGAAGAATTTAGTGAAAGAAATAAAAGAAATACAATTGATAGCATCAAGAACAGACTAGATCAAGAAGATGAAAGAGTTTCTGAACTTGAAGACATCTTTCGAATTCGCCCAGTCAAGTCTGAGGAAAAAATAAATAAGAATTAAGTGAATAAATCTTTGCATTACATATGTGAAAGTGAAAGAAGAGACAAATAAAATAACAGAAAACCTATTTAACAAAATAATGACTGAAAACTTCAAAGTCTTGGGAGAAATATGGATGTCCTGATCCAAGAAGTTCAAAAGTTCCCAACTGGACTGAGCCCTAAACAATGTTCTCCAAGGCATATTAATACTCAAACTGTCAAAAGCTAAAGACAAAGAGAGAATTCTATAAGCTGCAAGAGAAAAGCATCAAGTCACATAGAAGAGAATCTCCATTAGACAATTAACAGATTTCTCAGCAGAAATCTTGCCAGTCAGGAGAGAATGGTATAATATATTCAAAGTGTGGAAACAAAAACCAACTGTTAGCCAATACCGCATCCAGAAAAGCTACAATAAAGATCTTTCCAGACAAGCAAAAGCTGAGGGAATTCATTATTGCTAGATCAGTCTTATAAAAAATGCTTAAGAGCTACAACTGTAAACAAAAGGATGATATGTATTATCACGAAAATACATGAAAGTATAAAACTCACCAGTAGAGGTAAATTCATAATCAAACGCAGAATTATAACGGTGCTACGTAAATCTTTCAATCTCTAGTATGAAGGTTTAAACTCAAAATGGTTGAAAACAAGAAAAGCCATAATTAGTGACTAAGAAACACACAGTAGATAAGAAAGTAAATTAAGGTAACAAACATATAAATTGTGGGAGGGAGCAAAAAAGTCTAAAGTATTTTAACGTGACCAAAGTTAAGTTGTTATCAGCTTAAGATAGAGTATTATAATTACAAGACTCATTATGTTAGCCCCATGGCAACCACAAAGATAGAAATTACAGCAGATAAACACATGAGAAAGGGAAAAGAAACAAAGCTTAGCACCAAACCACAGAGGTAAACAAGAGAGGAAGAAAAGAACAAAGGATATTAAAATAATTAAAGTACAATTAACAAAATGATAGGAGTAAGTCCTTACCTATCAATAAAATCCTTGAATGTAAATGAAATTAAGTTCTCCAATGAAAAGATACAGAGGGAATGAATGGACGAAAAAAAAAAGACCAAACTATAGTTTGCCTACTAGAGATCCCCTCACTATTAAGGACAGACAAACTGAAAATGAAAGGATGGAAAAAGATACTCCGTGCAAATGGAAACCAAAAGTGATCAGAGGTATCCATATAAAATATACTTAAGTCAAAAACTGTAAAAAGTGACAAAGAAAGTCATTATATAATAATAAAAGAATCGATTCAATAAAACAATTATAAATCTATATGCACCTAATCACTGAGTACCCAAATATATAAAGCAAATATTATTATTCTATCTAAAGGGAGAAACAGAAGAAAATACAGTAATAGTAAATTTCAATACCCCATTTTCAACAATGGACAGATCATCTATGTAGAAAATCAACAAGGAACACTGGACTTCAGTTGCACCATGTATCAAATGGACCTAACAGACCTTTACAGAATATTCCATCCAACTGCTACAGAATACACATTCTTCTCAACTGCATTTGTAACATTCTCCAGAACAGATCATATGCTAGGCTACAAAACTACTCTTAGAAAATTTAAGAAAACAGAGATCATATCAAGTATCTTTTCTGACCACAATATAAAACTATAAATCAACAATAAGGAAAACTTTGAAACCTTCACAAACACATGGAAGTTTATGCTCCTGAATATATGTATGCTACTAAATAACCAATGTGTAAGTAAACAAATTAAAAATGAAATTAATAAATTTGAGACAAATGAGAATGGAAATATACCAAAACCCATGGGACACAACAAAAGCAGTTCTAAGAGTGAAATTTATAGCAATAAATGACTACATCGAAAGAAGATTTCTAATAAACAGCCTAAGGAAGCATGTCAAGGAGCTAGAAAGACAAAAACAAACTAAACTCAAAAATTTTATTATTTCCTAGAAAGAAGGAAATAATAAAACTCAAAGAAGAAATAAAGACTAAAACAAGTTAAAAAAAATTAACAAAACTAAAAGTTGGGGTTTCTTTAAAGATAAACAAAATCAGCCAGGGTGCAGTGGCTCATGCCAGTAATCCCAGCACTTTGGGAGGCCGAGGCGGGTGGATCACTTGAGATCAAGAGTTCAAGATGAGTCTGGTCAACATGGTCAAACCTCATCTCCACAAAAAATACAAAAATTAGTTGGGCATGGTGGCACGCAGCTGTAATCCCAGTTACTCAGGAGGTTGAGGCACGAGAATCCCTTGAACCCAGGAGGCTGAGGTTACAGTCAGCTGGGATGGCACCACTGCTCTCTAGCCTGGGCAACAGAGCAAGACTCCATCTCGAAAATAAAATAAAATAGGCTGGGCATGGTGGCTCACGCCTGTAATCCCAGCACTTTGAGAGGCCGAGGCAGGCAGATCACAAGGTCAGGAGATCAAGACTATCTGGCTATTATGGTGAAACCCCATCTCTACTAAAAATACAAAAAATTAGCCAGGTCCCATGGTGGCACGCCCCTGTAGTCCCAGCTACCTGGGAGGCTGAGGCAGGAGAATCGCTTGAACCTCGGAGGCAGAGGTTGCAGTGAGCTGAGATGGCGCCACTACACTCCAGCCTGGGTGACAGAGAGGGACTCTGTCTCAAAACAAACAAACAAAAAATATTAACTAATTAATTAAATCAAAAATAAAAATAAATAACGATAAGCAAAACCAACAATCCAATAGCTAGGCTAAAAAAAAAAGAAGACTGAAATAAATAAATTCAGTGGTTAAAAAGAGACATTACACCTGATAACAAAGAAATAAAAAAAACTCTAAGAGATACTTATGAACAATTATACAACAACAAACTAAATAACCTAGAAGAAATTGGTAAATTCCTAGACACATACAACCTATGAAGGGCAGGAAAGGAAGAAGTTAAATTGTCTCTGTTAGCAGACAACATGATCTTACATAAAGACTCCACCAAAAAATATTTTAGAAGTAATAAAATAATTAAGTAAAGTTGCAGAATATAAAATCAACATACAATTCAGTAGTGTTTCTATAGACCAACAACAACCTATCTGAAAAAAAAATCACAATCCCACTTACAATAGCGACAAAAGAATAAAATACTTAAGAATAAATTTAACCAGGGAGGTGAATGTGCTATACTTTGAAAATTATAAAGAATTGATGAAAGATATTGAATAAGACAGGAGTAAATGGAAAGATATCCTGTATTCATTCATTTGAAGAATTGGTATTATTAAAAAGTCCATACTACCAAAGCAATCTACTGATTCAAAGCAAACCCCATTCAAATTCCAATGATATGTTTTACACAAATAGAAAAAGTAATCCTAAAATTTGTATCAAATCACAAAAGACCCCAAATAGCCAAACCAATCTTGAGTGAAAAGAGGAAAGCTGGAAGCATCACAATAATCTACTACAAAACTATAGTAATCAAAACAGCATGGTACTGGTAGAAAAACAGTCATGTAGACCAATGGGATAGAATAGAGTCCAGGAACAAATCCATGCATTTATGGCCAACTGATTTTCAACAAAGATGCCAAGAACACACAATGGGGTAACAGCAGTCTCTTCAATAGATAGTGCTAGGAGAACTAGATATCAACATGCAGAATAATGAAATTAGACCCTCATCTCATACCATATAAAATAACCAATTCAAAATGGATTAAGGCCAGGCAGGGTGGCTCACACCTGTAATCCCAGCACTTTGGGAGGCCAAGGCGAATGGATCATGAGGTCAGGAGTTCAAGACCAGCCTGGCCAAGGTGGTGAAACCCTGTCTCTACTAAAAATACAAAAAAAAGAAAATAGCCAGGGATTAAAGACTTAAATATAAGACCTGAAACTGTAAAACTATTAAAAGAAAACATAAAGGAAAAGCTCCATGACATTAGTTTGGGCAAAGATTATTGTTAATATCAAATAACCTAACATTACACTTCAACATAAGGTTATTTTTTGACAACAAAAGCAAACATAAACAAATAGGATTGCATCAAACTAAAACTGAACAGCAAAGAAAATAATCAACAGAGTGAAGAGACAACCTGTGGAATTGGAGAATATATTTGCAAACCATACATCTGATAAGAGGTTAATATCCAAAATATATAAGGAACTCAAACAACTCAATAATAAGAAAACAAAAAACTCACCTAATAAATAGACAGAGGACCTGAATAGATGTTTTGCAAAAGAAGAAACATAAATGGCCAAAAGATATATGAAAAAATGCTCAACATCATGAAGTATCAGGGAACTACAAATTACATCCACAATGAGATATGACCTCACACCTGTTGGAATGGTTATTATCAAAAAGACAAAAGATAAGTGTTGGTGATGATGTGGAGAAAACGTAACCCTTGTACACTGTTGGTGGGAATGTAAATTAGAACAGCCATTACAGAAAACAGTATGAAAGTTTCCCCCCAAAAATAAAAACCAGAACTACTATACGATCCAGCAACCCTGCTTCTGTGTATGCATCCAAAAGAAATGAAATCATGATCTCAAAGATATGTCAACACTCTCATGTTCTTTGTAGCATTATTCACAATAGCCAAGATATGGAATCAGCCTAAGTGTTCATCAACAGATTAATAAAGAAAATGTGGCACATATAAACACTGGAATACTATCCAGCCATAAAACAAAGGAAATTCTGTCATTAGCAATAATTTGGATAAACCTGGAAGACATTATGTGGAGTGAAATCAGCCAAGCACAGAAAGAGAAACACTACATGATCTCACTTATACGTGAAACCTACAATGTCAAACTCATATAAGTAGACAGTACAATGGTGCCTACTGGAGGCGGGGAATGGGAGGATATTGGCCAAAGGGTACAAAGTATCAGACAAGAGGAATATGTCTTTGAGATCCACTGCACAGCATGATGACTATAGCTAATAATAATGAGTTGTATATTTTAAAATTGCTAAAAGAGTAGGTTTTAAATGTTCTCATCACAAAAAATAAGTATGTGAGGTAATGGATATGTTAATTAGCTTGATTTAATCATTCCACAACATATATATATATGTCACATTGTACTCCATAGTTTACATTATTATTGGTCAATTAAGATTTTAAAACTTAGGAAAAGGACCTCCATTCATCTCAAAGTTGAAACTAGTTTATTTTGCAAATTATGACTTATAAGCACTTCACAAATTTTCCACTTTTCCACTTACTATACTTAAATTATATCAGACTTTGGCAGGTGGTGATGATTTACAAAGTATAAGCCAAAAATACAAACAAACGAAATCCAAGATGCCCAATAAATTACTAATTAAGAAGGAAAAACCTCAAGAGAAAAAAAAAATTGTCCTCAAAGACTTTTACCCAGGAATCTGTTCTACACAAAACTCATACAATTGAAGAGGTGTATCAAGAAAGCACATTTCTCAGTGTCTTTAAGAACAGGCAGTTAATCTGAATGCATGAAACAGCCAATTCTTAGACAATAGAGAGCTGGGAAAATAATAACTATCTGCAAAGTACAGATTCTACCAAAAGCCTCAAGTAAGAGAGAGAGAGTGTGTGTGTGTGTTTTTGTGTGTATACACACTGTGGGCTAAACAAAGAATGGCTGTGGGTTGAATTCTTTCTGCCTGTGGATCACCAGCTTGTAATGCCCATGTTAAGCAGACTAAGTTGAATGCTTCTTTCTACATTTCACTTTGTGGAAACTTTTCATTCCTTGGGCTATCTACTTCTAGACATTTCATTATCAACCCTTCCATTTATTTTCAATTTTGTAAGAAGAATCAGAGAGTCAAAAATTTTCTAGGTGAAAGTAAATATATTTTCATTTCCTAGGAGTTGGAAAAAGGAATTTCATCAAGTGCATCTCATATTCTAAAATTCTCCTATTCCTTTTACATATCATGCAAGAAGAGCTGTTTCATGAGACGTCAGCTGTGCAAAGCAGGTCACTGATATAAATCAGGTGTAATCAAGATTGCCTAAGAAATACTGACATCCTAAACACTAAGAACTGAACTGTAAAGCAAAGGATTATCTTAGTTTGATTCTGCAGGCAAAAAAACAAAATGCCATTAACTAAATATTAGTCTTTTCTTACAGTATCTCCATGAACCCACAGTTTGGACTAAGCTCACTCAGGCATTTTAGTGGGAGACAGGATGTTTGCACAACCCAGTTTAATTATCTGTTTCTCTGTACTATGGCATTCATCATTATGGGAACGAAAGTTTGGCTCATATGACAGTCATATCTTATACCAATACTTGTGTAACAACATAATTTAAGTTTACTCCTACAGCCCATAATTCAAGTACTAAACTACTCAAATGTACAGCTGCTGAAGAAATTCTACAACATGGAAATTCCTGATAAACAAGAAGAGTTTTTGATTATGTACTTAAACACTATGAATTTAAAAGGTATTTTTCTTCACTCATGCATTTTTAGATATAATTCATCTCATTTTTTTTCCTTTCAGCACATTCAGAATTATGAGAGGTATATGACAGAATTATGTGAGAAAGTCCTTGGAAGGTTTTCCAAAGCTTGACTAGACTTATGTTAATAAGTATGCACATGAACAAAGATTGAAGTGTAATTTTTAAAACGCACAAAATTATATTGGACATGTTGAATTACAGGTGCCTTTTTCACCTTGTAAAGTTGTATTATTGTTGATACAGTGTAAATCCAATGAAAATGATTTAAAGCTCAGGTACTTACTGTGGTTGGAAAATAAGGACTAGTTTTGAATTTTTTCAGAGCCATGGAAGAGGTGTAAGTTCCCAAGAAGAGGATAAAAGACATGAGTGTGATATCAGGAACAAAATTACAGTTGTTCCCGACGAGGTTTCCTCCATATTTCGAACACTCCTTCTTCGACAAAAATGCCCAGTCAAAGGTAGTATTATGGTACTGAAGAAGAAAAACATTAAAATTTTTCTAGAGAACATTGACATATAAAAAGCAGCGTTTGATACTTGATGAGCTATATAGGAATTATACCAAAAGTTTCTGTAAAACAGTATGAAAATAAGCACTGGAGGGTGAAACTTGATGAGGTGTTCATGGAATAACAGATAAGATGGGCCAAGAGGGTGGCAATTATTGAAAATACAATGAGAATGATGCAATTTGTTACCTAGTTTGGGCAACAGCCTTAAAATCGCCCACTCGTTCAACAGAAACCACAAAGTACTTCTTTCCTGCATGCCTTCCTGAGAGTAAACTGGGACACATTAATATTCTAAGTCTCAAAATGTAAGACTCTCTAAAACACTTTTCTTTTTCAAGAAGTACTTACCTTTGTAAGGCATAGCTTCTTATGTATCTACCTGATGGCCCTATGGTTAATGCTCTAAAAGTTGTAATAGATTAACTACTCACGGAGCACTTTTACAAGTATTCTGTTTCTTTTCTAAATAACTAGGAACTGGTGATTTAAGCAATTAACTATAAAAATGTGGATGGCCTCTGCTTTTTCAATTGCATATTCTAATAAAGTATAGATTTTTTTCTTCTTGACTGTAGGTCAGCATTATGAGCATCTCTTCTTTGTATGTGCTGTGATGGCTTTAAGGCTATGTAGTTGTGTATGGACTATCCATCTCCATGTTACATGGCCTCAAACATATGATCAGTTTTCATGTATGGCTGTTGTGGAGTCAGTGCTGTGCTTCCCTCTAGCAGCTCACTCTTGTTCCAATTTTTTGTTTCTAATACATAGGAGAATCCTTTTGCCAGCATAGTAGATAGGGCCAGCACACCCATCCCCCAGCTGCTCTGAGTAATAGCTGCTCTTAATTCACAGCTGTCTTCTTCTCTAGAGAACTGCCATTAGCCATTTAAGAGCCACCTCACCTGCAATGTAGTGCCCTCTCATAGCCGATTAATAACCAATACTAACCGGGGTCTAAAACTAGACCCTCTTCGTCTCCAGGTGAGAGCAATTCTATGCACAATTTATGCTCCAGAGCTCCCATGGGATCAGGCTGAAGCAAAACTCAGCTGAAACCATATCCTTGTTTAACTCCTTCCCTGTCTTATACTGCTTCTCTCAATCTGTTTTTATTGTAACCACTGTCTCAATAAAGTCACATGCACCTCAAATCCCTATATCTGAATCTGCTTCTATAACAGCCGACTTACTTGAATTACCAGTCAACCAAAAGTTAATGGCCTCTAAGCCTAAGAAACTTTTTCTAAAATATCAGAGTTTGGAGGAAACTTGGATGATTTAATCAGATTTATCACCCTTAGTATTCAATAGTCCTGAAAGATGAACATTCATTCTCTGCCTGAACATTTTATGTGATGAGCAGTCTCCTGGTTGCTCATCCTCTTGCTTAACAAAATTTCTGCACAGATCGCCCTTATACTGATACTTGAATCTTCTTAAATATCCTTTAAGTTTCTTTTGCTATGCACAACACTTTCTTGCACACTGTGACAATCTGGCTTTTTTCTGGGGAGAGATTTTCAAAATTGTACCTATCTAAATGGATGCCAATGTGGTTGGGTGGAAGGGACTGGGTGTCTCAGCTTAGAAACATTCTAAATACCCATAACTTACTCCTCTTAGGTCCAGGGCTAATGGATATGTCATATGCTACCAGAAGAGTTATTTGAAAACACCTTGCAAATAAATGTGGAAAGATAAATTTCTCCTGTCCTTTGCAGACAAGAGTTCTACCTCACACCAAACACATCATCAATGTCTTTTACTATTCAATGAATTTTGATGATATGAGTAATATAGTCATAAAAGAAGAATCTCTGCTCAGAAAGAGTTCAATTTTTTATAGAGCTCAAAAGGTAAAGTGCTTACATAAGTCAATAAAAAACAAACTATATATTTCCCTGAAATATTTTTCCTATAGAAGCTTCAACTTGTAAACAGCTGAACTGCATTCTTGCTTTTATCAAACTCTGCTTCTGAAAGGTGATTAATCATATCTCATTTTGTTTTTGAGATTTCTGCATATGGATGTTTATAGGAGCATACATTTAAAGTTTAGAAGTCATAATAGCCAACAGGTTTCTTTGTTTTAAAGTCAGCAAAAATGTAACATAATTTCACTTCAGCACTTTAATACCAGCAGAATTCTCTATAACTAGAGTTGCCCACAGATAAGTTGCATTAAAGCAATCCTGACAGGAAGTTCTATTGATTTGCTTACAGAGACTCAGGTTGAGGTGAAGACTATACAGATGTACATGAAGTGACAGACACGTCTTCTTGCTTACATCAACTTAAAATGCCAAATGATCAGTATTTTGTAAGCCTCTAATGATTCTTTGTATCATTATCCGGAAACTTGAGTCTCCAAATACCACCTTTTGTTAAGGACTTCAGTATAAAAACTGCAGGTGGCATGCATATATCTCTGCATATTTGGCATTTCAGAATACAAAGTTTCCTACTCCCATAAAACTTAAATTCTAGCTAATAAATAATTCCATTTAGATATCACTGAAAATACATCTATGTTATCTGTATTATTTCAATGTTATTATTCCACATAAGCTGATGTCAGTGAAGGTTAATTCCATAAAACTTCAGGCAGGGTCCATTTCACGAACAAACTTACCTATGACCACTGCTACCCTCGATGTTCAAGCCACTATTGTCTCCTCTGGCCTTAATGCAGGAGACCCTTAACTCATCTCACTGCTACTGCCCTCTAGCCCTTACAAGTGGTTCTCACATCTCTATGGTTTTGATCTTTATTTCCTATGCAAAATTCTATACATACTGTTTAAATGGTTAAATCAGAACTTTAAGAACAAGACAGTCCTGGCATGGTGGCTCACATCTGTAATCCCAGCACTTAGGGAGGCCAAGGCAGGAGGATCACTTGAAACCAGGAATTTGAGACTAGCCTGGGCAACATAGCAAGACCTCATCTCCATTAAATTTTTTTTAATTAGCCAGGCTAAGTGGTGCGTGCCTGTGGTCCTAGCTACTCTGGAGACTGAAGCAGGAGGATCACTTGAGCCAAGGAGTTTGATGTTACAGTGAGCTATGATTGTGCCGCTATATGCCAGCCTGGGCAACAGAGCAAAATCCTGTCTCTGAAGAAAACAAAGAACAAGACAAATGGGAACACAATCTCAGAAGTCCTTTCTGACTGTTAGAATTCTCTTAGCACATTATCTGTTTTCCTTATGATGCTTGTAATGTTTTATTACAATTATATTGTAGCTTCCTCAATATTCACTGTTGTAAGTTTGAAAATATTCAGAGATATCTAGTGGGTCTGAGACCTGGATCTAGGAGAGATGTCAACTTTAGAGACATCTACTTAGGAGTCATCAGGAAAGAGCTGATCATTGGAGTAGTAAGACAATAAAACTACAAGCGAAAAATGTGCAGGAAAAAAGAGTGTAAAACATCTAGGGTATCCACTATGGAAGGGAAGATACCACAAAACACTATGAAAAAGTCATCAGAGTGATGGGTAAAAGAAGTACAATGAGCTGAGAAATGTGTGGGAGTGAAAAAATTGCAATAGCAATTACAGACTATTTTTTCAAGAAATACAATAACAAAAGAATAGGTTAGAATATGCAAATTGCAATGTTAAGGCAAGTTCTTTGGGGTTGGCAAAAACTTTTGAGGTGCTTATGGTGGATGAGAAATAATCTGGTTATGGGGATGAAAAGGAAAAGAGATTGATGGGAAATGCGAGAATGGAGAAAGGAGAGAGAGAGAGGGAGGGAGGAAGAGAGAGGGAGGGAGGAAGCGAGACAGTGAGAGAAAGAGAGAGAAAAATGCACCAGGACTTATTAACTGTTTGGACTGAGGATGGATAAAAGCTAAAAATGATAAATGTATAGTGCCTGAGGACCAAAGGGACTGTGCATCAATAAGGAAAAAAAAAGAAAAGAGCAGAGTAAGACAGTAGCAGAATTCAATTTGGGATACATTAGGCACTGAAGAAATCATTGTTGATTGAACAATTGAAATCTGTCATCACGTCTGGAATATACGACATATTCAAGGAAGATATCTACCAATTTATCTACTCTTTTTATCTGGAGGACAAAATTAAATTAAAATAAACTTTCAATTTAGAGTTGCTGGGTAAAATGTAGGATGCCCAGTTACATTTGAATTTCAGGTAAACAACAAATAGTATTTTCAGTACAAGTGTTTCATATGTAACATTTAGGACATATTTATACTAAAAATTATTCAATATTTATTTAAAATTCATCTTTAACTGGGCATGTTTTATTTTTGTTTGCTAAATCTGGCAACACTATTTCAATTAGATATAGAATATTTTGAGTAACAGTCATATCTAGAAAATAGAAAAATGTGGCCACAGGAAAATAGAAAATACACTGGGACCTAAGTGCATGAATGAACTAATGTAACCTTTACAGGTGCAATAAAGATAAATAAAACAACAACTTTTAAAACTTCCCCTAGAGAAATAAAGTATGTTAACTTAAATATTAACTAATAATAATAACCCAGTAAAGGGAAGTATCTAAATGAGTGGTATGAAGATCAGATGGTCAGAAGAGGGAATAATCATCTTCATTGAGTACAGAGAAAACAAAATTTAAACTAAGCCCTAAAAGAAGGGCTGGTTTTTGCAGAACTCTCATATTCAAAGGGCAGCAGGAGTAAGAATAGAAGGACAGCAAAACTGTAACAAAAGGGAATAAAAGTGACAAATTTTAGATGTGCATTTCTTTCTGCACTGGCAGCAAAAAAGAGGTAAAGTATTAGAGAGAGACAGACATGAGCAAAGATGCTGATATGGGGACATACAATGCTTCATTCAGCTTTAAAGACGTACTGAATGCTCACCTTTGTGGAGGATCTAACAGTGAATAGACCAGATGGGCGGAAGCAGATTGTTTAGGTAAATGGGTACTGGGAGAAAAGATTTAAAGAAAATGATCAAGTTGCTGAGGTTCTTAACTGTGGTAAATCTCATGAAAAGAGATTTCAATCTATTTTTTGAGATATCTTTTTCAAGAGAATTACCCTGTTATACTGAGTGGATCTGCTCACAATTCTTAAAAGTAGAATGCATACCAAAGGATTTATTTTAAAATTTAAAAGACCACAGTATCCTCCCTAAAGGAAAAAGTGAGGGGTAATATGAGACAGGATGGACAAAATGTTCAAAGCCATTGAGGCTAGGTGATGCGTATATGGGGCTTCACTGCATTATTCTATTTTAGTGCATATTTAAAATTTTACGTAATACTTTTAAAAGTAGGAATGTGTAATCTTCAAGGAGATTTAAGGACAGAATGGTTTTTACACTTGACTTTCTCGGTGGGAGAAAATCACAAGGATGCTTTGCACAAGAATATTAATATGACATGCCATTTCCCATGAAATGAATGTTAATTCCTAGAATCATCATGAAGGTTCTTAGTCCCATGATTAACAGCATCTCTGGGTAGCATAATAAGTAATAATAATAATAAAAATAATAATTAAAGGTTCTGTATTACAGTAGATCCTCAATGTCATCAATAGGTTCATGGAAACTGCAACTTTAAGCAAAATGATGTATAACCACCAATTTTACCATAGGCTAATCACTATAAACAAGAGTTAAGTCCCTATGGCATATTCCTGGTCACAAAAACATCACCAAACTTCTAAATAAAGATCAAAACATTTCTAATATTAAATGCTAAAATAAATGTGAGCTATACATACATTTAAGAAAGATTAGTAAAAATAAGTAAGATAATTATTATCATTCCAGGTTAGGGTTGTGAGTGGTCAGAGCCTATCCCGGCAGCTCAGGGTGCAAGTCAGGAACTATCCCTAGACAGGACACTATCCCATCACAGGGTGCACTCACACACACACACACACCCACACTCAGTCTGACTGGGAAATTAAGACACGCCAATGAACCTAATATGCATGCGTCTGGGATGTGGAAGGAAACCAGAGTGCCTAGTGAAAACCCATGCAGACATGAGGAGAACATGGAAACTCCACACAGGCAGTAGCCTGAGAGTCAATTTCTCTTTTTTCATCAACGTTATAATGAAACGGTGTAATCTGAGGACGTGCTGTAGCCCTTTTGAGTACTGACTGATAAAATATGTGCTTTTAAAAATATAAATGAGAGTGATACCACTAATAAAAACCTCAAGGTTAAGTTATTGATGTACTTATTTAGAGTTTTGCCCCCACAGTGGTGAGCCAGATTTGCAATAATCTGAAATCTTACTTCATCATCTACAGCATGCATTTGAGTTACAGTTGTCTGTACCATTATAAGATATCAAGATGAACTGGTCATTCTGCTTGTGATTAGGATTATAGAAAATTGTGAGAGGCCATCACTCCCATCCTAACAACCAAAGCAAGCTAGATACCCTATAAAAATCATAGTTTAAAAAAACTCACCATTAAGATGAGGAAAAAAGTCAAACATTTTTTATTTTATTATTTATTTATTTTTAAGATATTAATACATAGTCTCACTCTGTTGCTCAGTCTGGAGTGCAGTGGCATGATTGTAGCTCACTATAACCCTACAGGTATGTGACATCATGCCCAATTAATTTTTCTATTTAACGAATTTTTAATGGCTACATGCAGACTGCAGTGACAGAGCAGAATTCAGAGGAGTCCTAGGCATAGATCAAGTCTGCAACCGCTCACCAAATTTTCTCATGGTCTTTTCCAAGTGCACGGGTAACACATGGAAGACTGGAGGTTGGACAGGAAAGCTAAAAGAGTTCCCCCTTAGATACATGGAGCCTCTCTTAAGTGTAAGGAAGCCACTTTCTTAAGATGGGAGGCAGAGAAGCAGAGCTGAGCGAAACTTCTCTGAGGCATTCAACCACTTTGGAAAGGGCTCAGGTATCTGCCATCTGAAGGCTAGGGGCAGAGTATGTGGGCAAAGAAAGATCCCCCAAAAAGAAACCTGGGGTATCAGACAAAATACAGCATTCCATGGGACCTTCTGGTATGATGGAAATGTCCCGTATCTTGTTTGGATAGTGGTTACAACCATCAAAACTCATTTCAATGAATACTTCAGAACTGTATATTTTAAGGTATGCCTCAATTTAGAAAAAAGGAATCTGATGTGCAAAAACAAAATACTAACTGATGCTTTCAATCACTTCCTCAGAAGAAACTGACATTCGATTTTGAAATCTGGTGTCTCACACTCTGAGAGCTGGAAACTGTAAGCCAACAGGTATTAATGCTCATTATCTAGATACAGTGTGAACAAGTTGTGGCTAGTTTTAAAGGTTTACAGGAACCTTTTAAGGAACTTGGTTTGCAAGTTAAAGGGATATACCAAGCAAGAAATCCATAGAAAAATTGGAGAAAGTGAGAAGAAATAAAGACACCATTCCAACAAAAAATGGAAATTTTAAGACCTGCCTTTTTATCTTGAGACATAGTTATCTTAGAGTTCTAATCTTTGTTTAAATGCTCTAATACCCCACTCTCCCGCTCTTTTCCCTGAAACATATCCCTACCACCATGAAAAAGAAAGCTTGTCTTCGTGCTAGTGAAGCTGAAGGGAAAAGACCTTCCTTCATCTGACAGGATGAACTGAAGGCCTGTGAGAGCAAGCTTTGCTGGCTCCAGGGGATGCATGTCACTTGTCCTGTACCTTCTCTCACAATCTAATTATGGCTGAAATGAAAAAAGGAAAATTAAGTCCTGATGACTGTGTGTCCTAGGAAAGGTTCAGGATAGGAGAGCCGGCTAGCATGACCAAGCAGACGGAGGATGCAATAGCCTCTCAGAAGATGGGGTTCCCAATTTCCCCTCTCCATTAAACTTCTGAGTTATGGAGGCTTCATGACCTAATCAAATGATAATATCTAGAAAGAACAGTAACAATACCTAACATTGACTGAGAGATGACTACATGCCATCCACTATGCTAAGTTCTGCCTATCTATTAAGTTGACACTTACAGTACCTTTGAGATAAGTACTATTACCATCCCAGTGTTGCAGATGGGAAACTGAGAAGGTTCCACAGCCTATTAAGTCGTGGAGCCCTGCACTTGAACCAGGCAGTCTGACACAAGAACTCAGTATCTGTGAGTTCCTCTACATAAAACACTATGCTGCTTCCTGAAAGAATAGAAATAAGGCAGATTCTAGAGGCAGAAAACCCTGAGTTCAAATCCTCATTTTACCATATACTTGTAATATGTGTGGTCTTTGGGAGGTCAGTTAACTTTTCTAAATCTCTGTTTCATCTATAAAATAGGGGTAACATCTAATAACTCATAAAGTGATTGTGAGAATTATAGACAATTACTGTGAAGAGTCTGGCACCTGGTAGGCGCCTCAATAATTGATCATTATGATTGATGGTAATAAATCATATTTGTTTAAAACTCATTTCTGAGTCATTTACCTATATTGTATGTGTATGTATACACAACATATAAATATAGGTATTGATATAAATGAAAAAGGAGAAATGAAGGATAAAATAAAAGTTGGCCTTCATGACCACACACACACACACACACACACACACACACACACACACATTTTTTCTCCTAACTTCTTTCCCTAGAGGTGCTGAACATAGCACCTTCACATTTTAATTAAGGTATGCAACTGACGCATATGAAGGGATTGCTGCCCTGGAATATGGGCCATCTATAGGAAGTGGAAGGGTAAACATTGCCATTTGTGTACATTGAAGCATCATGGTATACTAGCAATGGCACCAGTCTAGGAACCACCCAGACTTCAGTTCAAATCTTTGTTCTACTAATATATGGCTATGTGACCTAAAGCAAGAAAGGTGATTTACCCTCTGGAGCTTCAGTTTCTCTCATGTATAAAATAAAAGTAATTAACCCTGGTAGTTTATGTTGATGGTTATAGTACATATTAAGGTCTACAATGATGAGAATATGTGTAATACATGTGGTCTCTAGTAGGTGTTCTATAAATAGTAGTTAAGTTTAAATGATATTATGCCTTTATGTCTCTATCACAGTCATACTAGAAGTCAATCAGAACTTCCATTTTTTTTTTCAAGAACCTTATTGTGACATTTTGTTTTAATACATATCAATTACTGGAGTCTCTGCCAGGACTTGCCCAAAGACAGGGCTTAAAAGTTCATTAATTTTAATGATTCCCTTGATTAGTTACAAAAAGAAGTTAGATAATTTCTTTTTCTAAGTCAGTGGAAGTGAGTGTTTCACTAATATTTATTGCAAATTAACTTATGTTTTTATTAATTATATTAACTACATTTTAATTAAAATATATATTATTAAATTATAGTGTATTAATTATATTTTTACTATAAGAATTTTGAATAAAATTCTTTCAAATCTAGAAGGAGGTAGTTTTCCCTGTATTTAGGCAAGACCTTTCAGGCAATAGGCTGACCAGTTGAAAGACTGAAAGTTGAACTCCTTTCTGTATGCATGTGGTGAAACATATACACATACTTTTTCACACACCTAACATCAAACATGGAAGAAATAGAGAAGTTTGAGGAAAGTCAGAGAAGACTTTAACAGCAAAAAAAGCAGTCAAGAGAGCCATAGAATATAAAAACAAAAAAGAGGGTCACGTGAGAGTTGCCCAGGAAAGATACAAAACATCATCTTTGAAAGGGATGTTAGAGCACTCACTACATACTATCTGTAGAAATGTCCGGGTCTCCTGAGAGATGGGCACTCTATCAATACAAGGTATTATGGCTTCTGTCTTTATAACTGAAAGATTAATATTCTTTGGTAAGATTCCATGTTCAGCATAGAAGGAGCACAATTGGAAGTCTGAAACAGCACTTTCCCCTTTTTCTCCAACACAAAAGCCTCCTTCCAGTGTGTGACCTTCCATGCAAAACAGCTCATTTTTAAAGCTTAGTTCCAGTCTCCTAAAGATCCTTGGTTACCAGCCATGGGAAAGGATATCATGTGACAGAGGCACAGTCCTTTCTAAGTGACAGGGGAAAGGTCCTGCTACAATCACTCTTAGTGAAGAGAACACAGCACCATTTGGTTGGTAAGAATTCTTAACCATACGAGAAACAGAGAGAGGATACTGTGCTCTCATTTTCCAACTTCTCACATTTTCCCTTGTGAAAATATTTCGAGGTTACAATTAATGCGATGTGGCAGTTAAATTCGTAAGAAGTTTTAAAAAGCATGTCATAGAAGTAAATATTGGCTTTTTTTAAGACAAATAAAAAAAAGTGCTGACTAGAGCAAAGGAAAGTGGCTTTTTTTACCCCGTCCCTCCACTGTCAATAATTGTTACATATGTGTTCATGCCGGAATTGCTGAATGGTAGAAGACATCATATATTATAAGTATTATAAACAAGTATACGATACGCAATCAGTATGAAGGTAATTTAAAATAGTAAGTCACTTACCATGTCAGTAGAAGACATAGTTGGCAAATACTCTGGGGCCAGTGTGGTGTCATTAGATATTGAGATATTAGCTGTAAGCAGAAGACAATTATTTTATACTATAAAACTAAAATAGAAAAAGACCTTAAATGCATAATTAAGTATTTTTGAAAGCAGGGTTATACAGTAAAAATGTCTTTAATAACAACATAAGGGCACAATGAATTTTTATTTATTATCTATGTGTTCACCTTTCACCTAGATAAAACAAAGATTTGGACACATCTGCTGTGCTCTAATCTGATAAGAGATGATGGTGAATATTTAAAGAGATGGTATTAAAATTTGTTTCAGGTTTAAAAAAAAAAAAAAAGAAATAAAACTTCCCCGATACTACAAGGTACTCAATATATTTTGTCTAGTGGAACAAGGGCTGTTCATAATTGATTAAGTTGACCACTGGCTTCAGAATGCACAGGAAAATCTCCCATATTGAAGCTTTACTAATTAAGACTTAAATAATTTGTAGCTTTTGGAAATTTCAACAGTGTATGAGAAAGGTTATCCTTGCAAATTGTGTGAAAACAAGAGACAGTACTAAATAATATAAATATAATGGAGATGAATATTTAATCTAATTTTAAAAATTATTTTCATATAATGTGGCATCATTTATAGGTTTAAGATGGCACTTGAAGAAAAACCTAATTTATTAAACCAACCTTCCTCTTGGAAACGTTTCGTTCCTTTTTTAAAATTTTATGTGTCTGACAATTAAAAAACAGCATTTAAAAAGTATTCTATAAGTAAAATATTTTTCTTTATCAGATAAGCCTTTTTCCTATTTTGCAAAGCTTTATGTATTATAAAATAAACTATTAGAGCATATTCCTAATTTATAGAAATATTATAAAACAACACATCAGGGTTTTTATTTGTTCGTTTGTTTAGGGTCCTATAGTTTATTTAACATTTGAATTGCTAGCTACTGTTTGGTCCCTACTCCAGTCCCTCTGAGCCACTAGCTTGCCTTTTAGTTTGCCATGCTTCAAGTCCTGCCTACATAAACCTTTAAGAAGAAACACACAGGTTTTGATAGCTGACATTAGAATATGAGATCCATAAGGGAGGAACAGAAGAAGCTTATCTCGTTCACTGTTTTTCCCTAAAATCTACCCAGTGTAGCTCTTAACAGGAACTCAAAAATATTTGTTTACTGTCAATAAAGGAAGTTAGAAAAGAGGGCATTTCATGACTAAAAATGAATGAGAGCAGATAAATTGGGGAAGAAAAAAACAAGAGAAACAACTAAAAGAGAGAAAATATTTAGCTTGAGTCCTACTTTTGGTCAGTTTTGGAATTCACTCTGGTCTTGCAAGACTTTAGATTGTAAAACTGTTAAACTAAAGCTAGCTGTTGCCAGAGTTTCTCTATTTCAGCAGTAAAGCAAGTACATGTGCATATTATCTGTGTTCTTATTCTCTCTGTTTCATTACAGGTCACAGAGGGAATTAAAATAGGCTGAAGCACATCAGAAAGCTAATCTACCACGATCAAGTAGGCTTTATCCCTGGGATGCAAGGTTGGTTCAACATATGCAGATCAAGAAATGTGATTCATCACATAAGCAGAACTAAAGAAAAAAATACCAGACTATCACAATAGATGCAGGAAAGTCTTTGGATAAAATTCAACATCCATTCATGTTAAAAAACTCTCAACAAACTAGGTATTGAAGGAACATACTTCAAAATAATAAGAGCCATATATGACAAACGCACAGCCAACATCATATTGAATGGGCAAAACCTGGAAGCACTGAAAACTTGTGCAAGACAAGGATGCCCTCTCTCACCACTCCTATTCAACACAGTATTGGAAATCCTGGCCAGGGCAATCAGGCAAGAGAAAGAAACAAAGGGCATCCAAATAGGAAGACAGGAAGTCAAACTATCCCTGTTTGCAGACGTGATCCTGTATCTAGAAAACCCCACAGTCTCAGCCCAAAAGCTTCTGAAGCTGATAAATAACTTCAGCAAAGTCCCAGGATACAAAACCAATGTGCAAAAATCACTAGCATTCCTAAATATTAACAACAATCAGGAACAAACTCCCATTCACAATTGCCACAAAAAGAATAAATGCCTAGGGAATACAGCTAACCAGGAAGGTGAAAGATCTCTACACAGAGAAGCACAAACCACTGCTAAAGAAAACAGAAATGACACAAACAATGGAAAAACATTGTATGCTCATGGATAAGAAGAATCAATATTGTTAAAATGGCCATACTGCTCAAAGTAATTCATATATTCACTGTTATTCCTATTGAACCACCATTGAGATTCTTCACAGAAATAGGAAAAACTATTTTAAAATTTATATGAAGCCAAAAAGAGCCCAAATAGCCAAAAAGAACAAGGCTGAAGGCATCATGTTACCCAACTTCAAACTATACTACCTGGTCCTAGTAACAAAAACAGAATGGTACTGGTACAAAAACTGACACATAGACCTATGGATCAGAATAGAGAATCCAGAAATAAGGCTGCACACCTACAACTATGTGATCTTCAACAAACCTGACAAAAAGAAGCAATGGGGAAAGGATTCCCTGTTCAATTAAGTAGTACTGGGATAACTGGCTGATCATAAGCAGAAAATTGAAACTGGACCTCTTCCTTATGCAATATAAAAAAATTAACTCAACATGGATTAAATACTTAAATGTAAAACCCAAGACTATAAAAACCCTAGAAGACAACACAGGCAATACCATTCAGGACACAGGCATGGGAAAAGATTTCATGACAAAGATGCCAAAAGCAATTGCAACAAAAGCAAAAATTGACAAACGGAATTTAATTACACTAAAGAGCTTCTGCACAGCAAAATAAACTATCAACAGAGTAAATAAACAACCCACTGTATGGAAGGAAAGTTTTGCAAACTATGAATCTGACAAAGGCCTAATATCCAGTATCTATAAGAACTTAAACAAATTTACAAGAAAAAAACAAACAGCCTATTAAAAAGTGGGCTAAGGACATGAACAGACACTTTTCAAAAGAAGACACATGCAGCCAATAATCATATGAAGAAAAAGCTCAACATCAATGATCATTAGAGAAATGCAAATCAAAACCACAGTGAGATACTATTCACACCAGTCAGAATGGCTATTACTAAAATGTCAAAAAATAACAGATGCTGGTGAGGTTGTAGAGAAAAAAGAACACTTATACACTGTTGGTGGGAGTGTAAATTAGTTCAACCATTGTGGAAAACAGTGTGGTGATTCCGCAAAGACCTAGAGACAGAAATAACATTTGACTCAGCCATCCCATTACTGGGTATATACCCAGTGGAATACAAATTGTTCTATTTTAAAGACACATGTACACCTGTGTTCACTGTAGCACTATTCACAATAGCAAAAACATAGAAGCAACTTAACTGCCCATCAATGATAGGCTGGATAAAGAAAAGGTGGTACATATACACCATGGAATACTATGCAGCCATAAAAGGAACAAGATCATGCCCTTTGTAGGGATATGGATGGAACTGGAGGTCATTATCCTTAGCAAACTAATGCAGGAACAGAAGACCAAATATTGCATGTTCTCACTTATGAATGAGAGCTAAATGATGAGAACACATGGACACATAGAGGAGAACACCACACTCTGGGGCCTATTAGAGGGTGGAGAGTGGGAGGAGGAAGAGGATCAGGAAGAACAACTAATGGGTACTTGGCTTAATACTTGGGTGATGAAGTAATCTTTAAAACAACCCCCCATGACACACATATAGCTATGTAACAAACCTGCACATGTACCCCGAACTTAAATGAAAGTTAAAAAAACAAAAACAAAAACAGGCTAAAGGACGTTTGGCCTAAACAATAAGGCCAAATGAATCCATTCTCAAAAGGAAGAAGATGTTAGTAAATAATTATTAACAAAATCTAGGTTTATATTACTATGTTGTTCTAAAAAGCT
This sequence comes from Hylobates moloch, assembly GCF_009828535.3. Classification (NCBI taxonomy): domain Eukaryota; kingdom Metazoa; phylum Chordata; class Mammalia; order Primates; family Hylobatidae; genus Hylobates; species Hylobates moloch. The sequence goes on from NW_026652277.1 coordinate 60,790,823, forward strand.
GAAAGAACATTTTCTTACATTGTATTTCTTCATTTTAAAACATCCTAGGGCATATAATGGGTATACTTTTCATATTGGATGGGACTCTGAAGCTTGCTATGCCAGGTTACTTGCCCAGGTTATCAGAAGCAGAGTTGGTAGCAAGACCTTGTTCAGCATTCTTTCTTCTCTTACACAGCATATCTAACCATCAAAATCAGATGACTTGTGTGGCCACAGAATTGAAGGTGAGATAGTACTTGCCAATGTTAGATGATGTGACTCTCAGCTGTGACCTGAAATGTCTGATCTGTCTGAGCTTTTGAGGAAAGGCAGCATATATGAAATTACAGATACTATATGGATGGTGTTGAGAAGCTTCCCTTCTTGAGCTAGATTCTTTAATGCAATTTTATCAGCTTCCTGTCACGAGAGTTTGAAGGTCTTTTTGCAACACACTTTTCTGCATAAAAACAAGGAGTAAAGACTGAGGAGGAGGCCGGGCGCGGTGGCTCACGCTTGTAATCCCAGCACTTTGGGAGGCCGAGGCGGGCGGATCACGAGGTCAGGAGATCGAGACCACAGTGAAACCCCGTCTCTACTAAAAATACAAAAAATTAGCTGGGCGTGGTGGCGGGCGCCTGTAGTCCCAGCTACTCGGAGAGGCTGAGGCAGGAGAATGGCGTGAACCCGGGAGGCGGAGCTTGCAGTGAGCCGAGGCTGTGCCACTGCACTCCAGCCTGGGTGACAAAGCGAGACTCCGTCTCAAAAAAAAAAAAAAAAAGACTGAGGAGGAAAGATATTCAAGGCTCTTTCTTCATGAAATGAATGATGGATAATAAAGGCCAGGGGTGTACTAAAATAGGATTGCAATCTGAACTTTTAGTCTTTTAGTAGGTGCTCTCAAGTTTTGGATAAGCATCAATTCTGCTCATTTAAATTCCTTTTAGAATTTCAATTTTTTTCCCCTAAGACAAGCTATTAAAGCACGTTGGCTCTCAAAATCCCAAAAGACCAGCATCAAAAGGACAGTAAAAAGTATATAACACTTTCCCTACTTATTTTAATAAGCATCTGCTTCAGAAGAAAGACTTGAAAATAAATACATTTAAAAAGCACTTTCATAATTACATATTGGCAGGGTAGGTTAGAGTCCATAAACAAGATTAAAAGTAAATTTCTTTAGGCTCACAGAAAAGAAAATGATCAATCCCAATTGGAAGCTTGGTCTACAAGAACCATTGGTTACCATTTGGATCCAGGTGCAAATATTTTGGCAACCAATTGCAGAATGATCCATTTATATGGAATCTGCAATCTCCTTAATTAGGATTCTGGAAAAGTCAAATGGAAAAGCCAAAATACTCTACACTGTCTCTCCCATTTACTCAGCATCCTGGCTCATGAGGCAAAGAAACCCTTTACCCTAGGAATCTGGCTAACTTAGATTTAGCCAGTTACCACTGGGACAATCTCTGTTTCATACTGGCTTTCAGGGAGCTTCCACAGGTTGATCGTTTTCCATACTTGGATTTTCATATCTCGTTCCTCCTTCCCATGTATCAGATTTTAGCTGAATTTCTGGAATGAGGGAATGAATATTGTAAGTAATAGACATTTAAAAATGTATCTGTGACTTTTCCTTCTTAGCCTATTTATTCCAAAAATTTTTTGTGTGCGAAAAATCAGACCTTGGCGATGACCTTGAGCAGTAGGATATAAATAACTCCTACAAGCTTAGCATTCCAATAATGGAACACTAGGCATTTAAGCTGACTTCTTCATGTTTAATGAGAGATTTAGAGAAAGAACAAGGGGATCAAGTACGGCTGCAGTTGTGGGAGCTGTGAGAGAAAAAAGGAGGTAACATCCATGTATCAGTGTTGGCTCTTGCATAGGGGAGTATCTGTTGCACTGTTAAAGGTTGTTCCCCATTATCTTCTAGTGACCTGGCCCCAGGAACTACCCCATGGCTCCTCTGCTTTATATATTAGCAGGAACTGTACCATCAGGAACAGGTACAAACTCACGTGAGACTGTGAGGTCAAGTGTAAGCAACAATTGGTCTGTGAGGTCAAGTGTAAGCAACAATTGGTCACTAAGGTCATATCTGTCTGCTTTTATGTATCACCTAATACAATGTGGAGAAGGGGGTACTAGAAAAACTGAGCTTGAATTCTGGACCCAGCACCTTCTGAGCACAGTGTTCTTAAGCTCCCTCACTGCATAATCTTGAGGAGTTACTTCACACCTCTTGACCACATGTCCCTCGTTTGTAAAACTGGATTTGAAACCATTTACCTCATAAGGTTACTGTGCAGATTAAATAATACAATGTAGGCAAAATTGTAAACACAGTGTCCAGTACCAGGATAGATCTAAATAAATGGCAGCTAAGATTACTCCTAGCTCTGTGACCTGGAGAAAGCAGACCTTGTCCTTGGGATGAATGTCAGCTATCTCTCAAGATTTATGTGATGGTTAAATATACATATATTATGTTATCAAGATATAGTTGATTAAAATCCCCTAGTAAAATGTCTGGCATTTGGATGGTGCTTAATAAATATTAACCTAATCTGAACCTGTGCCCTCAACATGGCTTCTTAGAGTTACAGTAATGTGGCACTGATTAACCCGATGTGAACAAGGAAAACTTTAAGACTATTTTCCATGATAATGAAACTTTAAAGTTTTATTCCATTACATTTAAGAAACATCTTAAGGCAATTAAGTAACTAGAAAATAGATAAAGTATAAAATTAAATAAGCTCTGCCACATGGTCATGTCAGATTTATTTAAGGGTTCTGGATAACTTGAGCACACTAGTACCTTTTGATTAAGTTAAATATGTATGCTTTTAATTTCTAGGTCAATAAAGGCAACAAAGGGTAAAAATGGCTTTTGAAGGAAGACAAAGGAAAACTGAAAGAAGTAGCTTCTAGGGAAATTATTTGCTACTATCTCAGCCTTAAGTATTAAAACAGATAAAATCAGTAGTAAGTTTTTCTTTTGTTTTTTCTTATTATCCTTTTAGTTTTCCCAAGTATTTTCAGCAAGCCTTAATGATTGAGATTTTCACCACAACTAGGCAAGTTCAAGTTGTATACTCTTTAATCTACAGGCACTCTTCACAAGTTCATCTACGATGTTGTACTAGAAGTTAAAGAGCTGAGCTACTGTGGAGATATCGAGATGAATATATTTAAGCTGGGCATGGTGGCATGTGCCTGTAGTCCTAGCTACTCAGGAGGCTGAGGTGGGAGGATCACTTGAGCCCAGTAGTTTGAAGTTGCACTGAGCTATGATCATGCCACTGCATTCCAGTTTGGGTGAAAGAGTAAGACCCCACCTCAAAAAAAAAAAAAAAGATGGGTATATTTTGTCACCAATTTCACAAAAACTTCTCTTTCACACCCACCCATCATTACATTTTGGAGATGTGTTATAGACATTACTGTGGGGAAACTTTTACAAATCTGCTTTTACACAAACCCAAAACTAGAGAATTTTCCAGGTCTAATGACAGCCCCATTTTCTGATTCCTGCAAGCATTATGCAGAAACGGCTAAAACATAGGTTAAGACAGTAAAAGCAAACTAAAATGATGGGTCTCTTCCAAAACACTATTACCATAAATGATAAAATGTCAACTGTGCGGGTAAAGGATTCTCACAAATGCAAGCCTGAGGGATACTTCCTTGTTTTACCATTAGTTTATGATTTAAACCTACTTCATAAAGATGGAATGGCACACAATAAAAATAAAATTGCATATATTATGATATAGTTCATGGGAGGTAAGTTAGGATGACCTTTTATTTTCTTATTTTCTTTTAATGGGCTTTCTAATTATAAAACACATATTGACTATAATATGGGAACACAGGGGATGCAATCCAGCAGTTCTTTTGAATGGTTATAACATATTGTTGCACAGCACTTATTAATATATTAGAAAAATTATGTAGAAAGAAATGATGTTGAAACTACAGTGACAACTATTTTAGAGCATTTAGAAGCCTCCTTATGCTGTGAATGACATAAAGGTATGGAAATGGAAGCCATGGTTACTTCCAGTCACTAGGCTTGGTCTTATAGTTTCATACCAGGAAAAAAGCCAACTTTTACTTGAAGATAATATAGACAAGGATGCACTTGGTTCCGGAGAACGAATTTCCTCACCTTACTTACATATATTGTTAAGCATGTTCTCCTGGAACAGTCAACAATAAATCAATACAATATATCCCTTTTGTTAACAATATACTGTCTATCCCTTTGAGGCTATTTTTCTTACTTTTATAGTTCATCATTTTTAGCAAAGTTTCTTTTCCCTCAGGATGTAAAACTGACACCTGGTCAGAAAATTTTCTTTGACACTTTTCAAAATATTAATGTGCCTTGAGTATATAGTCACTGCAAGATTTACACATTAGGCAAATGAACAGAGGTATTAGATAAGAAATTTATTTCTAAAGTTTGGATTAAATGAAACTCTCACTTTTGTTCATTCAAAATGCAATTAACACTATTTTAAAAAACAATACATTTTATAATATGTGTTTGTATATGTGTGTATCCTACTTCACTGCAAGTAGCACAATTCTTTTTATTATTATTATACTTTAAATTCTGGGATACATGTGCAGAATGTGCAGGGTTTTTACACAGGTATACATGTGCCATGGTGGTTTGCTGTACCCATCAACCCGTCATTAGGTATTTCTCCTAATGCTATCCCTCCCATTGCCCCCAACCCCATCACACCCCTGGTGTGTGATGTTCCCCTCCCTGTGCCCACATGTTCTCATTGTTAAACTCCCACTTATGAGAGAGAACATGTGGTATTTGATTTTCTGTTCCTATGTTAATTTGCTGAGAATGATGGTTTCCAGCTTCATCCATGTCCCTGCAAAGAACATGAACTCATCATTTTTTATGGCTGCATAGTATTCCATGGTACATATGTGCCACATTTTCTTTATCCAGTCTATTATTGATGGACATTTGGGTTGGTTCCAAGTCTTTGCTATTGTGAATATTGCTGCAATAAACACACTTACGCATATGTCCTTACAGAACGATTTATAATCCTTCGGGTATATACCCAGTCATGGGATTGCTGGGTCAAATGGTATTTCTAGTTCTAGATCCTTGAGGAATCACCACACTGTCTTCCATAATGGTTGAACTAATTTACGCTCCCACTAACAGTGTGAAAGCATTCCTATTTCTCCACATCCTCTCCAGCATCTATTTCCTGACTTTTTAATGATTTCCATTCTAACTGGCCTGAAGTGGTATCTCATTGTGGTTTTGATTTGCATTTCCCTAATGACTAGCAATAATGAGCTTTTTTCATGTTTGTTGGCAGTATAAATTTCTTTCAGGAAGTGTCTGTTCACATCCTTTGCCTACTTTTTGATCTGGATATTAGCCCTCTGTCAGATGGATAGATTGCAAAAATTTTCTGCACAATTCTTAAAAAGCAGTGAAACAGGCCCTCAGAAAATTTTTGTTGATGAATGAGAAGTAAAAAAGGACAGAGGACAGAAGAGAAAACAAGTGGAAGCTGGGGGAATGCCCATGTTCTCTTCCCTACTTCCAAAATTCTAGTATTTATGCTTTTGAATAAATTAAAGAGGTTCCTCTTAGAAGAATTGAACACCTCGCCCCTAGACTTTAAAGCCTTTTTCTTAATGACTATGTATAATATACAACACTTTTGTAGTCTCGAGATTCAATGCAATAGTATTAAATACTCTAACTACAATGCACTGAAGCCTTAACTTTTTTTTTGTAAACACAGCTTCAATGTTTCATATTTATCTATAACAGCACACTGGTTGTTAATTTTGGGGGAGAAGGCAGACTTGCAGTAGAAGCCTTGTTAGTATCTTTCCCTAGGAAAATTTATGGGAAAATTAAATGTTTGAAATCTTTAAAGAATATAACTATTATAAGATTAAACTCACTGGGGCATCTTTTGTAGGATAGTGAGAAATGTGAAAAAGAACAAATTTTTACTCAGTGTCCATTAGGTGCCAAACTCTTTTGCATATACTATCTCATTTAACCTTTATAGTAACCTCTAAGAACAGGCACAATTGCTAACCCAGTTCAGAGATTATCAAAGAGATTAAGTAATTAGCCTAGTTCAGGGTAACACTGAAATTCAAACTCAGTTTTGTTTACTCTAAAGCACACAGTATTTACACTTTATCACATTAACATTTCTAAATTGGGGTGTTGGTGATGAAATTAGATATTGTGTATTATTCTTCAATTGGATATTTTTCAGTTTTCACTTTTGGCTTTTGAACTAAATTATCTTTTTTCTTACACACTCTGCTATGTAATCATCGAAGTACAGTGGGAAATTTAACATCCATTTCCTCTACTAATTAATAGCTATCCCATTTCTAAGAAAAGCAAATCTTAGCACAAAAACCACCCAGGTATGGCATGTATCCACTCACATATGTCAAACTTTCTGACTGATTTTCCTACTAGCACTTGCAACTGAGCTTCCTTAGTTGCTCAGTAAACCTATGTATATGACTTGGGTTACCAAGCAGTAGTTGGGAGCAAAATGAATGGAGAAAAAAGTGCATTTAGAAAAGAAAAATTAGGAAATGATTAGGCTTTCTGGAAACAAGTCAGAAGAAGAAAGAAAAGAGAAAAGGAAGTGTTGCCTTGACAAAGCACACGCATATAAAAAAGCCACAATATATTGTGGCCATGAAGAGAGGTTTCTTAGTAATTAGTGGCCCCTATTTCCATTCCTGTAAAATCATTTCTCAGTTTGCAGGATCACGACTCCATCTGTGCAACTGCTGGTTCACCGTTACATACTGTCCCAGTGTTGAAAAACAAGTCATATGCCAGTTTAAATATTATTGACTCATTGAATTATTTTACTAAGAGTGCATGTTGTGATGAAAGGCCAGTCTTTTGTTATTTTTAGAATACTTACTTGAGCTCTATATGCAACTGTATTATTCTCTATCATCTTTCAGTTTGATATCAAGAAATACTAAATTTATGATCAATGTATTCAGTTTGCTACCAAAAAGCAGTAAGGTTATGGAGAAGTATTAACATTGTCAAAAAGTACTAAGGTTATGGGGGAGATACACAATCATTAATCTTATGGGGTTTTGTTAAATATGAAATTGTCATGAAAATGCAAATAACTATCCATTGCCTTTTTCCAAACCACAAATAGATTTCATCTCCATAGACTTAAATAATTCTTCATGTTCACATATGTATCGTTCATGAGTACCAATAAGAGGTACAACCAACAGTCTTGTTGCAAAATGGGCCAACTGCCCAACAATGTATGCCTAGAAGGAAGGATGATGAAGACAGTTCTGTTTGTTCTATTACTTACACTTCAAGGCTAAATACTAACCCTAAATTTTAAGGATCGGTAATAGAAATAATAATGGCAGCTAACAGTTGATTACTTATTACATATTAGAAACTGTCCTAAGAATTTTATCTGTACTAGCTCTTTTTTTTTCCTTCAAAATAAATCTATAAGGTAGATACTATTATTAACCTTAGTTTACAGATTAGGAAGATGAGGCTAAGGTACCTTGGGAAAAGGAACTTGCTGAAAGTCACACATTTGGCCTTAGCCAAACCAGGACTTGAATATAGGATCTTCTGACTTCAAAGCCCTGTGACAGTACTTTATTAGTACCAACTAGAGGTAGCAGGAATTGTCAGAGACCTTCTGAACAACTTCCTAGTTACTCAGCACTGACTTTTTACACAGCCTGGGAAAAACTGGACAAAGGAAAAGCTATCACCACTTATGTCAGCACTTGCTATGCAAGTGTAAAACAGATTCCACCCTTAATGTCACTTTTTCAAAAAAAAAACAAAGACCCTTCTTAGAAGGAAGATCACACGTAAAACCATAGTACTTTTTATAATTTGAACACATTTAGATATGTCTTCCTTGGTTTCATGTTACCTTCTCTGCCAACATCCAAATAATAAAACAACGAACACAAGTTTCCATTCGCCTCAGGTAGGTATGGGGTTGACATTAGATGTTTTTTTCTGTGTGACAGGTGTGTTGACAAAGCTCACATCTGGCTTCATGAATATCTCAAAGTGTTTTTTTTCCTTTAGAAAATCTTGGTGTATGATTACTCAAACCTGCCTAAGAAGTCATAAATAAATAAACATATATATAATTTATATATAAATTAATAAATGTAAAGGAAGGCTGAAAATCTCACAATTAACTGTTTGTGAAGCCAATATTTTGAACAGCTGGACTTCCCTGAAAGTCCAAGTTGTATGGTTATTGGGAATTTTATCCCCCTTCTTTCCTAGGAAGAGCTCCATATAGTTGAGTGACAGTAACATCTGTGTTTCTCTGGGGAGCACATGTAATTGATTCTAATAATAATATATATCACGGGTTGAATGATATATATTGTGCTTGTTTCCAAGTACTTTTTAAATTATCAGATATTTCAAATCAGTATACAGCTGAACACTAGTTAGCTTTCATAACTATATGACATTCTTGTTAGTCTGAATCTTTAAATTTCTACTTTGTATATCTTTCTGAACTGCTTTTAAATATGGGTTTTATTTTAATGTGTGCTGATTTATCTTAACACAAAAAGAACCCATGAGCGCACAGCCCAACAATGCCCTAGCTTGTCATCAGTGTTACTGACTGCCTCACTGTGAGGGAAGTAGTGTTCTCTTTTTTCTCAATTCGAGACACATATCGGTCTTCTAAGACTTCTTCACCAATGTGGCAGAGAAGAATGCATTGCAAACAAAAATATCTAGGAGCAATCTGAAACAGCATGCCACAAGCATAAAAAGTAGTATCTTGCTTATTTTTTAAATTCATAAGCATTCTGCATTCTAATCTATAACCATGTTTGTTTTACAGTAAACATTAAGAGCTTTTTCCTCAGAATCTATAAGTCACAGTGGATATTGCAGGAATGTGCCCCACATTTGTGTCCCAGCCCTTTGAGCACTGCTATAGTTCTGGTGCTAAAAGACCTTAGTAAAAAGTACAGACTGTATATCAATTTTTATGTTAAGGGACATAGACCTGTAGCTAATTGCATAACCTAGGATCATTAGTGCTACTAACATTTAATTGTCTGACACAAATGCCTATCCCTTTTTCTTTTTTCTTTCTTTTTTTTTTTTTTTTTGACAGGGTCTTGCTATCCCCTCAGCCACTTGAGTAGCTACAGGTACGTGCCACCGCACCCGGCTGTTTTTTCTATTTTTTGTAGAGACAGGGTTTCATAATGTTGCCCGGACTGGTCTCAAACTCCTGGGCTCAAGCAATCCACCTGCCTCAGCCTCTCAAAGTGCTGTACAAAGAATAATACAGACATTAATTCCTTGCAAATACTGCAATTTGAGTTAATTTCAAAATTACAGGCATGAGACACCGCACTCAGTCCCTATTCCTTTTTCTAGGAGAGAAGATCTAAAACAACTTCCCTCAAGGTAAATCCTTTTTTGAAATGCCTTTCATATTATAAAATGGAATTTTATAATGGAATTACTCCAAGAAAGAATTCCAAAGACCAAGCTGAACATTTTTTTGTGTGTATGAAAAAGTTCTGATGTCAACTCATGTTTGGTATGATAGATTTTAAAGGGCTAAGATATAGAGAATCACATTCCTTTCCAGGAGTTACTTTTTGCTATGTCCTTCTGGACTCTAGAATATAAATCTACTCCTAGAACATCACATTCCTCCTTTCATTTCTTCTTCTCTCTTCCTTTCTTTTCTTATTTGTCTAGTAGAGATAAACTATAAAATTCTACCAGTAGGCAATTCCAATCTGAATTTCTTTTTTCGTAATTTAATGCTTCAAATTATCTGAAGTGGATTAGTATCTTTTTCTTCTATAAGCTTAAAATCATGTATTAAAGGTTTACTTAAAGGAAGACATTCCTACACCAATAAAGAAGCAGCAAAGGATAGGTTTGTCACATATTTGTATCTGTTAATACATGTATCCAGGTTTCCCCACTTATAAAATCAAGAATAATGTACACATGAATTCCTTGCAAATCCCACAGTTTGAGTTAATTTCAAAATATTGAGTTGGTTATGTTCACATTCCAGAGCTCCTGGTCTCCTTCCTGGTTGAATTATACAGCTAAAATACCTCAGGCAATGAGACATCAAATTCAGTAGCAGAGTTTTTCAGAGAAAGAAAACAAGACTAATTCCTGAGGACCGTGAGAGCATGCTGAAAATTTGCAAGCATGGAGCCTACACCTTCCTCCAAATACAAAGCGAGCATAAACACAAAGCGTGATGCCCTCACCTGGGTCAGGCGGCACACAGGCACAGGAAAAGAGAGTGTTGTAGCCCACTTTGAAGTTGGAGTTGATGGGGTAGTAATGTGCAAGCTTGATCATCTTCTTGAAAGCATCATAGATAAAGATGAAGCTAATCAGAGAAGAAAAGCCCTCCTCCGTGAAACGTGTGAAGTATTGAACCAAGAAGCTGGCATCAGTGGCTACCAAAATGAGACATAGGAAGGCGGACCACAGGCCAATCCAAAGGCGAAACTCCAAATAGTCAAAATTATTGTCCCTGGAAAAGAGAAAGAAAGGTGTTTAGATTCCTCCTCCTTGGAACACAAAGAATAATATAAAACTACCAAATGTCTACAGAAAGATTGACAAAAATACAAGATCACTTTTAGCCACTAAATGTGAAACTCTACTTTAGCCAGAAAGCACTAAGTTTAAGACTTTAGTATAATAATACAATTTTTAAAATAGTAATAAAAGTTTGAGGAAAACGCACTGAAAGTAGTTATGTCATTTATATGTGAAAACCTTATTATTTTTCTCATTCAAAAAATATGGTCCCTACCTTCATAGAGTTTATAGAGTAAATAATTTGCAAGCATAGCACTGGTACCTAGAATGTGTTCAATAAATGTTTGTATGAGCTTTATGTGTTCATAAAGACACTAAGATCAATATATTTTCTGTCCCTATGTCATCACGGTCTACTGAGGGAAACAAATCGATAAATGTAATCGCACTATAAAATACTAAGTGATAATGTTACAGAAGAAGGAGTAACTAATTCTGGCTGGAAGGAAAGATGAAGTTGCAGAAAAAATTCAAGGTGTTCAAGGATAAGTAGCAGAAACTTTCTGGACAGACCAGAGAGAGCAAGGCCAGGAAGAGGAAAAAATAGTTAAAAAGATAACGTGGCACAAGATGGCCTGTAATGCTCACTGTGTGTGGAGAGAGTGCCACTAACATGAGGTGGAATTAGAAATATGATCTGTCATCAGATCAAGAAAGGCTGTCTTGCCATGCTACTGCCAGACCCTTCCACTTCTTACGAAGCTTGCTCACAGATCTGATATTCTTCTGCTGAAGCTGGGTGTGAAGCATCTTGAGACCAACATCTTTCTGTGTTTGTCCCACAGCAGACCTAGAACAGGCTACTTCTATCTAAGGAGATCACTGTCTTTTGAGGCCTTTCCCATTTCTTACAACTGAATTATTAATAGTTCAAGATTCACAACTCTGAAAGGATGGGTCAAGTGTTAATGTCCTACCATTTTATACTGATCCCTTTAAAATTATGTGGAGAGTGCTTTACAATGATTTTTTAAACTCAATTTATTTGTGACAAAAAAGTGGGTAGTAGTATGTATTACTTGCATGAGAATAAGAAATAAGTCAAGGATTGTGCATGCTTGACACTCTAGAACCTTGCTTTTAGACAATGAGTTTCTGATAACTGCTAATGATATATCTTAAAACTTTCCCATAGGCAATCAACTCTCCACCTTTACCAGCACCAACCCAATCTTACCCAACCCACAGGTAAGTTTTTGCCTGATACAAACCCCCTCATTGATATCCTTACTGATATCTATACTTGCCTTACTCAAAGCCATTTTCCACACCACAGCCAAAATTATCATTTTTAATGAAAGTCAGACACCCCAGCTTAAAATCTTTCAATAGCTTCCCATTGCCCTTAGAATAAAATTCAAATTCTTTACCTAGCACAGTGCCTGGCACATAGAAAGTGCCCAGTAAAGACTTGCAGGATGAATAAATGCATGTCTGTAACTTAAGACTTGCCTGAGACAGTTACTGACACTGACCTAAGAACTATATCTCATGCAACCAAGACATGACTGTTCCTATGATAGCTAAAACTTATAGAACATTAGAATTTAAAGTTCTTTAGGTACTGTGATGATGAATTTCATGTCCTGACCAGGCTACGAAGTGCCCAGACATTTGGTCAAACATTATTCTGGGTGTTTCTGTTAGGGTGTTATTTGAGAAATAAACATTCAAATTGGTGGGCTTTGAGTAAAGCAGATCACCCTCCATAGTATATGGGAGGAATTCATCCAATCAGTTGCAAGCCTGAATAAAACAAAAAAGATTGACCTTCCCCAAGGCAGCAGAAAATTCTCCAGCAGACTGCCTTTGAACTTCCACAACATCAGCTCTTCCTGGTTCTACAGCAGACAGCCTTCAGACTCAAATAGGAGCATTGGCTCCCCTGGGTCTCCAGGCTGCCAGCCTTGTCAGCCTCTATAATTGCATGAGCCAACTCTTTATAATAAATCTGCACACACACTCACATTTTATGGGTTCTGTTTCTCTGGAGAACACTGGCTAATACCGACACCAATCTGTCAAATTACGTCTCATTTTATAGATAAGGACACCAAGACCAATGGAAGTTACATCATTTATCCAACATCAGGGTTTTAAGGCCTTTCCTGACAGAGCTTGACCAGAAACCAAATCTCCTGATTTTTAGGTTTTCCTTTTAAAAATTATAGCATGGGCCAGGCGCGGTGGCTCAAGCCTGTAATCCCAACACTTTGGGAGGCCAAGGCGGGCGGATCCCAAGGTCAGGAGACCGAGACCATCCTGGCTAACACGGTGAAACCCCGTCTCTACTAAAAATACAAAAAATTAGCTGGGCGTGTTGGCGGGCGCCTGTAGTCCCAGCTACTCGGAGAGGCTGAGGCAGGAGAATGGCGTGAACCCGGGAGGCGGAGCTTGCAGTGAGCCGAGATCGCGCCACTGCACTCCAGCCTGGGGGACAGAGAAAGACTCCGTCTCAAAAAAAAAAAAAAATTATAGCATGGTTCCCCATCTGATTTGTATTTAGCTCTAGATAGGGTGAATATTAAAGTCAATGTCTTTTGTTTCTCTCTTCTTATCTAATCACGTAAATTGAAATACATTACTGAAGGAGATTAATAATACTGGGGTAAGGTTATCTTCGATAGACTTTATGGGATCCTTCTGAAGATAACTTTTACTTTCCTTTGCTGTTTGCTTTATGTCCAGAACACCACTGTTTTAATCCTATGCATGCCTATGTGAGATAAGTAAACGATAGAAAAAACTGAGTTCTAGAAATTTGATATAATTTACATTATCATACAATGAGTCTGTGTCAGAATAACAACTAAGAAACACAGTTTTGTTACTTCTGAGCCAACATATTTTTTCCTTAAATTAAAATAAAAATTTTAAACAATTACCCAGTTTTGCTACCCTTGCAAGAAGATGAAAGAGCAATCTTGATTTGTCCTAAGAATGCTAGTAGTTGTTTATAGATTTCATGTTTACAGGATAGGATGAGAAACAAATCCATTAACTAGCTAATGGTTAGGAACAACATTAGTTTGGGTACAAAGGAAAAGATACATGTATAAACTTAAACCTTAGAATCTAAACAATATACTAAACTAGCTGCTTTAAAAGACTTAAGCAATCATACAGTAGTTCAACAAGAATGATCCAAATAAAGTCAATAAAACCAATGGCACCTCATTATGAAAGTGATATGTGTAGAGCATCAAGAAGAAAGAGGAATAAGAGATGAGAAAAATTTAAATAAGTTGATCATCGGTAACGATTACAGTAAAATGGTATTATTACATCCAATAAATTCCCTTGGTGCCAAATTTAAACAGCAATTAAGTTTTAAAAAGCAACAGGAAATGATATTAGAGATCAAAGAAGAAATTATGGTGAATTAGAAGGAAGAAATAGATTCATATCGTTATGATACCACTCAGTGTTCCTAGATATTTTGAGTCATAGTTTCTCAGTAGCATAAAACCAAGGATACAGACAAACTGAAGAAGTCACATCTGAAATATGCTACAGAAATTAATGTTCAGCCACTGACAAATAAATATAAACTCCCTAAAAAAATACATCCAGTAATATCATGGAAGAATTAAAAATTTGAAGGCTTAAAAGTAAACTGTTTAAAGAATATAGGGAAAACAATACTGAATGACCAAATGATAATAATACAAATTAAAATCCAACCTTAATTGTGAAGTTTTTATATAGCTTAGAACACACTGCTGAAACATCTTTCAGATTCCTCACCCAAGTAAAAAGAAGGAATCTAATTATTATTGTGATAAAATGTGTAAAAATAATGCAAAACAGATTGCAGAATTCGGGAAATAAAACTACAAGTATCTTTGAAAAGTTGTGAGCTATTTTCTTCCTTCTATTACTGATTTTAAGAGATGGCAGCATATCATTCATATTCCTTTATAATTCTCCAGTTTACAGGGCAAATATCAAAACCTCAGAAATAAATCCATGATTATGCAGAGTTTGAGTCCAGTGAACCTACAAAGCAAGGATCTACCTATTCTTCAACAGTGGTAAAATACGCTGGGGAAAATCTGGGCAAGACAAAGTAAAATAGTTCTTAACTGAAGGACATTTTCAGATCTCTTGCATGCTAAAGTCTAAAGCGAATTACCAAGAGGAGGGTATATAATATACAGCACTTCCCAGACTTACTGGGACCACAGAAGTTTTTTTTTCATGGAGCATGGAATGAGACTAGTAATTGATGAAACACACTTTTGGAAATAGTGATCTACCCAAACATTTTGTATCTGGACAGAATATTATCACTGCTGCTGCTATAACATAAACAAATGATATAGCATTGTGATTAAAATAATGCTTGCCACATATTACTAAATGATGTATTTAAAGCATAGCTTCTCACATGTTTCCTGTTGATTTACAACTGGTTTCAAATAAATCACTTGGAACTATGTATATGTTACCAATTATGATGAAAAAAGGGAGAATGAGAAGGGAACTTGCTTAGTGAAAGGAAATAATCTGTATCTCACAATTACTTAAAACAAACTGGGATGCAAACATTTTCTGTAGATTAAGGCTCTGATCACATTTCATCCAATAAATCTTTCTGCAAAGTTTGTGCATGTTTGTTCCTGTTTATAGTACATCCTTGTTTAATCTTTCCACAAAGGCTTTCTTGTCTCACACAATGTTTCCTTAAACATATAAAAACTGTTTGACTCTTTCTATAAACTGACATGAATAAAATTCTTTCCAATGTTCTTCTGAGAATTATGATAGAGAAGGGATTTATAATAATAATTACCTACAGAAAATTCACAACATTACTTAAAATTTGGAACTTTTTACATTCTCAAAAGACTCCTGCTGATGTCCTCAACCCTGTTTTCAAAAAACTGGTTTTAAAGCCTCATTCCCTCCTCCATCTTATGACTATTTTTGATAACACCCACACTTTCAAAGGCCATATATGAGTCCATAAGTCCATGATGTACTACGAAGGTAATGACAATTCTAAAATTAAAATCCTAAAAATGTATAACAATGTAAGACTATGGGAATGCCGACAAGGAGTGCCAGCAGGCCATGAGACATTCTTCAATCTACCTAAGGATTGAGATCTGCCAGTAAAGACAATTCTCTCTTAGAAGTATCAACTACATTAGAAAGAGGCTGGAATACCCAATTTCATTTTGAATCTATTTGTGTACTAATGTGGCCACTTGGATGATTCACTTAACTCATGTTTCCCCTTCTTAAAATGATCCATCAATTTCTAAAAGAAAATGCTGATATCATAATTGCGATGCCCATTAGAAACTTCTAGTGATTCCTGAAGAGATTTGGACTCTGGAGTCAGAAAGCAGGAATTCATATCCCAGCCCCACCAATGACTTGTGATGTAATATTAGGCAATTTACTTATTGTTCCTGTGCTTGTTTCTTCGTCTATAAATCAGGATGTGGTCCCTACCTCATAGGATTGCTGTAAGAATTAAATGAGTTAGTACATGTAAAGTGCCTAGGATAATACTTGGTACATGATCAACTCACAATGAATGTTAGGTATTTATTCAGCTGAGTTTTAGAAGCTATCTTTAGTTAAGAACATGAAACTGCGGTGAGGAGCAGTGGACTAAGTAAAGAGTATCCGGTCTCTTTCATTATTGAATGATGTGAACTTAATCAATTTAATTTCTCTAGCATGTCAGTCAGGATTATGGCAGGAAATAGAAGGCATTCTGAAGTAACAATAAATGGCAAGGCACTCAGGGACCATCAACCGCAGGAAGCCACTACTAACTTCAGGCTTGAAAAGGCCAAGGAAGGAATAGAGCTACCAGAGCCTGGTGAGGGCTAGAGTCAAGGTGGATGAGCCACTTGACAGGGGCTAAAGTCCTTGGGGATAAGCACTGCCAGAATGCTGTGCTAAAACAAAGATGGTGAGCTGGGGAAAGGCAGACATACTCAGACCTCTCTCTCTCTCTCTCTCTCTCTCTCTTCCCGTCTTGTTGGTACTCCCCATTAGCCAAACCCAAGAGAAAGCCAGAAGGCAAAGGGGCGTGGGTGTTGCTGTCCACAGGCATCAGCCCCTAGAGCACAGGGCAGGACAATGGGAAAGAGAGTAAGTGGGAAGGGAGCAAGGATGCACACAACGTAAGAGCCTCAGTAGAATCACATCTGAAACAAGTGGTGACTACCTAATTGCTAAGGTCCTTTCACCTCTCACATCTGAACATTCCAGTATTCTGAGTGATTCTTGGAGCTGCCTAATCACTATTCTATGCTCTATCTAGCCTATAAAGATTCTACAATTAAGCAATTCTAATTTGCAATTAAATATGTATGTACATACTTGCTGAAATTAAATAGAAGCCTCTCAAAAACTAGGACAGGTCCGGTGCTGCTCAGAATAGTGAGTGGTTGACCAGCAAAAAGGCAAAAGATGGCTCCAGAGACAGCAGTGCCCAGGAAACTCTCCAACACGCCCTAAAATAAAGAAAGTACAGATGTTAAATGAAACACATCTTTTTTCTTCTCATTTGTGATGTCACTAGGCAAATAAAGCCACATGAATATACTATTAGGAGGGTCTTAGCAAACATATCGAGAATGAAGGAGGCCGGGCGCGGTGGCTCACGCTTGTAATCCCAGCACTTTGGGAGGCCGAGGCGGGCGGATCACGAGGTCAGGAGATCGAGACCACAGTGAAACCCCGTCTCTACTAAAAATACAAAAAATTAGCCGGGCGTGGTGGCGGGCGCCTGTAGTCCCAGCTACTCGGAGGCTGAGGCAGGAGAATGGCATGAACCCGGGAGGCGGAGCTTGCAGTGAGCCGAGATTGCGCCACTGCACTCCAGCCTGGGTGACAGAGACAGACTCCGTCTCAAAAAAAAAAAAAAAAAAAATCAAGAACAAAGTCTTTTACCAATATGCATATTGCCACCATTTATTTCACCTTACATACAATTTAGTCATGGTTCCCTACTCCAAGGGTCGACCTGCTCTAAAGCACTATAATTACTATGATGGCTGGTGTGTAGAAGGCAAAAGGTGGCTCTGATCCTTACTAAAATACTAACTGAAGCTTCTACACATCAAAATCAAATGGTTAGAAGTGACTTGGTATTTTCGGTGGCATTTTCCTCTTTGTGGTTCCTTTCAGTGTTTAGCCTGATTTCGCCTTGTACATAGTAGGCACTTATAAGTAGCTCTCTTTTATGTACAAAAGCTATTTTTTTCCTAGAGACACACCTTTGAAATAGAGAGGGGCACAAAGGGGACCAAAAAAGTGATTTGTCCTCCATTCTGCAATTTCTAACACACCAATTTCAAAAGACATTCTCATTACATTTTCATCGTCCAATGTAAACTTATAGAAGAGCTTCAATTAACTATTTCTACAGAAAATATATGTGCTAGAACATAAATAAGTAGTCTTTTATGGCCACATTTCCTTTTAGTTACATCTCTGGAAATCAACCCATTATTTTCCTTTAGCATAATAAAAACAAAGGTGATGTGTCAGCAAGGACCACTGACACAAAACCATCCTCACTTTCCTAATCACGTCACTCAGGACCAATGCTTTCAAGGATGACAAACTAGCCTGTTTCCTATATTTTTCATTATTTCAAACTTTAGTTATTAGTTTAGTTAGTAGTTAGGTTGGTGCAAAAGTTGTCGCAGCTTTTGCCATTAAAATAATTAAAATAATGGCAAAAACCGCGATTACTTTTGCACCAACCTATAGACAAGCACATGTGTATTTGCAGGAAGGTTCTTTTGTAGACATAAAATAATATTTTATGAAGACGTGATTTTTAAACATAAAAGGATAACAGAAACCCTTTATTCATACATGAAGCTATAAATCTGAACATAAAACTTGCAAAATAAAACATTTTCAAATGAGTAAAGAAATTCTATAGCTTTAAAGGACACGATAATATATTCAGTGGTAGATAAAACAGTGGAGCAAAATCATGTGATCTCTTGGTATAAGAAGAGTTCTCTCTTCAATTAAACAATAAATTACCTGTTCTTAGAAGTATGATTTATGCCACATAAAATAAGCCTTTTAATTGAAACAACCCCCGACCTGGAGCAGAGTGGATTTCTGGGGAATCTGCAGTGTCCCTCAGTCATTTCCTGTGACCCTCAACCTCCGAGTTAACCTATCCATCTGTCAACCTCACTAGGCCACCTCTTACCACTGTCCCAAAAGTTCTCCAGCAACTTCTCATTCACTTATCATTTTTAAAGAAAATACAATATATATAAAATGATTATGAAGAAATTGTTTTTTAAATCAACTTACAAAACTTACACAGTAAGTGCCACTCAAAAGATTAGGAGACCATTATTACAATAATTACTCAAAATATTTCTTACAACACTACTTCAGAGACAGCAACATTCTCCATAGACTGACATTAGCAATAGCACATCCTCCCATTTTAAGGGTGGAATTCAATTCAGAAAACAAATGAAAATCCTTTAGAGCAGCACTAGATAATAATGGAGTTGGGATGATGGTGGATATAAAAACAAGAGTTGACAATTAAGTAGTAAGATTGGCTTCTCTCATGGCAAATACACACACTCTGAAACAATCCAGAACAACTCCAGTTCATACAGAAATCTAGGTTTGAAGCCTGGCAGGAAGGTCTCATAAGGACTTCCATTTACATGGATGTAGGTCCAGCACATGGCTGAAGGGTACCATCTCATTATTTATAGCCATTCCGTAGACAGACTATCTTGCTCATTCTTCCTCACAGGGACAGAAACCAGAATAACAAGGAAGGGCAGCAGAACCGAGATGTATTTATGCAGAGAAGACAGAAAAGGGTTATCCTAGGCCAACAAATAGCATTTGTCTTGATTTCTTAAACATTTAGACATGGAGATTCAAGGGAGTTAAGTGATATGAACAAACTCACATTCAATGTGACACAACAAGTCTTTGGGTCTTTAGTGTATGTACTTGCCCAACCAGACTTCACCCCTGGTAAGGATAAAAGGTGTACCACAGACTGGAATTTCAACCCTTGTGCATAGACAGTGGGCTATGTCTTTATAATTTATCTTTCTTTTTTTACATCTTACATCAGTGTATGCATAAGATGAAAGGTAGAAGCTTGAATGCTTCCTGTGGCAGGACAAGCTACACTCTGGGTGCGTGTGATAGGCAGATATACTACAACATTCTTTATCAAGCAAGGAGTGACATTTCTCATCACTACTATGGATCAAAACAGCACTCACTGAGTGTAAGGGAGAATATAAAGGGAAAAAGAGCAATACAAAAGAAGAGATTTTTGCATTCTGTACTTGATTTGACATAGCTATTAATCTTGGGGAGGATAAGAACAGGGTCTTCCGGCATCATCCATGTTTCTCTTTCTCTCATCATGCTATCCACCATCTCTACATGTGGTCTGTAGGCACTCAGCAACTGCTAAAGGAACCAAGAAGCAAGACCCGAATGACACTCTAGGTTCCACTTATCAAAGGTCAACAGGCATTGTTGCTCATTCCGTAAAGATAACAACCAATTTCTTCCAGAAAACCACTTTGATTTATGGAAGCCATATGACTGTTAAAAGGCAGATTATTTTTATTTCAGTACTTGATCCTTTGGTAAGTGCTACAGTTTCCATTCTGTTGCTGACAATCTTGAAATAGAGACAGGTGATTTATTATACACACTGCACTGGAAACTTGCTTAAACTTAGAGATGTTTCCAGTATTTCTGAGAAAAGAACTATTTGACATCTTCCTCTTCACAATACAGAAATTTAAAAAATAATATGTAATGAATAACTGTAGTTTAACTGTAAAGTTTAAAGCAATTTATAAGGTGAACTATCAGAAACCTCTTTTCTGATTTATTATATTCAGTGTTCACTAATACAAAAAGGAAAACAATGTGTGGATATGTGTATTTTTAAAAGCCATAACTCATAAAGGCATTTCTACACCTGATTTCTCGGAGGAACAAATTCCCTAGCAATTTATGAGGCTGCAGACAGCTAAGCTCTGAGGTGTGGAGTAACAGGATGCCACAAAGTGCTCTAGTCCATTTTGGTTGGGCTTTCATTTTATTCCACTTCTGATCATGTGACACCACCGTGGAACAGCAGAAAGAGCAAACAACTGGCAGTCAGAAATCTGCAGTCTAAGCTCCGTTCTGCCAAAAAGAGCTGATGGTCTTAGAAATGTCACTTCACCTCAGTAAATTTCAGTGTTTTTATGGAGAGGAAAAATTAAGATGCTATAGTAGAGCACCGGACTCTGGAGTCAGACAATCCCAGATTGACATCTATACCATATTATTTTCTAGATCAATGACTTTAAGCAAGTTATTTAACCTACCTATGCTTTCTGGAGTTAGTATGCACATTAGATACATAATGTATGTAAGGTGCTTAGCATAGTCTCTGACTGATAAAAACCTTTTCAATACATGGCAACCATATGTGTACTGTACTTATTTAAATATTAGATGACGGCTGGGCGTGGTGGCTCACGCCTGTAATCCCAGCATTTTGGGAGGCTCAGGTGGACAGATCACCTGAGATCAGGAGTTCGAGACCAGCCTGGCCAACGTGGAGAAACTCTGTCTCTACTAAAAACACAAAAATTAGCCATGCACACCTGTAGTCCCAGCTACTCAGGAGGCTGAGGCAGGAGAATCGCTTGAACCCAGGAGGCAGAGGTTGCAGTGAGCTGAGATCATGCCACTCCACTCCAGCCTGGGCAACAGTCTCAAAAAAAAAAAAAAAAAAAAAAAACCATGAGGAGGTTGGACTGGATAATCTCTAAGGTCTCTTCCAGGTGGCTCAGCACAAAGAGCATGTCTTGGAGTCAGGGACATCTGAATTTAAATCTCAGTTCTACCAGTGACCAACTGGGTAACCTTTCTAAATCCTACTTCTCTTCTGTAGAATCAATAGCTACTTCACAGGATAATTATTTGGATAAAATGAAAGAATAATATGTAAAGAGCAAAGAACAGAGTCTCGTATAAAGCAGAGATACAATCTAACGTTGATTTCTTTTCCTTGGCTGCTTTTCATCACCTTCTTTTCAGCCTCTATTATTTCTCTTTCCTTTAAGAGACAAAGGAGATAAAAAGAAATTCAAAAGAAGTGATGTGAAAAGATAAAAAATAGTCTTCAGAAGAAACAGGTAAAAAAAAAAAAAGGCTCTTTAGCTCTACAGTATTTCCCAGAGTAAATTTTAAATCAACAGAAGTCTTAGGCGGCAACACTATGGCCATTAAGAGCCACTTCTTTCCATTCCTTTGCGTCACATTCAAGTCAATCATAATAAATAAAATAGCTTGTTTTACTTTACAGCAGTGAAGTCAAAATCGATATCCAAAAACATTTGTGAATATTTTTCAGCTTGTATTAGGGTATAAAATTAAACCAAGGATGGCCCGTGTTTGGCCCATGTTTTTTTAAAGTCAAGAGATTAGGAGACATCCCAGAATAGTAAAACATATTTTTTACTAAAAGAAATCAGACCATAGGAGCAAGATTCTAAAAAAAATTAAAAGCCAACCATGATTTGTAATACCAGCATTTTATGTCTTTCAGCAACTTGGGACAAGGGCTGCCAAGGCCACCAATACCTGTCATGGCAAAGGCAAAGCAAGCACATTCAAGATGATAAAACATTATTAAAAATCTATGCTGTCAACTTGGACTTTATCGCAATTTGGTTTCTTCATATAACACTAAAAAGTGACTTTTGTTGTTTTATGTCCTTTTTATTAAGGACTTTATTATTTGGATTAATACTTATAACCCTGTTTAGGGAGGCTGAGTGACAATAACAGAAGGGGAAAAAAGGCTAAGGAGAAAAGTGGCAGAACAGCCTAGGAAAACAAAAAGTTTTCTATTTTTTTTGACAATTTTCCACCCACTAAAGTATGGAAAATAAAGGTGGCATCAAATGATAAAGCATTTACCAACATTACTGTCGTGTTTCAGGCTTTAGAAATTTTTTTGTTTATAACAGTAAAAAGAAATGCCAGTCTTTTTGGTGGTGTTCATAAGGAACTCTGCAGCATATTGAATAATAAATAATAAAATTAAATTTTGCTAGATAAGCCTTTGAAACCAAAGTTTAGTCAAGAATTATGATGTAGCCCAATGCCACTGGAAATAAGCAGTCAGAGCGGAATTACCTATATGAGTTTTGATGTCAGGTCACCAGCATAAGACAAACCACATGATCAAAAATAAGTGGAGAAATGATTCAAGTATCTAAAGCAAATTTGGGTCACATGAGAGTCATCTCAGAAGATTTTTTAATAAAAAAAAATACTGATTATTTCCACCCTAGACAATTAAATCAGAACCAATGAAGATAATGCCTAGGGATTCAGTATTTTTTTAAGTTCCCCAAGTGATTCCCATGTGCCCCAAATGTGAGATGTACCTCCCCTTCTCCTTCAGAATAGCAGTAACGATTGGTCACACAGACCATTCATCTACACTAGGGAAGGAGACTGGATATACAACCCTCATTTTTTATTTCCCCTGTGTAGCTACAGCCAATAAATCAGTGATTTCTGTCCTGACAGATCACAGCTGCCAAATCCTTATTGCCACCCGCTCTGCCTAAAGTACTTTGTCGTCATAAGCAAGGATTTCTGTTTACAATGCCCAGCAGGAAATGAAAAAAAGGCAAGACTTGAAAGATGAATTATTTCCCTGCTTGAAGAAAAGTATGAACCAAAAATCTTACCAAGAGTTCCAAGTCTAATAGACTGGATGAGCAAGACATGGAGGGCTTTCTAATATCTTTTTTGTTTGAAGAGCTGTGAATATGTATCTAGATCAGAAACATTAGGCCAGTATAACCTTACACAAAAACCAATTCCAGATGGATAAAAAATTTAAATGAAAACAGAACAGAACTAAAATACGTGGGTAAATATTTCTTTAATCTTGGGGTAGGGAAAACCTCTCTAAATATATCATGAAAAGAAGAAATTATTTAAAAATTGACAATTTGGTCTACATAAAAATTAAGATCTATACAGCAAAGAAATCATAAATAAGGTTAAAAGACATATGGTAACCCTAAGAAAAATATATTTTGTAATATTTCTCACAAGCAAAGAGAAAATATCCTTATTATACAAAGAGTTCTCATAAGGCAATGAAAAAAACCCTAAATGCCCCAAAAGGAAAATATACCAATGATACAAGTATAAAGAAGTATAGACAATCAATAAAAATGTGAAAGGAGATTCACCCTCACTAAGTAATCAAAGAAATTAGAATTAAATAAAAAATGAACCATTATTTTTCAACCCACAGAATGACAAAAATGAGAACATGGGACAAAATTCTGTTTTCACAAGGGTATAAGCAAGTGGAATCCTTGTCCGTTATTGGAAGACGTATGAACTGATATAGCCTTGTGTAGTGTACTTGAAACAAATATCAAAAAATAAAATGAGCACATCCTGCAATCATTCTGCTAGAAATTTGCCCTAAGAAGGTAATCACAAATAATAAACATGTAGTTAATCACCTACATTTTTTTGTTTATAAAAAACTGGGAAAAACTAAAAGTCCACTAAGGGGGGCTCTGTTATAGTAATAGCACATGCATCATGTGTATAAATATATGTGGTCATGAAAAATGATGTTAAATATTCATACTGAAGTGGAAAGACATCCATGAAATACTAAAGTTATGTAACAGCATCCTATATGTCAATCTATCTGTATACACATGAATTTTAAGATGTGTGGGAAAATGTTCATGACAATGTTAATAGTGATTAATTTATTTATGTAAAATTCTATATATCAATCTATCTGTATACACATGAATTTTAAGATGCATGGGAAAATGTTCATGACTATGTTAATAATGATTAATTCTGGTTGATGGGTTTAAGGGCAAAATTACCTTCTACATAATTTTTTTGGATTTTTGGAATTTTCTACAATACATAATTATATCTTATTCTCAAAACAGTTGCAAGTCAAACACAAAATAAGAATTAGAATTTAGCATCAGTTGAGACTCCCCACATCCCTGCCTAAATCTCTATCATTTTCTGATCACCAAGAAAATAGGGTGACAAAGGTCTTTCAAATCAAAAAACCCACCGAATACACATTACTTAATCTCAGTCAAACAGGATTTAATTCGCAACTTGCCCATGAAGCAAAGCACATTATTTAAAGTTTCTTTAAAAAAGAAATAGCTAATAAGTTTTAAAGGCAACCAGGTAATGCAGAATCCTTATTTTGTCACTAAATATGTCTATTTATTTTTACCTACCAAAATTGTGTCATTCCAACACATAATCTCTACCTAACTTTGAAACTGGAATATGTTGATAGTGTAGATTAACGTCACCTTATATTTTCACTTCAAGGAGGAAATGCATTTTGGTGCCAAAGTACAACACTCAGCTAAACTGAAACTCTTGCACAATTCTCAATACAGTAAAGCAATTACCAATTTGCTTTAATCTTGCTGTTGTAAATTACACATAATAGGCTTTGTAAAGATTTGTCTATCTTATAAAGGAATATCACATGTGAATAAGAAATGATATAGTTCCAACTTAAGCAGATTGATTAAATATTCTCAGCACAGCTTTATGCTAAAATAAAGTCTCAAATTTGGAGATGGCAACTATAAATGTTCCTTATTATGAGACAAGTTCCCTTAAAATGTGCTCTGTTAAGCTCCAGAAATATCACAAAATTCACAGAATCTAAAAATCTTACTGTATTCTTTTGCTGAAAGGTTTGTGAAAATAGGATTATATTTACTCCTGGAAAAAAATTAAAATTACTTTCTTCACTCAGTGTTCACTCTAGACTGTGCTTATTCATTCACAATCAACAATGTAGGCTTAAATTAAAATACTTTTCTGTATTTCATAACACTAAAAGGAATAATTTTTTAAATAATATAAGACGTCACAAGGTATCAAAAATTATTCCTTATATAAGTATCTTGCCCATAGACTAAGTAATCCATAAATATTTGTTGATTTAATTTGCATAGGTTCCATTCAGACAGTACTTTGAATGAAAAACCAATAGTAGTAATAAATTCTACTGAAATACATTTATATGCTGACATTTAACAATTTAATTAGAAGTAGCTAAATGAATTGAGCAGTATACTTGTTTGGCAACCAAGAATATAAATGAATTGGCCCATCCATGTGAATCGGTTCCACATCAGTGGATTCAACCAACTGCTGATCAAAAATAGGAAAAAATAAAAATAAAACATAACAATTTAACAATAAATGCTAATACAAAATTTAAAATATAGTATAACGTATTTCATAGTATTTGCATTGTATTAGGCATTATAAGTAACCTAGAGATAATTTAAAGTATATGGATGTGCAAAGGTACTACACAAATAGTACTCCATTTTGTAAAAGAGATTTGCACATCGATGAATTTTGGTATCCGTGGGAGGAAAGGGGGTCCTGGAACCAATCCTCTGCTGATATCAAGGAATGACTGCAATAATGCAGTGAGTTGGCATGCATGGTTACAGAGAGTTTAGTTATGAAGGGGACACGTTCTTTAGGATGGTAAGGCTGAAAAGCCTTTGTTTACCTGACAATATGGCAAGGAGACCAGAGCATTACTACGGGACTTACTATAAGAAAAGGAAAATAGGAGTGTTGCATAATTCTCGGACTTCAGAAAGCTTATGTTCTAGTCCTCCACTGCTGTACTATAAAAAAAGAAAACAGTCACAAGCCAGGGTTGCATCTCAGATGAATGTAAGGTCAACTCTTGGCTGAGTGGTTCAGTTACTCAAAGAAGCCCTAGCTAAAGTTTACTGCTGACATTTAACAAGAAATTTGTGAATACCCATTCTGTAAGTCCCAGAGTTCTCTCAGGGCAGCCTAATGGGCAAAATGTGTACGCCAAGCTAGTGAATTCATGCAATCATCTATGTCAGCGTTATAACTGTATGATTGTACTTAGAGACACGGTAGCCTCAACTGTTCTATTCTGAACATAATTTCATGGGAAATAATCTACATAGCTCCCAAAATAATCACTTCTAATTATATATGTGTATATATATGCTCTAAGATAAATGCTTCAAGCAGGCAAGACCTTCTGAACAGAAGCTGGCAGAAGAGTTTGCTTAGACAACAGCCATGCAGTGACTCATCTGTGTTTTCACAACACGTTTCTACCCAGCACCCATGTCTATTTGTAGCCTGACAATAAAGGCCCTATGTGAACCATCTCTGAGTTGTCTGCCTTTAAAAGCAAGGACACTGTTCTCAGTTGACTCATTTGAGCTGCCTGTGCTTTTGTGAATAACCCACTGCCACATTTATGAAGGCATGTGACATAACTGCAGATTATTTCAGGCTCTGCCAATGCTTTTCTGCTTAGTCTTGGTCTACTGTTTAGAAAAGCAAGTGAAGCCAGAGGACTTCATCCCCTAAATATGCTCACTACACCCCACTACTGGTATCTCTTTGGGGTAACTGAAAAAAACTGTTTTCATCAACACCCTACACTATAACTGGGATTCAGAATTGGAATTTCTGTCTATTTTGCTCGTCTATCTTTATCTCCGGCACTTAAAACAGTGTTGAACACATAGTAGACACTCCATAAATACTTGCAAGGAATGAATCAACTTCTGTCATAGACCTGTAAAATGACCTGGGCCTTAGCACCAAATTCATAAAATATTGTCTTATCCTGGTCCCAGGTCAAGAAGACTTCTCCTGCCAGAAAGTCAAAAATTTTGTGCGGTAAAGTACACATCCTTTCAATCAAGAGATTATCTTCCACCTTATATTCCACATTAAATCACCTTACTCCCTAGTCCTTAAAATATATAAAACTACTAATATTTGTTAAGTTTTGGTTCAACAAATTTAAATTAATAGTCATTAATTTTCTATCCCTCTTTTTCAGTGTTTTTGCCACTTACTGTGATTTCTAGATGTATCAAATTGCAGTCTAGGAGAAAGACATTGCCAATATGTTTCTTAAAGGAAAAAAGCTTCAGAAGAGAGTGAAAAATATGTTCTTCAGTATTTTCAAACAATCCATCCACAGTTTCAGTGAAATTATCAATGGAGGTTACAAAATCTATTAATAAAATAATCAAATTGCATCTGGAAAATTTCCCCATAAATTTGAAAGTCAACTCCCAGCAGTCACATCCAGCAAATGGTTATTTTAGTAGACTACTTAACATCCTGAAGCACTGAAAGTATTTACGTTTCTCCTGAAATCTTTAGAACACAGAAAATAGCTAATTCCACCAGCAAGGCCTTTCCCAGGTCATATATCACAGAGGAGAAAAATACCAATTAACTATGTATGTTACATAATAGAGTGCTCTACTTTCCCAAAACCTACTCATATAGAAGTTCATCCATCTAGGAGGGATCAAAACAGATCTGAACAGACTTCTTCTCTACAGTCAGATGCAACATTGTAAAGTCAAGTCTTATGAGGTTGCAAAGAATTACAATTCAATTCAAAAAAGGCAATAAACTAATACACATAGGCAATATTGCAATGTCCCCACCTCAATGAGAATGTCCATCCAAAAAATGTTTAAAAATATCTGCACAACACAAGAAAGTCTCTATACATTCTGACAGACGGAAGACAGTTTTGTTCTTACCGCCCTCTCAAAATCACAGCTTTCTTCTGTTTTCTTAACATGTGGTTGCCTGTATTAACTTCTTCAAGCTGGCCGTAGGGTGTTTCCCCAGTGCCATCTTCTCCATTTTTTTCCTTGAACGATCTGTTTTAGTTATCCTTATGCTGTCATTTAGATGAAGAATAGCTGCCCAACTTGGATATAGATCAAATTTTATAAAAATTCTATTACTGACATCACTACTACAATTTAATGTATTCATTTTTGTCTTACAAATGAGGGAAAAGGAGAAAAACACGCTCTATTTCATCTCTATGTCCTATTAGAGTTGGTTCTTATAACCCATGCTGCAGATCTCTCACTGGTAACACAGAGATATGTGTTCTTTGACCAGCACATTTTATTTTCTAAAATGTTAATCAGTTGCCAATATTTAAAAATCACTGGCTTCACTAAGAATCAGAATTTTCAGCCTCTCTTTGAAGATCAGAAAATGAAGCAAGACTGGGTACACATTTATGTGGGAAAAAGCAAAGCTGAGTGGCAACTGCCTCTTTCTGATGGAGTATGAGCTCTTAGACATCATCACAGTCCCCCCACTGTGAGAAAGCCCAAGTTAGCTATGTGGAGAAGTCGTGTGGAGAGTATCCAGACCCCAAATATTCTGGACATCCTAGCTTAGGCACCAACACATGAGTAAAGAAGCTGCTGCGTGACCTCCACCTCTGCTGCCATCTGACTGCAAGTGTATGAGGGACCAAAGAGAACCACTCAGCTGAGCCAACCCGCCATCCAAACCATGAAAGAGAGTAATAAAATGGTTGTTTCAAGCCTCTAAGTTTTAGGGTAACATGCTATGCAGTACTAGATAAGAACTAAAAGATAAAACTGCACTTGACAAACTAAAATACAATTGTATAATTTCTCCCTTCTTACTTAGGTCAACACAGATGTTATAATCTCCATAGTATTTTTGTATTTAGACAAAAATCTAAAATATGCATGTGCCCAGGAAAGAAAACCAAAGTAGAAAAAAAGCAATCCTATGGAATCAGCTGCATTAAAAAAAAAAAAATAAGCTGGCTGGCATCACTTATGAATACCACATAGGTTATACAGTAATATATAGTAAAGTGGAAGGAAAAGTGTGAAAAGGGCTTCAATCTGGTCCTTTTCACAGGAATATAACTTCATTCACTACTTGTATTCATCACCTAGCACAATAGCTTTTTTTCAAATGATTGGATCAACTAAAAGTAGTTTTGGACATATTTTTCTGGTTGGTGGAGGGAATCAAACACATCTTTTCTATCACCAAAACTTTAGCTATTATTGTTGCCAAAGGAAGGTAATGCTGAGAAGTAACCAACTAATTGTGGTTACAATTAATCATACAAAATAAGTGAAGCCAGAGTCGTTACAGCTTAATGAGAATCAGGTCCACCTACAGGAGACATAATTGTTAGCTTGTATTCATTAAAACCAAATTATACTGGTAAACATGCAAACCCAACTTTGAGCAAATCACTCAGTGGTATGATGCTATTTGCTCGTGTGTAAAATTAAGCTAATAATACATTTCCAAAGAAAGTGTACTCATCAAGTTTAACAGAATATGTTCCACATAGTCAAAGTAGTAGAAGATCTAAACCTTGTGCACTGTACAAGATTAAAGCAGCTGATATGCTTTCGCCCAAATAGAATTGTGTATCCTCATTTCCTTCCCTTCCTTTCCCTACTTGTGACTCAAGCCAGATTTCATCGAGCTATTTTTATAATTACTAAAATGCTGGAAATACAGCAGCAGGCCAGAAGCAAAGTAAAATGCAGCATCCAGCAAAAGAAAGAAAATCACGCTGAGTAACTGAAAGGCCATCTGCTTCTAACTGAGCTGTAGGGGTGAGGAAGGCAATCTGGGCTGTACTATTTGTGTCCTCCTCAAAACCATACCCACCTGCATGTTGTCAGTGGCATCCCCAAGCAGTCCTCCAAAAGTGATAGCATTAGTTACAGTTGCCAGATAAATGAAGAGAATTGCCGAAAGAGCTTGAATATTTAAAGCATCATAAAAATCACTGGCAAAAAATGGCACTTTCCTCTTTATGTCTTTAATTAATCCACCACAGAACCTGGGCAGAGAGAATGCAAACATCCACAAAATGTAAAGTAAATTACCATCAAATTAATCAAGAGGTAACTCATTAAATCAAACACAACATATTTAAAATGCTTGAATCAGTGACAAGATACTACTTAACCACTTACGATGAAACCAGAAAACTATAAAGGAATAAATTTTCTTCTATCTCATTCTTTTTGGGTCACCAACTTAGGTGTCACATTTCTTGAAGACCAGCCAGTTGGTCTTTAGAAAAGAGTGAACTGTGTAAATACATTAAAATTTTTCATTGCCTAGAGAAAAACGTCCAAATATGCGAGCAGATCATATAAAGGCCCTTCATCATCTTGCCATAGTACCCTTTCCACCCTCATTCATACATTCATTCATTCATTCATTCACTCACTCATTTATTCATCATTCATTCTTTCATCCTCAATAAATGCTACTGAGCACCTGCGATATGCCCACACTCTGGCACTCTTCTGAGTGCTGAGGACACAACAGTGAACAACATGCGTCAAAAAACCTCTGCTTTCATGGAGTTTACTCTGGGAACCAAAAGGAGGCAGACAATAAATGAATAAATGCAACACATAGTGATAAAAATCAAGAGAAAAATTAAATGGGAAAGAGCATTATGTAGTACTGGAGAAAAGGTGGTTGAAATTTTAGATAGAGTGGCCAGGTCTCCAAGAAGGTGACTTTAGGGTAAGGACCTGAAGGAACTAAGGGAGGAAGCCATGGAGGTGTGTGATGGGAGGAAATGCAGCTGAGCCCCATGACAAGTGTCAGCAGGTCAGTTGAGTGACTTGCACATCGGTCTACTCACCCTCCCAACCAAGCCTCAAACCTCAGTCTTCCCCAGGGCTTCTGCCTAGAATGCCCTATTCTGAAGCTCAACAGCTCTCCGAAGTCTTGACCTTGCACTTACAGTTCATATTTCCACTCTTGCTATTACATTTTATTAGGATTATCCATCTATCTGTCTGCACACCCACTGGACCTTAGCCGCACTCAGTGCCCTGCTTCAGTTTTCTTAGTATTCACAGGCCTGCGCATGGTACCACGCATATTACAGGCACTCAATTAGTTTAGCAAAGGTGAAATATAAAAGAATGAAATATATTCTGATTAAATTAAAAATTAAATCCCAGAACTCAATGTGTGTAAAAAAAAGAAAAGGGTATTCCTAATGGAAATAATTTACAAAAAACTATTCAAAAAAAGGTTGGGGAGGAGAGGAGAGAAGATTTTATGTTCTCTATCCTTTGAGAATAAAGGAGAGAGGAATAATACCCTGTTAATTTGGGAGAGAAGTCCAAGTGGGTCATCAGGAGAACGAAACAACTTCATTTCATTCAGATTCAATTGCATATTATAATGACATACCTTTTCATGTTCAAAAACCCTGCAGTGTTTTTAAAAGGCCATATCTTCATAAAATAAGTATCCCACTTAAAATTTTACTTAACATCCAATAAAAGGAAGAATCTAATGGTAGGGAAGGAAGAGTTATCATGGAAAGAAATTAGCTGAAGCAATTTAGGAAACCTGAATTCCCAATTACAGGCTAAGGAGGTAGAACAGTGAGAACTCATTCCTATATCATGTTACTCACTTTTAAATACACATACAGGCGAGAAATAGAATTATGAAAGCCAAGAGGTGAAGGCTGGTACATCTGTCAGTCCTCTGCCATCTCTCTGACCCTAATACGCCCTCAGTCATTCCCCTCTAGTCTCGCTGGCTTTGGTGCCAGCCCTGCCACACACCAGGCACTCTGTTGCAGCCCACCTCCACACACCCACCACACCCACATGGTCTGTCTCCCACCTCCTGTAGCACTTTCTTCAAATGTTGCCATTCTCTGTAAGGCCTTCTCTGACCACTCTCATCTAAAATTGGAATACAATACTCCCATCCTCAAAGTCCCTACTTCTGCCTTAATTTTCCTCATAAAACCATCACCACATTTACTTATTCACTTACTGCTTATGTCTTATCACTACAATATAAGATCCTTATGGGAATACAGTATCATTTAATTCACTGCTATATTCCCAGTGCCTGTGACAAATAGGTATACCGTAAATATTTGTTGGCTGAACAGATGAACAAACTAGTGAATAATACGTTGATAGATGAAGAGAAATTTACATTTAAGGAGAACCTCATCATGAATGGCAAAGGAAACTGTCAGTTACCGTCCAGTTCGCTGCAGTTCTTCACAATCCCCATGTCCGCCTCCTCCGTGACCTCCATCATGGGGTGTATCCCCATTCATTTGAACATTCTCTCCACCTGAGTACATATTCTTTCTAAGCAAGACAACAGAGCCCAAGAGTATATTAGTTTATTTTATTCATTCGCTTCTTAGCTGTATCATGCTCTGGCTAACGGAGAGATGGAGTGAAAACCCTTAAGGTGAAAGACTGTTATTTCTTTCTGCTATCTAACAGACAATTCTTTAAGTGTTACATTTAGAACCAATACAAATGACTGGATGAATAGGAAAGTTGAATGAACTGTATGTCTTAAAAGAGGGAAACTGTTTCAACTGGGAAAAAATAGATTTCTAGAAAATTGTTTCTCTTCAACTATTTTACCCAATCTCTTAACCATGTACATCTACAAAGACTCACCTTCAGTAAATTTATGTTTCCAGATATACAGGGAGTCCCCAAAACATCCCCAAAGCATGTCTGTGAAACATTCCCATGTAGTAATCTGAGATCTCCAATTTATAATAACTAAAGAACATCATATCACATAACATTTATTTTACAATGCCAAGGTAACGTGAAACCAAGGCACATAAGTGATCCATTTGAGAAAATACATTAAGTTAAACAGGAACCTGAAAATATTAGAACAATAGGTTGACTTCGCTTTTTTTTTTTTTAACATAACCTCCTTCTCAGGGTCATCTCAGCAACTGAAAATTATCAACTGCCTACAATTTACCTTTTGTCAGAGGATGGAAGACTCTTAGGAGGCTCTATCCTAATTGCTGGATCCCATTCCCCAGGTGGAAGGACAATGACTTCATCTAGGAACTCATCAATACCAGCAATCAGGTCGTGCCTGTCTTTTGCTTTATAAGCAATGTCATGGAATACCTAAAGAACAATAAAAGATGTGCTCATCCAAAAAGAGAACTCTGTACATGCTTCACACCCTATCAAGCCTGAAGAATGCAGCCCATAACAACTGTGCTATTAATATTAATCCAGCCATGCTCTGATAGTCCCTATTATTCAGCCTGCATCCTCAAAATATAGGCATTCAGATTATGATTTCAAAGAATAGAGGCAGAGGCCTGAAGAAACAGCTATGTTTTTATGTGTTTTTTTTCCCTACCAATAATATAAAACAACATTGCCTTTCAGCTCCCACTGGTATGTACCACTACTGATACAGTTGCTATGGAAGCCAGATTAAAATGGTTTGGAGAAATATACTGAAGAGTCATTCCCTGAAATAAAAACTACTGGGATAAAAATTGCTGATAACTCAAGAAGGAAAAGTTCAAGCTGAGTGTTCAGATCGAGTTAAGACCCAAACACTGAGTTCTCAAACACATAATGTGAGATATTTAAAAAAGAAAAATCTGGGTTATATTGGCAGCACATTAACCAAAAGGCCTTAAATAGTCGATCATCTGTCTATCTTTTAGCAAGGCAACAACTAAACCATCTAATGCAGCAAGTGCTTCATATCTTTTACACAGATCTCCAAAGAAAGAGGTTCCAAAATGTACACAATCCTTTCTGTCAATCATTCCATTTTTCTAACAGAGCTGATGATCTGAAATTTCTTTACATATCACCTAAGTCTTTCATACTTCATAAGTCAAATTATTAAGTCTTCAGAAGAGAAGACGGTCCCTGTTCAATACCCTTACCTATTCTTAAAGACTGCGACTAAACCACTTCTCCAGGAAAAGAATTTTTTAAAGCTATCAATTAAGTAACATTTAATAGTCTGGGGGTTGTGGGGTTGAGGGGAGGGTGACACAAAATGCCAGCACATAATCTGGGGCTGATATAGCCATTCTCAACCTTATTTTCTCTAGCTGTTTCCCATGATAGAGGCTGGAAAGTCACAGATTCACTTTCCCAGCCAGCTATGCAGATAAAGATGAACAATTCCAACTAATAAGATATAAGAAAAACACTGTCTGGGAAAGCTCTAGAATACCTGTTTAAAAAGGGAGATACAGCTAGCATTACCACACCGTTCTTCCTACTTTGAATAAATACAGATAAGATGACTGGAGCTGATGGTAGGCAATGTCATTTTACCATACTGACAGGAAAAAAAAAACATGCTATTTTAAGATCATAAATTTAGCAAGAGCCTTAGCTCTTGATTTATCATTAAGCCGTTATGTTAAAATAACCCCAGCAAGTACCTACCTCCAAACTTCCAAATAAATCCCAAATTGTTTAAACCACTCTAAATCTCACTTGTTAAAATATTCTTAATTGATACATCTTAGGAGAAAGTATTTTTTAAAACAGAGCTAAATTACAAAAATGCAAAATATAAGATGAATCCACTGAGATGAGTAAAATAAATGTTCCCTTGAGGGGAAAAAGCAGCATAGCCATAAAGCTTTCAGTCACAGAATAAAATAGCTACCTGAGTAATCATCACATGGAACATCTATAACTAAGGAGAAAGGTACCCCTTTCTCCACTTAACACATAGAAAAACCGACAAATCAAGCAATGAAGTAAAAGCAATACATTTGGGGAAATAGTACGCCAGAAAGACCCAGGAGCAGAAACTAATGATCCTCTATTCTAACAGTATTTCTCCTCCTATGGGAATAGTTCAGAGTTTTATCATATCTAAAATGCATGTAACAACATCTAAGCTGTTATGAAAATAAATGGGGTCATAATTCCAACCTGTATAGATACTCTGCCATAATGGTTGCTAATGCATTTTTAGATGTGTATCATTCCTTCCCACAAAATAAGAAAACCATAAAACATGTACTTTCTGATACCTAAGAAAAAATGCATTATCCAT
The DNA here is from genome assembly GCF_009828535.3 of Hylobates moloch. Classification (NCBI taxonomy): domain Eukaryota; kingdom Metazoa; phylum Chordata; class Mammalia; order Primates; family Hylobatidae; genus Hylobates; species Hylobates moloch. The sequence continues at coordinate 60,826,311 of NW_026652277.1, forward strand.
TTTATTAGACATTATTTTATAGAACCCATCATTTCTGAAATAATATAGTATATAGACATTTGAATTCCCAGAATTAGTATATTAAAATTTCAAGAGATAAAGTTTAAATTAATACAATGACCTTGAACTTTTTTTTTTTTTTTTTGAGATGGAATCTCGCTCTGTTGCCCAGGCTGGAGTGCAGTGGCGTGATCTCAGCTCACTGCAACCTCTGCATCTCAGGTTCTAGTGATTCTCCTGCCTCAGCCTTCTGAGCAGCTGGGATTACAGGCATGCACCACCACGCCTGGCTAATTTGTTTATTTTTAGTAGAAACGGGTTTTCACCATGTTGGCCAGGCTGCTCTGGAACTCCTGACCTCAGGTGATCCACCCACCTCAACCTCCCAAAGTGCTGGGATTACAGGCGTGAGCCACCATGCCCAGCTGACTCTGAACTTTTTAAAGAATATTTGACATATATCAGTTTTAAGAAATGCAAATGTTTGGTAAAAGAAATGAAAAATGTTTTATTCCAACAGTGTTTAGAATCCCATAGAAAACCAAAATGCATGCCTTACTTTTTGAAAACCATATAGGGTTCAGCTCATTTGTCTCAAATGACTGTATCTCATGTTATAAGGAAGTCTAGTAACCACATAATTCTAATTGAATAAATTGTGACAGCCAATTCACAGTACGACAACACAAGTAGGACATTCACAGAACTCCATCTTCCTGATTTCCTACCTCATCAGACATCAGGGTGGCAATGGCTCTGCCAATCTCATGGTAGGACTTGGCTTTCCCCTTAGGACCTAAGAGAATGAACAAGAACCTAATGGAAAAGGAAAGAAGCAAAGGCTATAACACACATTTCATCAAACTCAACATACATAAAACTGAGAAATGTTTAACTTAGTTCATAAAAAGGTTAGGTCTAGAATTCACCTTTAAAACAAAGGTAATATATTATTGGTAGTACAGAATATACTCTTTCGCACTATTGCAAAACACAGTTCATTGTTCAGTTTATTTGGAGGCAAATGAGAATTTAGCATAGAAACCTGAGAAGCTTCTTCACTGAGCAGGAAAGGTGCACTTCAAGCACTTAATATGAGTCATTCAATCTTTCTATTTTAAACTTTTTTTCTCTCTCCATTTCTACTGATTTTCAGAATCTTTGGAGCAAACCCATCAAGCACAATAACTAGAGTTAGTGCATCTTCACATTTCTCTGACTTTTCCTTACCCAATATGGGCAGTGACAGATGATCGTCTCCACACCTTTAAGAAATATGTCTACTCAGAAGTGACTGGGAATCAGCAAAAACCAAGTCCTCTACAAGCAAGCCACATGGTGACAGCCAAAGTAAGGAAAGAGAAATATGAGAGAAATTCAAAATAAAGCATCATTCACAGACAGTCAAAATTCTTTTGTGGGTGTCCTCTTGTCATTTACCAACATTTTTTCTTCATAATGCACAAAGCATTGCTCCATAGCAAACAGGTCCTGAAACATACAATAACAAACTTAACCCCACTTAGGTTCACCTCTAACCAAGTTGGAAAAATTCCCTCACTTATCACACAGGGCCTTTGCCCTGTGGCATGTTGGCACTGGGGATGAAGGAATCTGATAAGTAAATGAGTAAGAAAAAATTTACAAAAAAAATCTACAAAAGGTGACATGGGATAAATCCCACCTTGATATTGATCATGTATCACCTAACGGGGAGATAATGAGGACAATAAAAATGATAACATCATATGCCTTCCCAGCTTGTAAGGCCTCCAAATCACTTCACATTCATCACTTTATTTACATTTCCATATGACCCTCTGCAGTAAAGAAGGTGTCCTATTCCCATTTAATGGTGAGGAAAGTGAGGCTGATGAAGGTTAATGGAAGAGCCCAAGATCTGTGCCTAGTAAATGACAAAGAGCAGCTACATAGGCATTCTTACCTCTTGTTCTTTTCACCACATATTTCTGCCTAATACTACCTGCCCAACTGATATACCAAGGTTGTGATTTAACAGAAGTCCAAAAATGACTTCCACAGGTCTTCCATAGGTCACTCTGGGTCACTTCTGGATGCTTAGCCAGGGACAAGAAATCTTAGGTAAGATTTTTATGGTACCAGAAACAGCTTGCCATTTTGCTTAGCAGAATTTTATTTTTAACTTACTTATTTATATACCTCACTTCAAATAAAAAAGGATTGACAGCAAATACTTTAAAAAATGTTTGGGTCTGTTCCAAAATGCCCTTGAATGTATAATTACTTTTTTTTTTTAACATAAAATTCAACCCAAAAGGGATTCTAAAATCCCAGAAATTAAGAATGTAAAAAGGTGTCTGAAAGTTTGAATACTCAGGTTTTATACCAGAATAGCCATAAAACCACTTAGTACTTATTTGCTTAGAAACCAGTTCTGAAATGAAGCAGCACACTCACTTTCAAGTGTTACCATAGTAGATAGCAATCAGCAGGCACCAAAGTCTGTTCAAGTATGAAGGAAGTCATTATTTGAATTGAATTTCAGCTCTTTTAACACTGAAGTTTAATTGACACTAGAACTTTTGTCCCTTCGAAGCTGGCCCCTAATTATATGCCACTATGTATAGTATTATAAAGTGCTTCTTTAGGACTGTAAAATGTATTTTTCTAAAGGGACTGATCACTTATTTGAGTGCAACATACACAAAAAATATTTAATGATTAAAGCAAAATAATGCTTTAATCCCATTAAGAAACATAAGTACTGGTCACATTTCTCAATTTCTTTTGCCTGACTACAAATGGTTATATTTCAATTCAATAAGCGTGTGGGTTTAGGTGAAAAGGGGCAGATGCTGTGCCACAAGAGAAAATATCTAACACCTGGATCCTTAGTACAGTTTTAAATAATGGATTTCTTCTGCTTCCATTTTTATTATCTTCATGTATCTAAATATTAACTTTTCAGTAATGCATAATATCCAAAACTTTTCCAAACACTCTGTATCTCTTCCTACCTCTCCCTAGCACCTCCATGATGATTATAGCTTACAAATACATATTATGGAAATGTATTTATCAACTGACGCATGAGTTAATTATCAGGTTGACTATATAGCAACAAAGTCAAAACATTGTCTAGTTAGTGAGAAAACATTCTCAGTCATTAATAGTCCTCAAACATAAACTTTGGCAGACAATGGGTATTCCAATAGCTGATAGAGTAATGGAGCCTCCAAGTTACATCCTATGAGACGAGGACAGACATTTTCTATAAAATATTTACTCTTTGTTCTCTGCTAAATAGAACCAGTCAAAGAATGAAAGGAAGCAGCAGATCAGTGGTGTCTACACGATAGCAATAAATGCAGTATATGAGAATTATATTGGTTCAGTAACACAGATATAAAAGTAGTATTCCTCTTTCCTGGGTAATGCAATTTTTATTTTTTAAAGAAGGTATTTCTTCATTAACGGAATAATACCAAGGGCCAAACCAACATGGTGGACATACCAGTTAAAATTTTCACATTACTCCAATCAGGAATAATTCAGTAAATCTGCTTCCTTAAAATGATAAGTAGAGAGAATCCAAGCATTCATAAGCAGCAGGAAACATAACCTCAAGCCAAAAATGTCATCTGGAAGAATGGACACCCTTAAGAAGCTTCTAATCTGGACTGCATTATTGAAATGGGATGAGAAATCCGAGAAAACTGAACACAAAACAATCCAACAAGTTGAAGTTCCCTCTGCCTCAAATATGTTTTCTCTCCTTTAACCTTCAAAGAAGCGAAAGCTGTTACAACTTTTATGATTGAAGTACATCCTGCCAAACTCAGCTTTTATAATGTACTGAAAACTCCTTTCATGACCCAAGCTGTTTTTTGTCAATGGACAGATGTTATTTTTATCCAGAAGCTTTTTTCTTTATTAACAAATTAGAGTAAACATCACATTTGTGTGGCTGCAAGGGCACAGCCTACTTTGACAGCTTGGAAAAAAAAACACAATAATTTATGTTACTAAGTTCTTTTTATTCACTCATAAATAGAAATAAGTCAGTTACAATTTTTAATAGCATCTAGTTATCTGAATAATCTTCATGAGGCCCTTTTCTACTTTTCTGAGCTTTTTCATATAGTTAATTATGCCTGCGGAAGATGCCTCCAGCATTCTCCACGACGAAAGGAAGTATTAACCAAATAATCTGTGTCCGGAACCAACGGCCTATACTCACATTCACAAAATAATTATAGGTAGAAACAGAGCATAATATGAGAAAAGGAGCTAGCCTTCCTAAACCACTTGATGTTTTTGGAAAAGATATGCACCCCCCTCTTTCCTGATACATCACAGCTATTTCTAGCACAAACTCAGCATGTACCAATCCTTTATATCCTTCTCTCAAAACAACAGTGAATTCAATAACCCATTATTCATCTTTATCAGCTTTGGAAAATGTGGCTAAACTGTGGCTTCCATAATGGATTCATGAGGACCACAAACCCACCATAACCAACTGCATTACATGCGGTAAATATTAATAGCAGCTAGCAATTAAACCGGTGGATGTGACAAAATTGAACTAGCAGGATCTCCATCCCAATCCCTCTAAGTTTTTCTAATGGCTTTGACAATTAATCACAAACTACTTCTTTTAGATAAATAATTATTTGTAACATATATATATTATCTTACAGTGCTACTAAGAGGGTAAACATTCTAAATTTTTAACAGTCTGGAGCTTACTTAATAACCAATTGCCTTACATGTGCAAATCAAGGTTAGAAAAGCACAAACTAGGGTTTTCATTCTTCTTTATAAGAGAACCCTAAAACATTTTATTCCAATCCTTTCTAGAATGTCCCTAGGCTCTCCCTAAAACTCTTGTCTCAGATTCAGAAATCTATTTAAAGTTCTACTCCCAGCACTGATGCTGAATCTTCCCTTTGCCTTCATCTCTCAACTGTAAAATGGTATAAGAAGAACATTCATCCCCTATATAGCTCAAAAATATGAATGAGGCTGGGCGTGGTGGCCCATGCCTGTAATCCCAGCACTTTGGGAGGCCAAGGCAGGTGGATTACTTGAGGTCAGGAGTTTGAGACCAGCCTGGCCAACATGGTGAAACCCTGTCTCTACAAAAATACAAAAATTAGCTGGGTGTGGTGGCATGCGCCTGTTATCCCAGCTGCTCAGGAGGTTGAGGCAGGAGAATTGCTTGAACCAGGGAGGCAGGGGTTGCAGTGAGCCAAGATCACGCCACTGCACTCCAGCCTGGGTGACACAGCAAGACTCTATCATCCCCCCAAAAAAATTATATATATATATATATAGAGAGAGAGAGAGAGAGAGAGAGAGAGTGAGTAGTGGCCTCTGTGGATAGACACAAGATGACAACAAGCAAAGTGCCTGCAAGATACTAGGAAAATCATAAACATATCCTATCCAGTCACCAAAGATCAAAGAACAGGGTTTGTTTCCTTTCACATGAATGGCAAGACGGGCCCCTACACAGATAGACATTCACCCAGTTGATAGTCATCCAGCTGTAAGTGGAGGCTAAAACAGATAAAGCAAGTAACAGAGTAAACAGTGAAACTGGTGAACTCTACACAAGAAATGGGAGCTACCAGAGCCGTATTTCCTAGAAGGTGCATGGTAGTAATACTGTTTATTAGAAATGGAAATAATCATAATAATGGCAGCATAACTTTCCTCCACCTTTAAAAAGAAAAATGACCATAAAAAGATACACGCAAACACAGATTTTTCAGGTTTCCTTTCAGTACAATAGAGTAGCATGCACATTAAAACACATCATGAAATGCAGATGCAGTCCTCCACAATGCCTACCACATTCCTTGTGGGATTTCCTTTATTGGATTTCACAGGATGCAGCCACCGTAAATGGCCCCACATCACCTACACACAAAAAGCTAATGAGACTCTCTACTCAGTGATTACGGCTTGCACTAGTTCAGAGGACAGCAAATGGATGAAGCTATTTCCTGGAAAAATGTTAACATGCAAGGATATATTGTTCAGATTATTGCCCTGAAATAGTTATATAATATTATTGAATTACGTTGCCTTGAATTGCCTGGCTCCTTTTGCTAATTTAAGTGATGCTGTATTTTACCTCTACACTAGCCCTACCATCCATTATAAAAGAAAAAAGTCAGTGAGCCAGACAGAAATAAATGATAAGCAGGACACAAAAATGGTCATGATTTGCTCTCAATGAATGCATATTTTGTTAAATAAAAGCCTTTTAAAATATTTTTTATTTGTACCTTCTAAAGAAAAATGGTAATAAAAATGAAAAGCCATGAGCAATTTTCTTTAACACTTCTCGGCATGTTTTTTTCTTTCAACCCCTAGTAAAGTTAGTCCAGAGAGACATAAATAAAGCCATAGGGGCACAGAGCTGGACTTCAGCCATTATCTGAGTCAGCTGTTCTCCAGGTGACTGCACAGATAGAACCACAAGGCTCTGCTGGAATGTTTTCAAGCAAAAAGCTATGTTACAGAAAATACAAATCATCATAATCCTATTAAGTGAATAAGCTATGATGATCTCTTTTCCACTGCTATTTGTCCAATAACAGCCCTATGTATCATTCCTATTTTAAGTGTCTAAGAAATATAAAAATGGGTTAAAAAAATACCTGTATGATGAGGAAGAATGGCCTGTAATCTATGAATTGGAAGCCTAGAGGAAATTTTCTCTTAATTTTCCTCCTAACCAGGCTCTAAAGAAATCTTGAACCTCTTTACACTGTTGGTTAATCATGCTCAGACCATCTGAGCTGAGGAGGATCCATCTATCACTGAGGAGGATTCATAGCCCTTCCTGCTCACATGAAGAAACCTAAAGGAAATTCACCTGTCCTTGCCCTGGAACCCACAGAAAACAACTCCCCCGCCCCCAATCCCGCAAAAAAAGTCCTATTCGTATGATAATTTTCTGTCAACCTGAAGACTACAGGTTTTCTTTAAACTGTCTGCAGCACAAATTTAAGTGAAACATTAACTTCTAGTCAACTAATTGCACTCCCAGGTCAAGCTTCCTAACTCTGTGGAGCTCAGTTTCATAGGTGGATGAAGAGGATGACTTCTCAGGTACTATGCAGTGAAATGAGTACGTGATTATAATAACATTAATATACTTCACTTTAAAATAAAAATTTGCGACACAACATTTAATAGCGAAGTATGCAAATTTAAGTATACGGCTTGATGATTTTAATATATATATATGTGTGTATAAACCTACTACCAATTTTCTGATAAAACAAGAGTAAATGAAAGCAACTATGACCTCTGAACCATTTACTAACTGTATGACCTTGGACAAATTACTTAAACTGTTAGACTTTTTTTCATCTGTAAAAACAAGATAACTATAGTTTGTCCCTTAAAATATTATCGCAAGGATTAAGTAGAATAATCCAAAAGAAGAACCTAGTATACTGCCCAATAAACTATTATAATTGCTATTATTATCACTATATAAGTGCCAAGAAATTTGATACTATAAAAGTCAAACAGTCATTATTTCAAGTTAAACCTCTCCAATATGTTTGCACTAAATATTTCCTCATTCTATTGATTCTCCAGCCTGAGTGGGAGGAGATAACCCTATTAGTACATTGTAGACCCCAGGTAGGAGAGCAGCTTACCTTGTGGGCACAGGAACTTCAGTCAGGGCACCCAGCATGACAGCCTGCTGTAGCCTAACAAAGGCAATGAAAGGAGTATCCAAAAAGTCAACCTCCCCAACAAGCACGTTGGAAGCTTCTGCATCACGTGGCAACTTTTTCATGAACTTATTCTTCAGCTGCATGAGAAGAACCAAGGAAACACAATTTAGTTCCAGAGAAGGGAACAAAAACAGCCTTCCCATGTATCACTCACAGGAAATTCCTTTTTACAAATTTACACGCAACATGTTCTAGCTAGCCACTTTTATATTATGTTTAAACATTATATTATAGTAAACATTTATCTGTACCTTGGATTCAAAAATATTGTGGGAATAATCACGTGGTTTACGTATAAAACAATGTATCATACAACTCCATTCACTTATATATTCATTCACTCAACAAAAGGTTGTTGAAAATCTACGATGAGCCAGGCAATGCTATAAGCCTTAGGGAAACAGGGGTGGATAGATTAATTACATGCCCTCCTTAGATTAATATTACCACAGGGAAAAAATAAAATATAAAGTGCTGATAAGTACTAAGAAAAAAAAATAAAACAAGTAAAAAAGGTACCATTTTAGACAGGGTGATAGGGGAAGGCCTCTGAAGAAATACATTCGACACTGGAGTTAAGATACAAGCTATGCAAAAATTGGAGGAAAGAACATTCTGGGCCAAAAGAATGGGAAATGCAAAGACTTTGTGAGAAGAAGCTGCTTGGCAGTTACAGGATAAGTAAGAATCCAAATGTGGTAGAAGCTGAAGGAACAAAGGAGAGAAAACAGCAGGCAAAGAACTTGCACAGGTAAGGGGTGAACCAGATTGTAGGACCCAATAGGCTACAATAAGGAGTTTTGGAAGTTTTAGGCAGGAATTACCTACCAAAAGCCCAAGTAGAAAGACGGAGCAGGAAGACGTAAATTTGAGAGACATCACCATGTAAACAGCATTTGGTACCATAAGACAGGATGGCACAGTCCCGGCTGTGAGTGTAGATAGCGCAGAGGGGTAAGAGATAAGTCCTGGGCTACCCTAACTTTTATAGGAATAGGAGAAGATACAGGCAGAAAACACTGAAAAAGGGGAGGAAAACCAAGACTTAACCAGTAGCCAGGTGAAGAAACAGCTCAATAAAGGAGTGAATCAGTTAAATCACAGGCTGCTGAATGTTCAGGTAAGATGGGAGCTAAGAATGGACGAATGAATTTGGCAAGATGGAGCTGCTGGGGATTTTTTCTTTTTTTTTGAGACGGAGTCTTGCTGTGTCGCCCAGGTTGAAATGCAGTGGTGCAGTGGCGTGATCTCGGCTCACTGCAACCTCTGCCTCCAGGGTTCAAGTGATTCTTCTGTCTCAGCCTCCCGAGTAGCTGGGACTACAGGCGCATGCCACCATGCCTGGTTAATTTTTTTGTATTTTTAGTAGAGAGAGAGTTTCACCATATTGGCCAGGCTGGTCTCTAACTGCTGACCTCGGGATCCACCTGCCTCAGCCTCCCAAAGTGCTGGGATTACAGGCGTGAGCCACCACGCCCGGCCGGGGATCTTGACAGCAGCTGTTACAGTGGACACCAGAGAGAAAAGATAATTGTTTTGAGAAATGTTGCTACCAAAAAAAGCTGAGATTTGGGGAAGCCAGGGGAGAAGGAAATAAAATAGATTTCTTTTTTTTTAAGATAGAACTATTATATTTACAAATAGAATGCATCTTGATACCAAATATTAAACAACTGGTTGAGAAGTGAAAGGATTCCATCAAATTTCTTATTTGGGATAATATAAATAGGTAAACACATATTAAGACTTGCCAACTTAAAGAAAATGTAGTTAAACCGTTCGTACGGCAAAATTTCAGTATATTAGAAAAATATCATTTTAATTCATGGGTTAAGTCTTTTTGCTTTTCATAGTCCTCACTTTTTAATTATAAAGGAGATGGTGGTTGGGGAAAGAGGCAGATATTTGATTTTGAATAAATGTTATTACAGTTCTAGTAGAAGGATTTGAGATTATCTAAACATTACTAGTAATTGAATGATTCCGTTTATCCATGACTATCTTATCTTCAAAAAAGCAGATAATTGAGGACTTCTAAGCTTTTATTTCTTTAATTTTTAATGCATTATTTTCATGAAGAAGGAACAATCAGAAGACTTGGTTTTGTCACTGACTCAATGACATAGTTTGTCAAATAGTTACAATACTCTTTTTAAAGCTCCCTAGACTTTTCACCCTGACTTTCTCACAGGAACCTTGTAAAGTAGTTAGGACAAGTCTTATTATCATATTGTAATATTGACCTTTTAAAAGAAGCTCACATAGTCAAACTTCTTCAAAGTCCAAGTGTGGAGTGGAGATTGGAACTCTCATCTCTTTCTCTTTGCATCTATCGTACTTAGTTTCAGCGTGTTTGAGCACCATGACAAAAATAATTGCAAAGGTGCAGCGCTTCTCTAAGCAACAAAATATGGCACTTTGAAAGGCAAAGCTAAAGTTACTTTTAGCCTTAATGATCACAGTCCATTTTTTCGGAACTGTCTTAATGGTGTAAAAAATGCCACATATTTGTAAAACCAAAAATAACATATTAAGGGGCCAGGTCTCTGTGAGCCCTGCACGAGCTGGGAGTGGCCTTGCGCAGCCGCAGTAGCAGAGGGCGAGGGGGCCTTCAAACCGTCACGGTTTCTTCCGCACCTCAAGAAGATTTCTGCCGCTGCTTTCCTCCATCTGCCTCTTGCGTGAGCTACCGACCATGAGCTGAGCTGCGGGAGTCCTGCCCACCAGCAAGAGAATCGGTGCTGCAGGAGCTCATTTCCTTTGTTAGGGGCTGGCTCAGTGCCCCCACGAGGCCACACACATCCCACTCAGGGGCAACTGGGCCTTCACTCCCATTTCCAAGACGGTGACTGTCTAGCGTGAACTTGCCAAGAATTTCACTTTGGAGGGGGCCGCTCATCCCAATAAGATCTCCATTATAGGAACTGGATCAGTTGGCATGGCCTGTGCTCTCAGCATCTTATTAAAAGGTTTGGGTAATAAACTTGCCTTTGTGGATGTTGACGAAGGCAAATTGAAGGGTGAGACAACGACTCTTCAACATGGCAGCCCTTCCATAAAAATGCCAAACATTGTTTCCAGCAAAGACTACAGTGTCACTGCAAAGTCCAACTTAGTCATTATTACAGCAGGTGTTCCGGCAAAAGGAGAAACATGCCTTGATATAGTCCAGAGAAATGTGATCATTTTTAAATTAATTATTTCCAGTATTACCCAATGCAATCCCCAACACAAACTGATAGTAGTTTCTAATTTAGTGGATATTGTAACTTATGTATCCTGGAAATTGAGTGTATTTCCCCAAAACCGTGTTATTGGAAGTGGCTGTAATCTGGACACTCCCCGTTTCTGTTTCTTCACTGGGAAAAGGCTTGATATCCACTCTGAAAGCTGTCATAGGTGGATTCTTGGACAGCATAGGGACTCAAGTATTCGTGTGTAAAGTGGACTCAATATTGCTGGCGTCCCTCTGGCGGATCTGAACTCAGATATAGGAACTGATAAAGATCCTGAACAGTGGGGAAAAGTCCACAAAGAAGTGATTACCTGTGGCTATGAGATCGTTAAAATGAAAGGTTGTAGTAATTGGGCCATTGGCCTATCTGTAGCTGATTTAACAGAAAGTATTTTGAAGAATCTTTTTTTTTAATAGAAAACAACAACAAACATTGTTTAATAGGCAAACTCATTTCCCATTGAAATGTCTTTCACTGCAGTGGGAAAGAGCAGCCACACATAGCCTGGGTTTTAATGACATGACATTGTCAATGGGAAGTTACAAGGAGAAAAAAAAAAAAGATGCATTTGATTTATTACTGAATTCTGGAAGGATTATGGACTATGTGTCAGAATTTATTTCAAATGAATATTTGTTGAGAATTAATTATCCCTAAGCAATTAAATGAATCTAGAAATCCATCAGAGGAATTATCTTTGCATCCCCTAAGTAGTAGCCAGCACTGACTTTGGTCTCTGTTTCATACTGGTCAATAATTCACATTGTATGAACTGATTAATCTAGTCATGTTTTTATATTAGGTTAGTGCAAAAGTATTTTTTATACTTGAAGTTCTGGGGTACATGTGCAGAATGTGCAGGTTTCTTACATAGGTATACACGTGCTGTGGTGGTTTGCTGCACCCATCAACCCGTCATCTACATTAGGTATTTCTCCTAATATTATCCCTCCCATAACCCCTGACCCCCTGACAGGCCCCGGTGTGTGATGTTCCCCTCCCTGTGTCCATGTGTTCTCATTATTCAACTCCCACTTATCAGTGAGAACATGCAGTGCTTGGTTTTCTGTTCTTCTGTTAGTTTGCTGAGAATGATGGTTTCCAGCTTTATCCATGTCCCTGCAAAGGACATGAACTCATCCTTTTTTATGGCTGCATAGCATTCCATGGTGTATATATGCCACATTTTCTTTATCCAGTCTATCATTTATGGGCATTTGGATTGGTTCCCAGTCTTTGCTATTGTGAACAGTGTCACAATAAACGTACGTGTGCATGTGTCTTTATAGCAGAATGATTTATAATCCTTTGGGTATATACCCAATAATGGGATTGCTGGGTCAAATGGTATTTCTAGTTCAAGATCCTTGAGGGATCACCACACTATCTTCCACAATGGTTGAACTATTTTACGCTCTCACCAACAGTGTAAAAGCATTCCTATTTCTCCACATCCTCTCCAGCACCTGTTGTTTCCTGACTTTTTAATGATCGCCATTCTAACTGGTGTGAGATGGAATCTCATTGTGGTTTTGATTTGCATTTCTTTAATGACCAGTGATGATGAGCTTTTTTTCATATGTTTGTTGGCTGCATAAATGTCTTCTTTTGAAAAGTGTCTGTTCATATCCTTTGCCCACTTTTTGATGGGGTTGTTTGTTTTTTTTTCTTGTAAATTTGTTTAAGTTCTTTGTAGATTCTGGATATTAGCCCTTTGTCAGATAGATAGATTGCAAAACTTTTCTCTCATTCTGTAGGTTGCCTGTTCACTCTGATGACAGTTTATTTTGCTGTGCAGAAGCTCTTCTGTTTAATTAGATCCCATTTGTCAATTTTGGCTTTTGTTGCCAATTGCTTTTGGTGTTTTAGTCATGAAGTCTTTGCCTATGCCTATGTCCTGAATGGTATTGCCTAGGTTTTCTTTTATGGTTTTTATGGTTTTAGGCCTTACATTTAAGTCTTTAATCCATCTTCAGTTAATTTTTATATAAGGTGTAAGGAAGGGATCCAGTTTCAGTTTTCTGCATATGGCTACCCAGCTTTCCCAGCACCATTTATTAAATAGGGAATCCTTTCCCCATTTCTTGTTTTTGCTGGTTTGTCAAAGATCAGATGGTTGTAGATGTGTGGTGTTATTTCTGAGGCCTCTGTTCTGTTTCATTGGTCTATATATCTGTTTTGGTACCAATACCATGCTGTTTTGGTTACTGTAGCCTTGTAGTATAGTTTGAAGTCAGGTAGCGTGATGCCTCCAACTTTGTTCTTTTTGCTTAGGATTGTCTTGGATATGCGGTTCCATGTGAACTTTAAAGTAGTTTTTTACAATTCTGTGAAGAAATTCAGTGGTAGTTTGATGGGAATAGCATTGAATCTATAAATTACTTTGGGCAGTATGGCCAAATTTTCACGATATTGATTATTCCTATTCATGAGCATGGAATGTTTTTCCATTTGTTTGTGTCCTCTTATTTCGTTGAGCAGTGGTTTGTAGTTCTCCTTGAAGAGGTCCTTCACATCCCTTGTAAGTTGTATTCCTGGGTATTTTATTCTCTTTGTAGCAATTGTGAATGAAAGTTCACTCATGATTTGGCTCTCTATTTGTCTATTATTGGTGTATAGGAATGCTTGTGATTTTTGCACATTGATTTTGTATCCTGAGACTGCTCAATTTGCTTATCAGCTTGAGGAGATTTGGGCCTGAGATGATGGGGTTTTCTAAATATACAATTGTGTCATCTGCAAACAGAGACAATTCGACTTCCTCTTTGAATAATCTTAAGAGGGTGCATCCAGTTTCCACCATAATTTAGAGCTTTTACGGGATAAATGAAGTAATATTCCTTAGCATTCCTTGTATCCTAGGACAGAATAGTATTACAGATCTTATAAAGATAAAGGTGACCCCTGAAGAGGAGGCCCAGTTGAAAAAGAGTGCTGAAAGACTTTGGGAAATTTAGAAGGAGCTCAAGCTTTAAAGTTGTTTAAAGCTACCAGTCTGAAGGGTTTTTTTGTTGTTTTTTGGTAGCAATCATTTTATTTTAAAAATTGTTGTATTATGTTAGTTTTATACTTTTTACCTGAGAAAAATTTCAAAAGTAGCTGCAAAATAGAGTATGTAATAACAAATTCCTGTGTATCAACCACTCAACTTTATCAGATCTTACCCTTACGTCATATTTGTTTCAATCTTCATTTTTAAAGAAAAAACATCCCACAACTACAGTTGAGTACATCCCAACTCCATTTCCTTCACTTTTTCCCTAGGGTTCTAAAACCAGTGTTTATAATTATCATGTAAAATGTATTATACATGTGTATGGGCATACACATGATATAGTATTGTTTCTCAGGCATTTAAGCTCTTTATAAATAGTATCATACTCAATGCATCATACTTTATCTTGCTTTTTTAATTCAACATTATGCTTTTGAGAGAAATCCACACTGATGAAAGTAGCTCTACTATATTCATTTTAAGGGCTGCATACTACTTCACTGTATAAATATACCACAACTTATACATCCTACTATTTGGCAGTTATAAATATCTCTGCAGTTTTGCAATGAACACCTTATAATATTTTCCTTATGACCTCAATATTTGAGCTTGTTTAATATGTATAACTAAAAGTAGAATTCCTGAGTCTTAGAGAAGTTCCTCCTGGCTCCCAGCTAAAGACTTCATGACTAAAACACCAAAAGCAATGGCAACAAAAGCCAAAATTGACAAATGGGATCTAACTAAACTAAAGAGCTTCTGCAAAGCAGAAGAAACTATCATCAGAGTGAACAGACAACCTGCAGAATGGGAGAAAATTTTTGCAATCTACCCATCTGACAAAGGGCTAATATCCAGAATCTACAAGAAACTTAAATTTACAGATTTCTTTGTTTTTAATGGGAGATATTACAGCAATTTTGGAATGTGAGAATGATCTAGTAGAGACAGATTAATGCTGCAGGAGAGATAGGGGATAAATGCAGAAGCAGTTTAAACATCTTTAAACTATTGAAAAGAGACAATATCCACATCACAGGTAGAAAAGTTAGCTTTAGATGGGAACACACAGAGTTTATCAATCCTAACCAGGGAAGGCAGACTAGACGGGACTAATGAGGGTGATTGGGAGATTTGGTGGGATGATGATGCAGGTTTCTG
Organism: Hylobates moloch; assembly: GCF_009828535.3. Taxonomy (NCBI): domain Eukaryota; kingdom Metazoa; phylum Chordata; class Mammalia; order Primates; family Hylobatidae; genus Hylobates; species Hylobates moloch. Next base: position 60,841,457 of record NW_026652277.1, read on the forward strand.
AGGACTTATTTTTGCAGTGAAATACTAGTAAGCTAATGGTTAGGAGGAGGAAATTGTGTGGGGTTTTGAGAAAAGAAGGCACAAAGTGGTTTTCTTGGAGAATGAAGGCTGCTTAACACAGTCACTTTGAAAGCTTATAGGTGTTATTCTGCAGCACAGCTTAAGGAAAATAATTCAACAATTATGGAAGAACGGAGATAAGAACTTTGGAAGACCATTCAAAAGACACAGACTTCTGATATATACTTATCCAATATAAATGTCCCTCCCCTCAAATCAAAAGTACCAGTGAACTTAACATTTTATACAATGGATTGTTGTGGAGATGAAAGTGGCAGGCATGACCCCATTTCCCCATTAATTAAAAGGTTATACCAACATTTTCAACTTCCATTTCAGAGTTCTTAATTAGGGAAAATAAGTGGCATGAGAACTAATCCCTAAGCTCCATCACCCTCTGTAGGCTTTTTATAGATTTTTTTTAATTTAATACTTCATATAAGAAGAAAGCTGAGGCAAAAAAGCAAGGAACTTAGGGCTAAGAATTTAGTGGAAACCAAGAAAGGAAAAAGAAAAAAAAGCAGAGAAGGTATATATATCTTACATGTTACAAACAAAATCACTTCTAAGCAGTAGGGAATTTTCCAAAGTTTCTCCCATTAATCCTTCAAGAAATACTAATATTTAAAAAAAAAAATTTACATCTTACAGATATGAAAAGAATAGCCATGGGAAGGGCCTAAAAAAACATCAAGTTGCCAAGACTGTTATTATTACCTAAGGAAGTTGCAATTATAAATTGTCCCCTATAACACAGAGCAGAGTGTGGAATATGGCCAAGTGGCCCAAACTGACACAACATTTCTAGAATAATCTTCCTCAAACTCTCTCCAGAGAGAGTTCCCGTTATTAACACAGAACACAAAGCTCCCTAATAATCTGATTTTACTTCCCATTTTCTCCAGCAGACTCCTTGCTCAAGTTAGGCAGGTGACCTGACCATAATCTTCTTCTGTTTTATATACTTACACCCCTACACTTCTTATCAAAAATTGCCTTTTCCTCACGTCTGCCTTTTATAAACAGCCTTTAGAGCTCAGCACAAGACTTTCTACTATCTCAGCCCAATTCCTTGGGAACTTCTTAAGTGCTCATTTCTGAATCACAATTTTGCCAAAGTGTCTTTTCCCCAAGTTTCACAAGCTAAGAGCAGTTTATTCTCCACTGTACCAAACAGTTGCTTTGCATATCATTCAGCTGTAATAAATATTATGAAGGAATGGACTCTGTAGCACTAAAATCAGACCAAAAGACCATAAAATGCCCAAAAATGAGGATTTTAAGGTTCAATCTGGAACCTACTGACTGGATTTGTCACAGCAACTACCTGACTCACAACACATGCAGATTATCTCACAGTTGATTATATTCTTCCATAAATCATTTTACCAGTACTGCAATCACTATACCCATACTCAAAAATTAGGAGTATATATTTTAAGGCAATAGCTAAGAGAAAACAATAGCTATTCTAAAATAAAAATGTGTGGTGCCTGAACAGCTGCTCTGCACATAATTCAGCTGTAATAAATATTATGAAGGAATGGACTCTGTAGCACTAGAAATCAGACCAGAAGACCATAAAATGCCCACAAATGTTAGGATTTTAAAGGTTAAATCTGGAACCAACTGCCCACACTCTACCCTCCGTGTCCTCCATGGTCTTCTCCATGCCCACATTCTACCCTTTATGTCCTCCTTCAGACACACCAGGCACACTTGCCCCAGGTCCTTCACATCGGCTGTGTCCTCTGAATGGGATGTATGCAGGGCTCCCTCCTTCACTTCCTTCCAATATTTAATTAAGTTACCTTCTCATCAGAGAGGCTTTCCCTGGACACACTAAAATTTCAACTCCCTTCTCCCCACAGATACTTCTTACTCTTCTGCTTTATTTTATCTGCCTTGTACTTACTGTAGTCAAACATACTGTTTTCCTTATCATTTTTATTCAGTTTTATTAGAATGTTGCCTTTTTATGACACTGCAATGTAAGCTCCCTGGAGGTGGGAATATTCATTTATTTTGTTCAGTGTTATGTCCCTAGTGCCTAGAAAAGTGCCTGAGGAGCTGAGGAAAAAAGGTTCAATAAATATTTGTTGAATGATGAGTGATGGTTATTATTTCTGCTCTTCCCAACAAGCCTTCCTAACTCTCTTCTTAAAGAAGTTGGTTCTACACATCCTACCCAGGCCACATATGTGGACAAAAGACCTAGATATAGCCAATCTTAGTAAACTCCTCCCCTGACAAGAGTGATTGGTCTAGAGCATGGAGGCCAATCACAGGGACGAAACCTTTTGGAAAAATCAGTATTTAGAAGTGTAGAAATCAACATGTTCCCTTTCAGCTGAGGTTGTTCCCCATCGTGTTGAAAGGGCACAGGACTGTCCACACCAGGAAAGAGTGAGGTCAGCACCCAAAATGAAACCAGCAGAATCAAAAGAGGAAAATGTATGAAGAGAAAGACTGTTGAGTCCCTAGTCTCAGTCAGTGACATCCTGCCTGCAGCTTGTCTGTTCTGTGAACTCGCCAAGAATTCTTCCAGTTTCATAAGCCACTAAATCCCTTTTTGGGCTTCAATTAATTTGAGGTGCATTTCTGTCTACTGCAGAGCCCAGATACAAAAGTGTATTTGTCAGATAAATGGGAGGAACAGCAGGTTAAATGAAATTAAACAACTGTCTGTACTACAGATTTTTTTTTGGAAACTTTAGTATACCTAGGAATGCTTTATCTCCCACTGGGAAATAAATAAAACACATTATGATACAGAATCAGATTAGAAAATTCTGCTTTGGACAGAAATTTTCTCATCTTCCATCTAATCCCACTCTCAAATGTACTTAATTGTCCTCAGACTTTATGGGTGCCTACAATGTTCAAAGCCTAGTAATAAGAAGGCACTGTAGAAAACAGACACCCTGTAATGCTGAGATGAAAAAACAAACATAAATACCATATAAAAAGTACACTGTGCAATAGGAGGTCACAGGACACACCAATCACACCTAGTAACAGAGTTCAAAAAAGGTTCATCTCTAAGTCAAAGTTTAAAAATCTCTCCCTTAATTTTGGCTCATCAAACACTGATTCACACATTATCTTTTCCAAGTACAATAACATCTGATAAAGGAAAAGGAATGGCTAAAGTATGAAAACCAATTCTAGGCTTATAAAATAAACTGTGAACAATAATAAAGTACTAAAAAAATGTAAAGATTAAATAAAAAGGTAAATAGGACCAGAAAATATAAAGAACAATAAAAGATAAAACAAGAATAGAATATATGGCTTTCATATCAGGTTGATAGTGCTCAATGAATGCATTTGGATTGAATTCCTAAGGTAAAGCTGAACATTCCTTTCTTACCGATTGTAAGTTGTTTCTTCAAAAAATAACCAGCCTGGATTTTATGCAGGGTCAACTACAAGAACACACAGAGTGAAAAACAAAAATTCCTTTAGCCAACCTAGGCTTCAGAGGAGTGAATTTTAAATGGCTGCCTTGTGGTACTACAATTATTCAAAAATACTTTGACTAGTTCACTGATTTTGTGACCTTTTTGTCTTTACCAGGCTATTAACATCAGCTCTGTGAATCCAGATGTTACATTCCAGGTTCCTTTTACACTAGCCTGTGTTCTTTCTTCCAGAGTATAGTCATGCTATAGTTACTCAGAAGTATATATTTTGCCTTCTGCTATAAATGTTTTATCTTACAATTTTTTTTAACCTTTCTTATTTTCTGAGTGGTTTTCTAACAACAACCCAGCTATCACAGTTTTAGCGTAAGAGGTCGCTTAACCTGAGATGACAGCTCTATGTGATGATGGAAAAGTTATTCATACGCAAGTAATATGCATCACACATAGCTATTTTTAAAGTTCAATCTTTCACACTCCACTCAGGTCTTGGATTCTTCTGCCTTCTGTGAAAGAAGTTTACATATTTTAGGTTTTCTATATGGGTGGGATAATCATATCATTAATATTATGTCCTCCTAGCTCCCTGAGCATTGCTGTCAGACCTGCAGCATCACCTGTAGGTCCAGGATATTATAGTATTCCTCAGTCACCAGGCAGATATTTAAACTCTACCTCCTTTCCTCTGCCATTTTTCTGCATGTGTTAAAATAATTGCATCAATAATAAAGTGTTATTTGTAACCAGGAATACTCACAATTTGTCCTTTAAATCTAATTTACTAGAATGTTATCCTGTAGGCTCTTCAATGTCCTTGCTATAAATGATATTATAACATCATCTAAACTTGAGTAAAGTTTCTCATTCTTTTTGCAAAGCTTAGACCCATTGCTATCTCATTCTATACATTATCTTTTCCCCTCCATGAGAATGATTTTAATCTTCAAATCTATACCTGTTTTCTATTTACCCTGCCTCATGTCCACATGCTAACATTCACCTGTTTTCCTAGGCAAAGATCTGATTTCTGCCATTCTTATTGTTCTTTCCTCTCTTCATTTCTTCTTCTTAGCTTATTTTCTCTTCTTCCTGCTAATTTTCTCCTGTCCCCCACCCTTCCATTGACTTTGAGTATCTTCAGCTCTTATTTTTCAAACAACTCATGTGGTAAGCTCAAAATCATTCAACGTCACCCAATTCCACGACCTTCCATTGCAGAAGGTATCTGTATCAGTAGTAAAGTAAGATCACCACACCTACCGGTTGGCCCGTAACGGTCCCAGTTTACCCTATTGTCCTGGCATAATGACTAATAGTACCTCTTTTCATTCTCAAAAATGTCTTGGTCTGAAAGAAAAATTATTATGGTCACCCTACACTTAAATCTCACTGAGACTGGCTTTTAGGCAGTGCTGAAAATAATAGTGTTAGAAAACAATTACATACTGTAGAACCTTAAGATTCAAGAAACTCAAAAGTGTAAGGGAGAGCCCAGGTCTAACAGCATGTTAGTAGGTTATTTATGCTCTCTGAGTATGAATTTATTCATTTACCATATGCAAACAACAATATTAACTCTTAAGGTAGAAAAAAAAGTGTTCTCTCAGCTTACCAGGTTTCTGCCTCTGCCTATTTATTCCACTTCTCTGCACCTCAGGGAATGTGGCCAATTTGATGAATTAGAGTTTGATAAATTCAATGGGACTTTCTTTCTAATGGGAAGATTAAAGTGTCACGAAGACAGGAAGCAAGTTGACTTCTTTCTCTTACAGTAAGACAATTAAATAGAAAAAAACAGACTTGACATCTTCATCTATGTGGCTGGTTAGATAAGTTTACTCAGCATCTGTTTCATAGGCCCAACTATATTTCTCTATCATGGCGGGTATCTCTGAGACTGTGAATCCCAAGATTTAGATTCTGTGTGGATGGTTGTAAGCCTATGTACTTGGTGAACTATATTCAGCTTCCAATCAGCTTAATTCCAGGCTGAATATTAAGGTGACCTGCCCCAACCCAAATGCCAGCCAAAAGCAAAAGATACAATCTCTGAAGGAAGATAATATCATCTAGAGTATAAAATTATCTCTACTATGGATATTTTATATCTGACATTTAATCAGAAGTTGTTAGACATAATAGAAGACAAGATCAAATGACTGGAATCCCAAGAGGGGGGAAAAACAGAAATTAGAAATAACCTTAAAGGAGAATTATATACTATGGTTATCAGACACAGACTTTGAAATAACATCATATTTTTTAAATATTGATTTCAAGATGGAAATTTAAATGGAATCCATTTAAAAAACAAAATACTTGTCCTAGAGATAAAAATATGTATCATTGACTTGTTAAAGTCAATATTACTCATAATATGAACACATGACATATCAAAACTTGTGGAATGAAGCTGCAAACACGCATTCAGTAACATTCATGCCCTTAACTGTCAATGTTACAAAAAAAGAAAAGCTAAAGTCTAATGATCTAAATATATGATCTCAAAAAATAAGAAAACAGCAAATTAAATTCAAAGAAAGCAAAAGGAAGAAAATAAAACCTAGAGAAGAAATTAATGAATTTAAAAACAAATATATAACACTGCTCATGTTCTGTTTCATAATTTGAGTGACAATTATATAGGTGTGTTCACACTGTGAAAAATCATCAAGTAAACATGATTTTTGCATCTATCTATGCATACCCATATATGTGTTTTACTTTAATAAAACATACTACAATGTATTTCTTAATAAATTGTTATTTCACTGCAAATATGGCATATATGTAGCACTCCCTTGGTGGGGAATCCTTAAGGGTATTAAAGGACAGTGAAAAACTAAAACTATATTTTACAGCCGTTACACATACATTAAAGATTTTTATAAAGATTAGAAATTATAGGAATGTACACACCACACCCAAGCTATGTCTGAGTTGGTATCTTCCTGCCTTTACCCTCCAATGGTAATCAAACTCTAATATTCCATTACTTTAGATAAATATAATATAACCTTGGCAATTATATTTTTCTTAGGTTAAAATTAGCCTCCAACAAGGGCTGGGATGTAGAAGGAAGCCATCAAAGACAGCCTTGTGAAAATTTATCACTGGGACAGTTTTGAAATAGGTCTCACCTACCAAGAACTATATGTATCTATGTGGAGCACACGGTCTCAAACTCTGGAAATCTGAGAGCATGATGGCTAGAGACTAGTACATTGCCTACAATTGGCTTCTTTGGTTAATAGAAGGCTGTTCCTATCTCCACCCTCCCCACACCTTTGAGCAGCAGCCCCCTTATTCCATACATGGGGAAGTAGGGGGCTTATCTGAACTTTTTGAATTCTAAGACAATTATCCTACACCAGCTGTGTTTCGAGTATCAAGTGTAAACTAAAAATTCTAAGCCCCACAACCATCTAAATGGATCCCTCCTCTCGGCCAAGGGCATTCCAAAGTTAACCTGAAAAACTAGTTCAGACCATGATGGGAAGGGTGGGGTAAGACATGCCTCATTATACCCTCCTCCCCATGGAATTCATACACAAGTGACCAGCATTAACATTGAAACAGAGACCTTAAGACTTTTTGTAGCAATAAAAGAGTTTTATTGTAGCAATAAAAAAATTCCAGCCTTACTCTAGTACACCATCATATGGCACATAGGAGGCCCTGAAAGAAACTGAAGTATTTTACCCTAAAATACATTCCTTTGATATATTTTGAAATGGCCCTACAAAGCTTAGCTCTTGTGAGGATAATTGACATTCTATAGAGATTCCCTTTCCCTTTCCAGGTCTTTTCCCCTGATCTTCTGGCACCTTTTTAAGTCTGCTAAGAAATATTTATAATCTATTCTCTCTGAAACCTGCTACCTGGAGGTTTTATCTGCGTAAGAAGAAACTTGGTCTCCACAATCCTTTATCTCAACCCAGATACTCCCTTCTATGGATTGTAGGTCTTTAGATAAACTCTTTCAACCAATTGCCAATCTGAAAATCTTGGAATCCATCTATGACCTGGACACCCATCTCCCTGCCCCACCGTCCACCCCCATTTTGAGTTGTCCTGGCTTTCTGGACTGAACCAATGTACATCTTACATATATTGACTGATGTCTTACGTCTCTCTAAAATGTATAAGACCAAGCTGTAGCCGACCACCTTGGGCACATGTTGTCAGGACCTCCTCAGGCTGTCACAGGCATGTCCTCAATCTTGGCAAAATAAACTTCTAAATTGATTGAGACTTGTCTCAGATATTTTTTGGTTTACACAAGACAGGAGTTTTTCTCACTGAAAGCTAAATTCTGGCCTTTCATTGTAGAAGAGATGGAAGACTCACAATTCAGGTTTGGTTTCAAGTAAAAGAGCAAGCCTAGTACAACCACCAGCCTGCTTTGCTGCGAGGCTATTCACAGCTAGAAGATGAAGCAGAAGGCTCTGCATAGTTCACCAGTGTTCTGCTTCCGGGTTTGAAGACAAAGCCTCAGCCAACAATAAAGGGTTCCCTGGCCTTTGTTTCTCTGTGTACACATTTCTCTGATGCTCTTCTGGAGAGAGTGTTGAGCTGAGAACAGGGCTTGGGTGTTCCTGAATAGCCTGGACAAATACCATCTTAAACACACCTCAACATTCCATTTCTAAATCTCGCTTCTTTGCATGGTTGCCCAACTAGGAAATGGTAGAAGAAGAAAATGGGTAAGAATCAGTATTCTCTAAACTTAATCAGCTATTACCTTTTATTCTAAGACTACATAGGAAAAAATACCTTTAAATTTTTCTGTTAAATAAGGATATTATTTAAGTGTTTGTTAGGCTAATTTACGGGATAGGACTCTTTTGGTGTCATAAAAGAAAACCCCTGGAATAATTACTAGAAACATATTTTTGTTTTGTTGTTAATGGAAATGCGGATTGCCCTTCAGGCTATCTTAAAGGTGTGATTTAGAAGAATATTTCCAATGACTAAATTTACATACCATTGGCCTAATATCTAAGAGGCCTAAAAAGAGCTGTTGCTTGAGAGCCCATAGAATCCAAAATTTAGACAATCACTTTTAATGTTTTTGGAACTTAATAGTTATGATGAAGAGATTTCCAGTGTGTATGAAACATGAAAGAATACAGACAAAATCATTAAATAAGACAAGATGCCAAAAGGCTCTGGCGACATGTTTTTACTTTTTCAATACTCTTCTACTTTTGTTTACTCCATTTCCAAAAAACACTACTTCAAAACAAAAACAATCCCGAGGGTAAAAATTTGATTTTCTAATTTTTCCTTCCAAATATAGACATCTCACCACCATTAATGCAAATGATTCTGCAAAGCAGCACATTTACAAATGGCTATTAAACTAAATATAACATTAAGCACAATCCATTAGTTCTGATTTCCTAAACAGGATGAAATTTCAAGTACTGCCCCAGTTTAAAAATCAACTTGTTAAAATCTCCAAGTCACATTTTCTTAATGTCTCACATTATTTTTTTTAAAAAATTGTCAATACGCACATAGCTACTTACAGTTTTTAAAACACTTCCATTTGTACTATGTTACTAGAATTCTTACAGCAAGCTTGTAAGAAATGTATTATTACATCATTTTACATATGAGGGAAATTAAGTCTCAAAAGCATAAGGGTCTTCACTAAACTCATACAGCTAAGGCCAGGCCATGACTTGAATATTCACTTCACTATACGGTGAACCCGTTACATGTCTGAGGAATAGATTTTACTACCTAAAGTTTAGAAGCTATTTTCCTGAAATATCACAGCCTTTTATACAGCAAAACAGTGTTAATTAAGTATCTACAATGGTTTTGGCTCTGTAAAGATATCTTTAAAAATTTTAATGAGCATATTTTAAAGTATTTAATAGTATTTAACTGCATAAAATAAAGTGGGACAGAGACAAGGAAAGGAGAAGACCAAATAAAGACAACAGCACTTTAAAAAAGATTTAAAGAAAAACAAGAACTGCAGGTTCTAGGTGCTAGGTAAGTTAGGTATTTTTTTCTTTTATAATCAGTTGTTTTCCTCTTTCATTGTTGTGTCATGAACTCTACTGTATATAAATACAGGTCACTTGCTCCATGCCTGAAGGAAGTAGACTTGAAATACTCATTCATCTATCTCAGAGGGAAAGTCCCAAAATTCCACTTATGCCTCTGAACTCTAGCCAGGCCTTTGGAAAAGACTAACTTCCCTGACTACCCCCCACCTTCCCTGACTTTCCCTAGCCTTACCTCTGAAATTGTGCTTATCACCAGGCCATTCATTGATTGACTTGGCTGTGACTCTTATTAGACTACAAGTACTTTAAAGACAGGTCTAAAGTACCCTAAGAAAAGAAACCATGTATTATTCAACTTTGTTTCTTCAGTACCTTACAAAGCCAAGGCCTTGCAATAAGCATTCCATAAATGTTTGTTAAACACATGAAGTCCATGTGTTCACACCTGTGTTGTGGCATCTTTATACCATGCATAGAAACAAGCAGGGACACTGATAGCTCCACTAACGGTGCTCCATCTGGTGGTAGTCAACTTCAGAAAGGTCTCTGGTAAGAAGAAAAGGGCCTTTACAAGTTCCAAAACTTATGACCACAGGTCCCTACCATTCGTTGTTTAAAAAAATTCCCTGCTAAAGTGGCTAAAAGTCCTACCCTTGTCCAGGATTTCTCAGTGAGATTTTGAAAGAGAGTATTTCTTTGGGAGAACACCTGTACACTGAATTCCTTCCAAATTTAAGATTTTGAATCTCATATTGGTAACACTGAATTCTAAAGGCACCATTGTTACCAACAGGCACAAAGAGCTTCAATAATAATTCTAAAATTACTAGTAGTAATAATAATAATAATAATTTAAAATGTTTTAAATCAATCATCTCTGGCCAGGCACTAGACCAAAAACTTTGTATGCATCACCTTATTAAATTCTCACCACATTTCTATAAGTAAGTTATTATTGTGGTCTCTATTTGCCCAATAAAAAATTGAGATTTAGAAATTCCCCCTTATCTAAGGTTTTGCTTCTGCAGTTTCAGTTACTTATGGTCAACCAGGGTCTGAAAATAGGTGAACACAGTACAATAAGATGTTTTGTGAGAGAGCAAGAGTGGGTGCACATTCACATAACTTTTATTATACAATATTGTCGTAATTGTTTTATTAGTAATTATTGTTGTCAATCTCTTACTGTTCCTGATTTGTAAACTAAACTTTTATCATAGTATATGAAAAATCACAGTATATGTAAGGTTTGGTACTGTCCACAGTTTTAGACATCCACTGAGGGTTTTGGAACATACCTCACTCAGGTGATGGGAAACTGCTATATATAACTAACATCACAAAACTAGAAAAGGCAGAATGAAGATTCAAACCAAAGGCTGGCTGTCTCCAGAGTCCAAGCTTCACCATGCTAAGCTTGCTAATTGTTATCCAGTGTTTGAAATTCAAGTAGGGAAAACACGAATGAGCTTTTGAATTAGAGCTAGAAGCAAATCTCAGTTCTTCCATTTATTAGCTGAGGGACGTTGGACAAATGACTTCACTTCTTTAAAGTGAGTTTCCTCATCTATATAATGGGAATAATAAATGATTACTTTGTGGAATTAAGAAGAGTAAATCAGGTGATCTTTGAAAGTATTTATGCACAATGCTGAGCAGATAATAGGTCCCTCAATAAATACGTTAAATGGAGGAAGATTGTGGGGCCGTGAATCAAGAAAGCATCAGTGGGACTGAATGTTGAAGACAGATTTGAGAAAAATTAAAAGGTAGCATGTATAAGACTCGTTAAATGCCTGGATAAAGGGGGTGGTAGAGCAGGAAGAATCCAGCATGACACACAACACGAGAATTTGATTTCTTCAAATGCTTAGTGCTTTCCAACATTAAAAGCAAATATTTCACCAATACTGGTGATTCGCAGATACATCATTGAAAATTCAGCTGTGCATTAAAAATATCTGTGCCTTAAATTTTTTAAAGTTTAACCTACGCAACAATTAAGCTGAGAAGACTACAAAGTTATCATCTACATTTAGCCTACTCATCTGTAAAGTAAGGTTAATGATAATATACAACATGATATAGGTAAAAGCTCCTAGCACAGTACCTGAAATAGTATAGTAGATAGTCAATAAATGGTACCAATAATTATAATCACATTAGAGTTCTAATATAATCCTAGAAAAAAGGGGAAGAGGTGACTGACAAAAATAAAATTTTTCTCTCCCAAGGGAATAAAGTAAAATACAGCTAGATTGCCACCACATTTAATTCAGATATACAATCATCTGAACTTCAAAAAGAAATTTCTTCCACCAGTTTGTATCATAGACTTAAAAACGTATTATCCATAAAGTAAAGTACGTCCCTAGGTAAGTTCATTCTACCAGGTGTATAGTTGCACGCATTTTAGCTTGAGAAGGTTGCAGAGACAGCATCCCATGCTAAGGCTGCAAAATGAACTGCAGGCTGAGGTGAGCGTGGGTGGTTCAGTGCAACTACACTGTAAAACAAATATAATATAGTTCCTCATGATAACTGCACCCATTTTAATGATCTGCATTCCCTCAGAATGACACCCTTATCCTTGAATGACTATGTTCAGCAGGAACACTTTGTTTTAAAATGAAATGCTTTATTTCTAACTTTGGCCTTACCTATTATTATCTAAAAAGCAGTATCTGTTAATAGTCTTCCCTCTCCTGCCCCAAAAAGAAAGACGCTAAACATAGGATTTCTTTTATTATTTCTGCCTCACAAACTCCAGCTGCCATTAGGAAAGAAAGGTTGTGGAAGGAACAACCGTATGAAATCAAAATAAATAGACAAATAAAAAAACATTGTGGGGCTACTGACTTCAAGAAAAATAAAAAATATAGTTTAAGGAGAATTGTTTTATATGCATTCTCTTCTGCACATACCCCAATTGGGGTAACTAACAAAAAACATAGACTTCTCTCTTAAAAAGTTCAAGGCATGCATGGTAAAAGGGTAGAATAACCAGAGGTAATGTAGGCAACCAAGAGTTAAAAGTTAATAGTTTAAAATAATAAATAAAAGTTAATGGATTGACAACCACTTATGCAGAATGCCTATCTTGTGCAGAAACTGGAAAAAACACTTTCCATTGCTTCTCCCACCCTTTGCTCCACCCTAGTATAGTTTATGAACCCAACAAAGCTCTGCCTTTGGTACCATTCAAAGCTCAGGGCTGGTGCTTCAGGCCTTAGGCCCTCTACTTCACTGTTCTCAACCTCACCTGCAGTTCCCTTCACTCAGAACAAAACAGAGATGTCAGGGCTCTTATCGAAGCACAGGGCAATGGTTCTTAAGGTTGGCTGATGGGGATCCAGGGAGTGCATGAGCACCTGGAAATTACACACAACTTTTTGTCCTACATATTTATTGTGCATTTTTCTGGTGAAAGCATCCACAGTTTCATCATAAGCTCAAATGGATCCTTGACATGAGAAAAGCTTAAGAACCACTGCATTAGATCATCCTTGCACTGAAAAAGTACATAAGAATGGCCACAGCTCTGTGACTCTGTGAGGCTTTGACCTCTAAACAGAGTTCATATGGAAAGATTTTTGTGGCTCAAGAAACGGGAAATTTGGGCTTCCTAAGCACAAGGGGGAGGAGATGCACAGACCACCACAGTGGGAAAAGGAACAACCACCCTTCTCCAGATGCATTTCACTGGCAAGAGCATGTTCCCCAGCTGATCTGAATCACAGAATTTTAGAACTGGAAGGTACCCAGAAGGGCTCAGTCTTGGCCCTCCTGAGGACCAGAGAAGCTAAATACATGTTCAAGGTTATACTCCTAGAACAGCAACAAGCGCCCTTTCCCAAGTCTTCCTCCATTTCTGCTCCCACCGTACCACGGGGACAGAAAACAATTAAAAGAATCATCCACTAAAATACTTTTCTTTTTTTCAAAAAAACCATTGAGGGAAAGTGCTTAAATGCAGAAGTACTTTTCACTTAGCACATCAAATATGATGACAAAAATCAGACTGTAAAACTAACAAGTAGACATAGCTCTTAAGACCTGTCTGGATGAGTGCTTTAATATCTGATTATTTGGGATCTAATAAGAAATTGTCAATAAAACATCCATTTGCAGAAAGACAGTTGAGGTAAAACACACAATCTATTGACTTCCAAATGACTGCTAGCAGTTCTTTAAGAATTCCATACTATAAGCTGGGAAACAAACTGGTCTTTCCAGGGCTGAGATATACAAGGGAACATATGGCCCCAGCAGAACACTTCAAACAGGCAGCTGTATAGCTATAATTAAATCTGTAGTAGTCATGCTATTATTTATTTAGCAGATTTTTTAATGTACCCTTCACGGAGGTCTCAGAACATGTACCAAATTAGAACAATAAAGAATACTGAAGAAGCAGAAACAAGGAATCAAGAAGAAAATAAGGCTCTGACACAAAAGCAGGCAACAACTATACAGAAGTTTGGTTGAGAGGTTCTTCATCTGCATCTGGGGGCTTCTGGCTGAGCCACCAGTAGGTTATGGTTACTTAACTGACATATTGACCTGAGATCCCTTCACTCCTTTGTTCTAAGGTACAGCCCAAAGTTGGCTTCTTATTTTTGAATTCCTATAAATCACAAAGTCTTTAAATTACTTAAAGACTGACTAGTTTATAATACCCCACCCAGTGAACACATTCCTAACATACAGTCATTTGCTTCTTCTGGTACATTATAGTGAAAGAAGGAGCATCAACTCAAGAGTTAATTCGGAGTCACCTCTGCCCACTCCCCAGTTCCTGACAAAATTCATACTTCCGTTTCTGTGCTAGGACATCTAACATCCTACATTATTTACCGATTCATCTCACAGTCTATAATGAGACCTCCTAGAGAGCAGGGATTGTGTGCTGTTTCTTTTTGTAGTCCTGATACCTACTGTAGTATTTAAGTGCAAAGAAAGACTTCAAAAAGTTCATATATCCATTAGTGACAAGGCTCAATTTCCTATATAATTCATCCTTATATTGAAATGAAATCTGCTTCCATGAAACATCCATCTGCTATTGAAATTTTATATCTGGAGCAAAAAACAATAAATCTATTCTCTCTCACTGGAAGGCAACTTTCATGAGCCTTGTACCATTCAAGCTTTCTCATCTCTAAAAGTTTTGGAGGAGTTACTTCTATTTTTCTTCTCAGGTTAGTGCCCAGGCATCTCACTACACTGTTACCATAACTACATCTCCTCAACTATTTCTGAATAATGGACACCTTTCAAGAGTCTAAATCTGCTGAAAGTCATAAATTCTCTGTTCAAATAAAGTAGCATTTTTCACGTTCTTGTTCACTCCACATTTAGAACTTACATAGTTTATCTTACTCTTGTGAAATTCCTGTGGTTTCAAGCCTGTCAAGATCATTCTCCATCTTAATTATATTACTTAAATTTTAGATGGCAGTTTTCTGTATTTGAAAATCTGATAATAATGTATTATGTCTTAATCTAAATTGCTAATACAGTTGTTTAGCAGAAAAATACACGCTAAAAAGTACCATGGCATTAGAAACCTCTTCCACTTTTACACTGGCTATTAATTGACACACTTCGAGTACAGTTGTTTATCCAGCTAAGAACCTTCTGATGTTCATGTGGCCCTCGGTTTCTCAAAGTGCTACAGCAACATCACCAGGCCCTATAGATGCCACACTACAATGAAGTGCCCTGCTCAGAAAAGAAAACGTAGCATATAAATACACTTATATTCTTCTACCCAACATGTATAGCAACAACTTAGACCACAGATTGGCAAACTTTTTCTGTGAAAGACCAAACAGTAAATATTTTAGGCTTTATGAGCAAACATACAGTATCTGTCATTTATTCTTTTTTTTAACTGCTTTTTAAAACTGTAACCTTGCTGAGCTTGCAAGCCGTACAAAAGCAAGTTACTGGCAGGTTATGGTCCATGAACTGTAGATTGCTGGACATCATTTCTCCAATTTTGAAGCAAATGGCCTATTAGTGAAGATAAACATTTAGCCAAAAATTAAAGTAGGCAACTATTTGATGACAGTTGTGGTAGGTGTCATGGTAGAAAAGCATCATGTGCTGTAACAGCTTATAACAGCAGCCCCTAGCAGAGACTGGGGGCGAGGAGGGGCATGTCACAGAAAACTTCCCTGAAAAGGTGACATTTACAGAGAAATAATGGGCGAACACCAGTTGCCTGGACAAGGAAGAGCATTTCAGTGAACAAAAGCAGCATGTCCAAAGACCCAAAGGTAGGAAGGAGACTGCCATGTTAGTGAAACTGGAAGAATACCATATGGTTGTTCTCAAGTCAGGACAGGAGAAAACCTGGCACATCAGCTTTGGAGAGAGACACCAGGCAGGATAACGCAGGTCTTGGAAGGTCATGCCAAGGATTCTGGGCTTTATCATAAAGGCAACAGGTAGTCATCAAATGGTTATAAGCCATGAGTGACACTTTCTGTACACTCTTTCAGCACAAAAGCCTGTCTTACATTTGCTATATATTCCCACAGTGCTTTGTCAGCTTTCTATGGTCTCAGCTTAAAAAATCACGATAGTTTGTATCAATGTAAAAATAATGATTAATGCACTACCACAGGCTGGCTAGTGGCTTGTTATTTTCAAGAAAGGATAGGGGAAAGAGAATACCACCAATATAAAATTTGCCTGTATATACTCCTGTGGAACTAATTAATGTGGAATCATTCTAAATTCATATCTATTCCAAAACAAAAACAAAAACAAAAAAAAACACACCAGTGTTCTATTTTACAACTGCCTCTCTCTTGAACTTCTCCAAAAATTGAAAATGTATTCCCAACAGTCCCTCAAAGTCTTAACTCATTTCAGCATTAACCCAAAAGTCCACAGTCCAAAGTCTCACTTGAGACAAGGCAAGTCCCTTCCGCCTATGAGCCTGTAAAATCAAAAGCAAGCTAGTTACTTCCTAGATACAATGGGAGTACAGGTATTGGGTAAATACAGCTGTTCCAAATGGGAGAAATTGGCCAAAACAAAGGGGTTACAGGGCCAATGCAAGCCCAAAATCCAGTGGGGCTGTCAAATTTTAAAGCTCCAGAATGATCTCCCCTGACTCCAGTTTTCACACTGATGCAAAAGTGGCTTCCCATGGTCTTGGGCAGCTCCACCACTGTGGCTTTGCAGAGTACATCCTCCCTCCAGGCTGCTTTCATGGGCTGGCATTGAGTGTCTGCAGCTTTTCCAGGCACACAGTGCAAGCTGTGAGTGGATCTACCATTCTGGGGTCTGGAGGATGGTGGCCCTCTTCTCACAGCTACAGTAGGCAGTGCTTCAGTAGGGACTCAGTATGGGGGATCCAACCCCTCATTTCCCTTCTGCACTGCCCTAACAGAGGTTCTCCATAAGGGCCCCACCCCTGCAGCAAACTTTTGCCTGGGCATCCAGGCATTTCCATACATCTTCTGAAATCTAGGCAGAGGTTCCCAAACCTCAATTCTTGACTTCTGTGCACTCGCAGGCTCAACACCATGTGGAAGCTGCCAAGGCTTGAGGCTTCTACCTTCTGAAGCCACAGCCTGAGCTCTACATTGGCCCCTTTCAGCCACAGCTGGAGCATCTGGGATACAGGGCACCAAATCCCTAGGCTGCACACAGCATGGGGACCCTGGGTGTGGCCCACGAAACCACTTTTTCCTACTGGGCCTCTGGGCCTGTGATGGGAGGGGTTTCCATGAAGGTCCCTGACATGGCCTGAAGACATTTTCCCATGGTCTTTGGAATTAACATTAGGCTCCTTGCTACTCATGCAAAGTTCTGCAGCTGGCTTGAATTTCTCCTCAAAACATGGGTTTTTCTTTTCTACTGCATTGTCAGGCTGCAAATTTTCTGAACTTTTATGCTCTGTTTCCCTTCTAAAACAGAATGCTTTTAACAGCACCCAAGTCACCTTTTGAATGCTTTGCTGCTTAGAAATTTCTTCCGCCAGATACCTTAAATCACCTCTCTCAAGTTCAAAGTTTCACAGATCTCTAGGGCAGGGGCAGAATGCCTCCAGTCTCTTTGCTAAAACATAACAAGAGTCACCTTTGTTCCAGTTCCCAACAAGTTACACATCTCCATCTAAGACCACCTCAGCCTGGACCTTATTGTTCATATCAGTATCAGCATTTTTGTCAGTGCCATTCAACAAGTCTCTAGGAGGTTCCACACTTTCCCACATTTTCCTATCTTCCTCTGAGACCTCCAAACTGTTCCAGCCTCTGCCTGTTACCCAGTTCCAAAGTTGCTTCCACATTTTCGGGTATTTTTTCAGCAACACCCCACTTCTGGTACCAGTTTACTATATTAGTTAGTTTTCATGCTGCTGACAAAGACATACCCAAGACTAGGAAGAAAATGATATTTAATTGAACTTACAGTTCCACATGCCTGGGAGGCCCAGAATCATAAAGGGAGGTGAAAGGCACTTCTTACATGGTGGTGGCAAAAGAAAATGAGCAAGAAGCAAAAGCAGAAACACCTGATAAGCCCATAGATCTCATGAGACTTATTCACTATCATGAGAATAGCAAGGGAAAGACTGGCCCCCATGATTCAATTACCTGCCCCTGGGTCATTCCCATAACATGTGGGAATTCTGGGAGATAAAATTCAAGTTGAGATTTGGATGGGGACACAGCCAAACCACATCAGTGATGAAAATAATAAGTACTGGATGGTATTGGAAATTCAAAACAGGAGTAGTTAACATGAGCTGGAATATTCAAGGATGGATATAAAGAAAAAGCAACACTTGACAAGTTTTGAAGTAAAGGTAAGACTTGGAAAAGTAGAGAGAAAAAGAGAAATTTGGGTACAAGAGTAATGTGCATTCAATAAGATTCATGACATGACAACCGGACATACATTTCTTTAGAGTGTGGATAGAGCAGTATAGAGCAGAAGTTAAGAGCATGAACTCCAAAGAGCCAAATTAACAATGCAAATTTAAAAGATAAGGAATGATACCTAAATGAAATGGACTTTCACCCCACCAAATCTTACTGCAAAGCAAAACCAAAAGTAAAAAAGCAGTAGCCCATTTAAATAATGAAAATGGCAATGATGATGAAGATTTATATAACATTTTGAAGTGGATTAAGTATTTTCCTTTTCACAAAACAATTCAGTAGAAAAAGCAGTTCAGACTGAAGTATAATATCTGTATTATGAATCAGAAAACTGAAGTTCAGAAGAGTTAAGGTTTACTATGCTTATTTAAGTCTTCAAAGCTATTCCTATGATCCTGGATGGATGTTTCTGCTGCCACAGTGATTAAAATACTCAATGTTATGTGCTGATACTCTGGATGTGATTGGTGAAGGTCAGTGAAAAAAGACTGATATAATAAAAAAGTATAATCTATGATCTCAGATTTTAAGTTTATATCTTAGCTTATTAATAAAAAAGTTCAATAATAATCACTGTTTCCTCTTACCAGAACAAAATTTTAAGGTTATAATGATGTGCATTTATCAGACTAAATGAACTAGAGTTGACTCTATCTATAGTGAGAATGAATACTTAACAGCCTGAAAGTCAAAGAACCATAGGGTTTAGCAAAGCACAAGTGAAGATCTGTAAATTAAGTGTGTTGTAACTCTCTATTCATTGTGGTCTATGGCAAGTCAACTAACTAATCTACTTTTACTAATTCTACATGTGACACTAATTACAAAAAAATTAACACTGAAATGTTGTATTTCCTCAAATTTGGAAAGTTTTAGGCTATTATTTCAAATAATTCTAAAAGCCACAATATTTTCCATTTATTAGATGAACTAAGTCTTTTACTTGTATTGCTAAACTCTAGATAGTTGCATTCCAATTTATTTCTCCCATTTCTTACCTTGGATTTCCTTTTATCCAAGGAAGAATGTTTTATTTGGTTAAAACTCTTTTCTTCTGTTATTTTTGTTCTCTAGAATGGAAAGATGCTTCTAAAGTCCCTGGTTCCTCTTTGTTTGATGGCTTTGGCCCACACAGTTGTGTCTTTCACTGAACCCCAGCTGCACTTTACTGTCAGCACCACAGTTTATTTGGTGTGAATAATCAGCTAAGATATAAACTCACAATCTGAGATCATAGATTATACTTTTTTTATTATATCAGTCTTTTTTCACTGACCTTCACCAATCACATCCAGAGTATCAGCACACAACATTGAGTATTTTAATCATTGTGGCAGCAGAAACATCCATCCAATCACCATAAGACCCTTAAAAATTTTTTATTATTCATTTTTAATAGTAATTCTGGTAATTAGCCTATTCGGCATGATGTGTGCCTCAAAGACAAACCAAAGGCCAGAAACTTCGATTGAATACCTGTCTGTTCCACAGTGGCTTTCAGGGACCTAAAAAGACCCTAATCCAACTAGGCAGAACTCATTATACTCACTAAGAGCACAGGCACTAGGACCAGGATGCAGCTCTACCACTTAGATGCTATTTAACTTTAGGGAAATTACTTAATCTCCTCATGCCTCAAATTTGCCATTATGTAAAATAGAGTTGACAGTACCAACCCCAAAGCATTAGTTGTAATTAGGTGTCCAATCTATGCTAGTTGTTAATTATTGCTTACATAGCAATAGACTCAATACTATCAGATAGAGCTACTGAATGATGAAGAGTACAGCTAATTTTGAAGTTCAAAGCTTACAATCACTCCCTATGCAATGACTCAGTTACTTCCTACCCTCTTATATGTGTATGCATGGAACATTGATCAGTCATGAATGTCATCTTGGCATGATTAACCAGTGGCTTTCAGATTGTAGAAAACATTACTGCTGTCCTTTTAACATAGTGGCAAAAAAAAAAGAATTGTTTTCATTTCAGTTCAGTTCTAGAGAGTAAAACCAGCCCATTGGTGGGTAACACATGGAGAAACCAGGAAGCTCTGCTGGTGACTGATAAGGTCATGAGATTCTGCTGAGACACATAAATCAACCAGACACTGGATCAATCAGACAAGTGAGCTGGAAACAGTGGGGAGCTCTTCTCTTTCTAAAGAAGAACAGGAAAAACTTCCTCCCATGGTGTGACCTCTTCATAAATTTACTCTGCAGAGATTCCCTATTAAGAGTGAAATTGGGGAGCAGTAGAATCTGCAAATATGCCCCAACATGTAAAAAAAAAAAAAAGTGTTGGCTGATCTTTTTATTAGCCATTTCAGTTGACAATACTCCTTCAAAGCTCCTAATAAAGCACTCCATATAAGGTATAAAACTTTTTATTTAACTAACTGTACAGTCTGGCATATGTGCATTTAAAATTCTCTTGGGGGTTGGGGGAAGGAAAGGAAGGAGATGTAGATCCAAGCTGCAAATGTGTTGAATAGTATTCAAAGGGAACACTTGTCCAACTCTTTTCGCAATTTTTCTTTTTGTTCCAAATGCTGACCACCAAGAAGGGCTCTTGAGATGAAGCCATTTTTTGGTTGCCAAGGAAATTCCCACAGAGCCTGAAAAGCCCTCTCAGAGCTGGGAACAGCAACATCTTCAGTCAAAGCAAGAAGAAACAGACAGGTGGCCAAGTCTACGGCCACTGCACTTTTCACCTCCTTACTTCAGAATACAAGTGATTAGCCAGCTCGGACGTCCAATTAGATCAGGAAAATAAACTCAGTTTTAATCTCTATACTTTAAGCTTCTGACAAAAGCCCCCAAAGTGAGCTGGGAGGCAAATGCTAGATACTGAGATTCTTTTCATTTTGAGTCACTAAGCTTTTAGTGGAGTGAAACGTAAAGAATAAACTCAAATCTGACCGGCAAACAGTATCTTAGCAGTGGAGGCGGATTCAATAAAGTATTTAAAGATCTGGAACATAACTCATATAATCTTTTGGGAAGGTAATTAAATTTGCAATACACGGTAATCCAGCAGTTCTACTTATAAAAATTTCTCCTCCAGATATACTCATGAAAGAATGCAGAAAAATTACAATAAGGGTACTTCTTAAAGGCTTATTTGTACAGCAAAGAACTGAAAATATCTAGTCATAGAAGATAGAATCAATAAAATACGATTCATATATAGTATATAGCCTTTAAGAAGAATAAGGTAGGTGTCCATGGTATTGTTAGGTTAAAAAAATCAAATTTTAGAACAATACAATCACATTTTCATTATTTATATAGAAATATATAAGTATTCATGTATCAGAAAAGTTCATTAGACTCAACTTCAAGCTGCTAATGGCAGTTGTTTTGAAGAATTTGAATTTAAGAATTTTCACTTTTTATTTTATTCATTTTTGCTTTGTTTAAATTTTACAGCATTGTATATTTTGAATCAGAAAATTCTACAGTTTTAAAAAATATTGTGGATAATAACATGTTACTATAGTAAGTAAAGAATGATTCCATGGGTGGGACATAGTGGTTTGTGCTTATAATCCCAGCACTTTGGGAGGTCAAGGCAGGCAGATCGCTTGAGCCCAGGAATTCGAGACCAGCCTGGGCAACATGGCAAAACTGCATGTCTCAAAAAAAAAAAAAAATATATATATATATATATATACACACACACAAAAAATAGCTGGGTATGGTGGTGTACACCTGTAGTCCCCACTATTTAGGAGGCTGAGGTAAGAGGATAGCTTAAGCCCAAAAGGTGGAGGCTGCAGTGAGCCAAGATTGTGCCACTGTACTCCAGCCTGGGTAACAGAGTGAGACCCTGTCTCAAAAAGAAAAAAAAAGAATGATTCCCTATATATGTTTACAATTACTATAAAGTTTTAAAAACTGTACTCTTAAGAGTGTTCATCACAAGGTATTGCTGTTTTCTGGTTTTGTAACAATTTGCCACTTCCAAGAAGAAAAATGCTCGTTTCTTTTATGAAGTCTCTGTCAGATGTAACTTGTGATGTGAGAGTATACATCCATCAAAGATTATTGTTGACAGCATGCTACTGTTCTCTGAAATATATTCTAGGTATATTCCTGGTATTGGCATACTGGCAGAATGCTACATATTGAAAAGACAAAAAAAGTGACATCAAATGTAAAACATGCCAGTTTATTAAGATATGCAATAGCTACAATTTCTTTGGTTAAATGTTGAATACAGGGATGCAGTGCAACCGGAGTTCAATTCTTTCATAGGAACAGGTAAGAATGTGGTACAGAGCCCCTTTTTGGCTGTTATGTCCTGTTCCTACACATCCTGATGTTCCTTTCTGAACCACAAAGACTAAGAAGGTTTCCTGTTACCATTCTTCAGAGAGGACTCCAGTGAAGGTTTCATGAATCATGTGTCATTAGCCAGTTGGCATGCCTGATGTTAGCCAACAATAATATCAAGAGGACCACAGGTGCAAATATAATTACTCAAAAATTCAATCTCACTATTCTTGGTGGCTTACACCCACTTCTAGTGCATTAAATATTTCAATAATTAATATTTACTAATTAATAATGTAATATAATTAACAGAACATGGATGACCTTTTAACTGGGAAACTCTTTTTCTTCCTTACAATATTTCTATGGCACAGAAGAACTTCGTTTGCTGATAGTAATAAGGTCTTAATGGCTTGGCTAACACACTAAGAAATGGGCTCTTATGGGTCTGTGAGCTCTCATTTTAATGCACTGGGATATTCATACAATACTTAATATAGGAATAACACCAGATGATCCAACACATTCACAAATTTCTCCATCCTATCACATTGCATCTCCAGTGAGCTTTTTAAAATGTAAATCAGAACATACAACACTCTAGGTAAAAATCCTAAGAGAATGTCTTACTGCACTTAGAATAAAATAAAAAGGTCCTCCGGCATATTTTCCTGACCTGCCGGCCGCTGCACACCTGCTACATTTGCTCCAGCCACTTATGACATTTTTTTTTCCTGTTTCTTGAACACACCATCTTCATTTCTGCCTTAGGACTCTACTCTTGCTTTTTGCTTAGCCTAGAAACCTCTCTCTCCAGATCCTCTGCTTACTGGCTAACCCTCTTACCTAAAATAGTTTTTCTGTACCTCTCCACATTACTCTGCTTTATTTTCAAGATAGCACTTATGATTATGTGAAATTATCCTACATATTTATTGTTTTTCTCATTTACAGTCTGTCTCTTCCTAAAAGTATGGAAGTTCCATGAGTCAAAAGATGTATCTGTTTCATTCACTTCTGGAACCCACAACTAAGAACATTTTCTAGCACAGAATATACATTTTGAATGAATGAATGAATGAATTCAAATCACAGCTGCATGCAGTGATGGGGTGTTTAAGGAGTTCAAATTTATTGTAGCTGCAGTTACTTAAAACTGTAGCTCTACATTTCACAAAAGGCTCCTTTTTTCCTAAAATAATACACGAGATAGAGTTCAGTTTACTTCATATAGGATCATCTGCTTCAGTTTAAAGCTGCTACAAAACCCGTTCTTAAATGAATGCTAGTTTTCTATTCCAGAAAAATAGCTTTTAAGAATGTACAACATTAATAAATGCGGAGATGCAACTGTCACAATTTTAAAATACACGCCTTCTTTAAATCAGTATTAATATCAATGCTTCTCAAACCCTACTAATCCGTGTCAACTGTTTAAGCTTTAAGAATATGGGAGAAGAGGCCGGGCGTGGTGGCTCACGCCTGTAATCCCAGCACTCTAGGAGGCCGAGGCGGGTGGATCCCGAGGTCAGGAGATCGAGACCATCCTGGCTAACACAGTGAAACCCCATCTCTACCAAAAATACAAAAAATTAGCTGGGCGTGGTGGTGGGCGCCTGTAGTCCCAGCTACTCGGGAGGCTGAGGCAGGAGAATGGCGTGAACTCAGGAGGCGGAGCTTGCAGTGAGCCGAGATCGCACCACTGCACTCCAGCCTGGGCGACAAAGCGAGACTCCATCTCAAAAAAAAAAAAAAAAAAAAAAAAAAGAATATGGGAGAAGCATAGAATGGGAAAAGGAAGCTATCTTAAGCCAAATTTCTTGTAGAGAGGGAAAAAATAATGACAAACATGTTTTGTTAATTATCTAAGCACAAGCTGTTCCCCTGTGAAAGGGGCCCAAGGATATCATTGCATGGCTATACAAGTTCCCCTCAGGGACACCTGGCTGAAGGAAAGCTGCAGGTGCTGAGCCAGAGAGATGCTCACCAAAGTCACCAAAACTGTAGTGACTAAGGGCCTCTAAGGACCCTAACTACCTTCTCACAACACGCCTTTGTTCTTAGGTTTTCACAGATGTGATTCCATCTGGAGCTCCTCTCACATAGCAATGTCTCACTGCTCCCTGAAAACATGCTAAAGACAATTATTATAACCTCAGAAAATATGAACATTTCTTAGACACTGTACCTCCTCTGAGGGGTGAAGTAAGACCACCCATATTCAGTGTGAACTTCAGGTTTTTTTGACTGAGCCATGGAAAGGAAAAGGAGGTGCTTTTGTACTTTTCTTTCACTGTGAGCATGAAATAACTATTAATGCTAAAAGAAGCTTTATGTGAGCCCTGGGATGGAAATCTATGTTCAAAATCATTAGAAGAAGTCATCTCATGACTCACTCCTATATCATGTATGTGTAAGAAAAGGATTGGGGGTTATTCCCCCAATAATCACAGGATGTTTCCTTCTAGATTTCATTTTAAGATAGTTATGGCTTAGCAACTCTAAACTTATACACGGTTTAATGGTTTCATCCTCATACTTTCTGACAAAATATTTAAATTCAGGTCTATTTCTTTAAAAGACCAAGACTTCAAACACAGGAATCAACGCAGCAAAATATATTTAAACATAATAGGCAATAGACAGTGCTAAAAATGATTCTAATATGCTTTAGAAACTAACCTTAGGCAAAACTCCACCACAAGACCTATGGAATAGATTCTCAGATTAGCCAGCTAAATAATGAATATCACAGAAATAATAACCAGATAAGCAGTTACAAGGTTATGTGGACCTCAAGTGTCCCCCTGAGAATCTGCAGGCTATTTCTACATCTACTGCATCCACTGCAATCTACAGACTACAATTTCACTTGAGGTTGACATGTAATTGTGAGATGTTATAGCATTATTAACAAACCTGGAAAAAATCAACCTTTTAAAGCCATTGCACCACTAAGCACAGTATTTCTACAAGAGTTAAAGCTAAGGGGTAAAATGAAGAGAAAAGCTCTTTCTTATCCTCATAGCTGAAGCCATATTCACATGAAAACTGTAACTAAAGCCACTGCATTTGATAAGCACCCACCTCACATGTAAATTTTTAAAAGAACAGAAAAAGAATAAGAAGAAATGGAAAAGCAAATCAAAGGCAATCAAGAAACATAATTAGATAATGTGAAAAATACTCCATAGCAACAAAATAGAAGAGATTATTTATGTAGATTTACAACTAGATGAACTCCAGATGTATTTTTTAAATCTACTTCTCCACAGGTGTTTTTCTGCTTAATAAATGCAACATCCAAGTTGGAATATGGTTGAAGCATTGAATCACCTAAATTCTGGCTGTGCTCTTCTGCTGTTAACTATTTTAAGCCATTTTTCAATAAAGCAGCCGCTACTGAAATCGTAAGCACATAGGCTTGGCAAAGCCAGAAAGAAAAAGTGCAGCCCACAGATTTGTTTCTTCTGTTTTCCCAAAACAGAATCTCATAAAAAATATGCCCTCAAATTCTGTCACTATATAGCTGTCAGAAAGAGCAATTCTGTTCCTCTTCGTAACTCTGAACATTAAACCCATTCTTTGTGCTACTAAGAAGTTAGATAGCTCCAGGAAGTTGCAAGGCACCATCACAACTGTTCAAATTGTATCCAGCCAGAATAATCAGTCAATCAGAAATTTCAGTCCTGGTCATATGGAAGTTTTTGGGGCCAACTTGGACAAGTACACAAGACAAGTTTGAGTTTACTGCCAAGATCACTTCCAGGACACTGGCTAATTGATTATAAAAGCTTTCTCAAAACAAATATAAGCCTGGAAACATTTTTTTTTCTTTCCTGTCCAAACAGAGAAGAAACAGGTTAAAAAAAAAAAAAAAGCCAGAGTTTATCACAGCTTCATCTTACTTGCAAATCCACTTTCCTTTTTCTTGCCCTAAAATGATCCAGGAGTTTTTGTATTTGAAGTTACCAAAATAGTAGGTATAGAAACTGAAAATGTTAGTTCGATTTCTGTACCTGTACCTTTGGTTGTAGAAGAGATCATGAATTAGTTACAAAAGCCTCTCTTCAAACTCTGGTAGGAAGAGAGAATGGAGTTTCTTCCTCTTTTGAAGAACTCATTGGATTAACTATATGTACTATAATAGATACAAATTAGATTAATAGTTGCTCTTATAATTATATATTCATCAACCTTCCTTTGCTGGCTTTGAAAACAAAAGGAATATTCCTGAATTAAATTTTCCTTGCTTCATCTTAACATGAACACTGATGACTATCAGATGCTAGTGACAGGCACTGAAGATTCTGGTTTTAAAGACTCCATTCCCATGGGCTTTATAACAAAATCAATACCCACAAAAAATGTTCCACATATTTCTTCTACTACTGGAATCAAAATTTTATGTAATATGCATCTTAAGCCATCAGATTTCTTCTGCATATGCCCAGATATGCAAAGACCCAATAAGTTAGTAAATTTATCTGTCAGCATTTACCAGCTGCTTCTTGTCAAATTCCTGGCAAGAGGAGAGCTGCCCTTAATAAAAGAAGGCTTCCTCAAGAACTCCATCAACAAGATATTCCTAAGCCTAATTAGTACACTGCCTTATCCAGTATTAAGACTCATGGCAAACCTTACAAATAATCAGCATGGCTTGGTAAACAATGAATGGAGACAAAATGTGCAAAATAGATTTAAGAAAACTTCTAGTGGCCTGAGTTCTCCCTCTTCCACTACAGGTATGTATCTACCAACGTACCCACATTCAAATGCTCTTCTTCCTGATCATTTCAAGAGGTAGACAGATGAAAGGAAGGTGACAATCCACATTAGCATCTGAAGGAGCAACTGAAGGAGTCAAGAATTAATCTCAATGTAAAGCGGGAGGTAAGTAAAGAAATTAGTCCTGACCTAAACAGAGTCCCTCTTCTGGGGAACACAAATAAATAAATGAAGATAAGATGGATAACATCAGATTTCAGAGCATCATAAAGGTCATCAAGACGTCCTGAACTTAAAATGATGGGAAGCCACTATCCGTTTTTAATCTAGAGTAGAAAAATGAGGGCAACTATGTAAAAAGTATATTGAATTGAGAAAAAATGGGGACAAGGGATCAATTCCAACAGCTTTTCTAGCAATTCAGATCTGAGATGATGAAGACACTACTAGGCAGGCAGGCAGGCAGGCAGGCAGGCAGGCAGGAAGGAAGGGAGGGAGGGAGGGACAGAGGGAGGAGGGGAGCGGAGGGAAGGGGAGGGGAGGGGAGGGAAAGGGGGGGACGGGAGAATGGAATGGAATGTACACCCTTCCCATACTTTCTAGAATTCACCAAGGCCTGTAAACCTCTATGACTACTACAAGTGCTGTCAGTTAAAGAGGAATACCATCATGAATATGGCTTCTTGAAAAAAATGAGCAAAGTGTGAAAAGAGGAATCTTCAAACTCACCCACTTAAAAGACAGAAAGAGAAAGAAAAGTCATCCCTCAGTATCTGCTCGGGATTGATTCCACAACCCCATCAGATAACAAAATTGGACAATGCTAAAGTCCCCTATATAAATGGCATACTATTTGTATACAACCTACACACATCCTCATATACACTTTAAATTGCTCTAGATTACTTATAATACCTAATATAAATGCTATGTAAACAGTTGTTATGATGTATTATGTAGAGAATAATGACAAGAAAAAAAGTCTATATGTGTTCAGCACAGACACGATTTTATTTTCATTCTGTCCATGGTTGGTTGAATCCATGGATATGGAACCATGGATATGGAGGGCTAACTGTACAATTAGCATATCAAGCATGAAGCCAGCTAGAACCATACTCTTCTACTATATCAAAAGACAAATGGTAAGTTAAAAGAGCAAGAATCAGATATTTGAATTTCTGAGGTGAGTTATGTCTTATAGTTTCCACTTAGCAAAGAACAAAACTAGTCTCCATCATCACACCACTAGCCAGTTTTGGAACAAGTAGCAAGACCAGATTTTCTTGCTTCATGTTCCTTCTTCTTTCCAGTATATGCTACTTCCCCTTCAATCCTGGGGAAACAGTCGTAGGATTTCTATGACATTTTAAATATACTGCTTTCATTTCTTCAAAACTTTGAAAATTTTTCATTTAGGAAGCATCATTTTTCCGTATACTATATTCTTAAAATATAATTTTCTTGCACAGATATTTACTTAGCTGGGAAAAAATGGCCCAGTTTACACCATATTCTCTTCAAAAGAAAGCAAACAGATATTCAAAACCTGATTGCTCTTCATTCAACTATATGTTTTAACAGACAAACAAATATATAGCTAGTGAGACAACTTAACTGTCATTACCTTGCCCTAAAGTCTCCCCCAAAAGTTAACAACAATGTCAGCATTTCTTAGCATTTCTTTTTTTTTTTTTTGCGACAAAGTCTCGCTCTGTCACCGAGGCTGGAGCACAGTGGTGCGATCTCAGCGCAATGTAACCTCTGCCTCTCGGGTTCTAGGGATTCTCATGCTTCAGCCTCTGGAGTAGCTGGGATTACAGCCCTGTGCCACCGTGCCTGGCTAATTTTTGTGGTTTTAGTAGAGACAGGGTTTTGTCATGTTGGCCAGACTGGTCTCCAACTCCTGGCCTCAAGTGATCTGCCCACCTCAGCCTCCCAAAGTGCTGGGATTACAGTCATGAGCCACTGTGCCAGGCCAGTATTTCTTTATAATTTACCAAAATACTTTTTTCATAAGTTACCTCGTTTAATCCCTAGAATAAACAGAAGGCAGGGATTATTACTATTTTAAAGCTGAGACAACTATTGCTCTAAGATTTAAATTGCCCAAGTGAATGCATCTGCAACAGCTGAAGTAGACTCACATTTTTCCCTTCTGATTCCAGCTCCCTTCACACACTGTTTCTCCTTCTCCCAAGGAAAGTGCAAACTGTTGTCTGCACATAAAGGTCCATTTTAAGTAAAGCAACCATCACCTCTAAGCCTTTCTCATCAT
The DNA here is from genome assembly GCF_009828535.3 of Hylobates moloch. Lineage (NCBI taxonomy): Eukaryota > Metazoa > Chordata > Mammalia > Primates > Hylobatidae > Hylobates > Hylobates moloch. The sequence continues at coordinate 60,871,157 of NW_026652277.1, forward strand.
CTTTTAGATATATGTTCCCTTACATTTCAAAGAAGCAAGAATTTTTTGCTTACCTGGTCCTTTTCCGGTTTATCAGAAATGTCATTCAGACTGGAAGAAGTCAGATTCCTATGGGTCATGGCTGGGCTACCTGGAAAAACACAAGTAAACTCTAATTAAAGACTTCTTTTCAAGAACACAAAGACTTTGGTGGTATACTTAATAAACATTAGTAGATGATGATGGAAATGGTGATGATACTTTTAACCACACTAGGATTCTTCTGAAGAGTTTTCCAGAGTCCAGGTTGGAGTACAAACATAGTTAAATGTAAAGTACGTAAAATCCCAAATACCTTGTTTAGGACTTATTGCCTGGTTCAGTTTCAAGGTAAGCTAAACTTTGAAAGAAACTTCTAAGACAATAAGCATAAAAATAAAATTGTTCCTGGTTTTGTTCACTCTTTGTCATTGCCCTTTACATACATGCTAATCTGTCTGGTTTCCTTTCCTTTTCCTGTTGCCTGCAGAGAGCAGCTGTTTCCTCATCTTCAGCAGAGCTGACCCTGGATGCCAGACCCTGACCTCCTCTCCCCCAGGCCTTGGCAGCCCTTCCTAGAATGCCACTCACTCAGATCAACCTGAAAAGTCTTGGTCAAAGTGTTCCCTTCTCTGGCTAACACTTGGATCAAGAATACTTCTCATTAGTGAGCATCTGATTTAGAATCCTCACTCTTTGCCTCAATGTAGTGTTATCAGAGGCTGCCTTACTTCTCTGCATTCCCATTTGCCAGAATAAAATAAGCATATCCTCTTTTCCCCCTTAACATGTTAAACCTCTTCTTCAAGTGAAAGGATGAATGTCATCGGAATACTACATGGGAACCAATCTCCCTGACCATATAGCAGCTGTCAATATGGTTCACTGGTGACCCATCCAATGATTTCAGACACTACCACACACGAACAGAGAGGAAGGACATGCAGAAGAGCCACAGACTGTTTTCAAGTAGACCATGTTAATCAACAGAATACTGAACTTTCATTCTGCAGTTGGATCTGAAATTTCTAGGCTTGCTAAGCAAAAAAAAAAACTAACTTTTCAAAGCCAAGATGTTTGACCCAACTGCTGCAAGGTGCTGAGTAATGCATTCATCCTTAATCCTCAATGATCTGACTCAGGCTGGTCTTTACAGCAAGAGGACAAGGGTTGAAAAGAAGCACCGAAGTTCTAACATAGCTTCACATTTGCTTCCAAATAATTCTTTAGATTACAGACTTTAATTCCTTCAGATAGAGACTTCAACATATAATTTCACAAAAGACTAAAATCTACTCCTAATAAATTAATGCCTATATAACAGCAGCTATTTAAATATCATTCCTTTTAACTACCAGATCAGAAAAATTATAATTTCCTTGAAGTGGCAAGACAGGATATTTTCCACTCTGCTGCATTTCATCGAGTAAGCATGGCCTAGATCTCTTAAATCTTTTACCTGGTTGGGTGTTTTATTCTAGGAAAATTTAAGCACAGGGCATTATTCAAAGGAAAATAACATTTGAAAATGTGCTTTATGTGCAAAATTAAAAGAACCCCTTTGAAGGGCACATTTTCTTCTTTGAGCCATGTATTAGATTTCTAGTGTCAATACAAAAGACACTAGGTACAAAAGACACTCAATACAAAAGACACTAGGTACAATCTTGAATGACCCCAAATAATGCTGAGATTGAAACTAACAGAAAATGATGAGTACAGACAATTTTGTGCTTTACATTTAAAAACAAAACCAGCTATTTGAACTAACTGGGTAAAAGTTCTGCCTGAATAAGTGAATAAATCTGAATTATACAATCCTAAAGCAATGAAGCCTTAGCAATCCTAATCATGTTAAAAATAGCTTATGTAAATAAATAGGTAAGATAAATTTCTAATCATCAAATCATTTATATGTAAGTGGCAGTACTGAAATAAATTTAAAGCAGTTTTCCATTAAGTAATTTAAGTTTCCTAGCCAATAGCCTAAAGTCATTGATTTGCTATAGGCACTCTTCATAAATACTGCAAAGGCACATTTCAGCCCAAGCACTGTCCTAACTGCTGCAAGCCAAATTAATGAGGTTTTCATCATAATGGTAATCTTGATTGATGTGACAGCTTTTCCAAGAAACCTTATATACTGTCTCATCATTCTTTGCATTTCTGAAAGTCAGTGATAGTATGGTTATCTATATTTATACTACATGAGGAGCAAGAGAAAGGTTCAGGTCCAAGAGAAATGCAGGAACCAGATGAGGAAGAGAAGACTAGTATTAAGAAATAATCAAATCTGATTCCTCTCCTAACTTTCTCTGATTCTCATTAATAAAAGTAATTAATATTAACAGCTTCACTAACGTTTAACACTGCAAGAGTCTGCTAGTCAACACTTCTAGTAACTAAGCAAGATGATCAGCATTCTTCAATCTTTTTCCATCTCCCTCCCTACCAAACTCCCTATCCTGACTTCCCAAGACCTTGAAGCAGAGACAAATCCTTCCCAATTTTCTAAATCAGTGGTTTCTACAGTGAGGTCTCCAGACCAGCAATATCCACATCACCTGTACACTTGTTAGAAAGGCAGATTATTGACACTTACGCCAGACCAATTATTTATTTTGTCTTTCCCATAAATTACTGGGGTACAGGTGGTATTTGGCTACGTAAGTTCTGTAGTGGTGATTTGTGAGATTTTGATGCACTCACCACCCAAGCAATATATACTGCACCATATTTGTTGTCTTTAATCCCTCATCCCCTCCCACACTTCCCCTCAAGTTCCCAAAGTCCATTGTACCATTCTTATGCCTTTGCGTCCACATAGCTTAGCTCCCACATATCAGTGAGAACATACGATGTTTGGTTTTCCATTTCTGAGTTACTTCACTTAGAATAACAGTCTCTAATCTCATCCAGGTCACTGCAAATGCCATTAATTCATTCTTTTTATGGCTGAGTAGTATTCCATCCTATAAATATACCACAGTTTCTTTATCCACTCATCAACTGATGGGCATTCTAGTTGGTTCCTCAATTCTGCAATTGTGAATTGTGCTGCTATAGTAGTTCTACTTTAAGTTCTTTAAGGAATTTCTACACTGTTTTCCATAGCAGCTGTACTAGTTTACATTCCCCTCAGCAGTGCAGAAGTGTTCCCTGATCACCGCATCCACACCAACATGTACTGTTTCTTGATTTTTTGATTACGGACATTCTTGCAGGAGTAACGTGGTTTTGCATTGTGGCTTTGATTTGCATTTCCCTGATCATTACCGAGGTTGGGCATTTTTTTCATGTTTGTTGGGCCATTTGTTTATCTTCTTTTGAGAACCGTCTATTCATGTCCTTAGCCCACTTTTTGATGGGATTTTTTTTCCTTACTAATTTGTTTGAGTTTGCTGTAGATTCTGGATATTAGTCCTCTGTCAGATGTATAGAATGTGAAGAGTTTCTCCCACTCTGTGGGTTGTCTGTTTACTTTGCTGACTGTTTCTTTCGCTGTGCAAAAGCTCTTTAATCAAGTCCCAACTATTTATCTTTGTTTCTTTTGTATTTGTTTTTGGATTCTTGGTCATGAAATCCTTGCTTAAGCCAACGTTTATAAGGGTTTTTCCAATGTTATCTTCTATAATTTTTATAGTTTCAGGTCTCAGATTTAAGTCCTTAATCCATCTTGAGTTGATTTTTGTATAAGGTGAGAGATGAGGACCCAGTTTCATTCCCCTACATATGGCTAGCCGATTATCTCAGCACCATTTGTTGAAAAGGGTGTCCTTTCTCCACTTTATGTTTTTGTTTGCTTTGTTGGAGATCAGTTGGCTGTAAGTATTTGGGTTTATTTCTGGGTTCTCTATTCTGTTCCCTTGGTCTATGTGCCTATTTTTATAACAGTATCATGCTGTTTTGGTGACTATGACCTTTTAATATAGTTTGAAATCAGGTAGCATGATGCCTCCAGATTTGTTCTTTTTACTTAGCCTTGCTTTGGCTATGCAGGCTCTTTTTTGGTCCCATATGAACTTTGGAATTGTTTTTCTAATTCTGTGAAGAATGATGGTGGTATTTTGATAGAGTTTGTGTTAAATTTGTAGATTGCTTTTGACAGTACTGTCATTTTCACAATATAGATTCTACCCATCCATGAGCATGGGATGTGTTTCCATTTGTGTCATCTATGATTTCTTTCAGCAGTGTTTTATAGTTTTCCTTGTTGATGTCTTTCACCTCCCTCATTAGGTATATTCCTAAGTATTTTATTTTTTTGCAGCTATTGTAAAAGGGGATGCATTCTTGATTTGATTCTCCGTTGAGTTGCCATTGGTGTACAGAAGAGCTACCGATTTGTGTACATTAATCTTGTATCCAGAAAATTTGCTGAAATCTTTTGTTAGTCCTAGGAGCTTTCTGGAGGAGTCTTTAGGGTTTTCAATGTAAACAGTCATATCATCAGCAAACAGTGTCAGTTTGACTTCCTCTTTACCGATTTGGATGCCATTTATTTCTCTTGTCTGATTGATTGCTCTGGCTAGGGACTTCCAGTGTTATGTTGAAGAGGGGTGGTGAAAGTGGGCATCCTTGTCTTGTTCCAGGTTTCAGAGGGAATGCTTCCAACTTTTCCCCATTCAGTATTATGTTGGCTGTGGGTTTGTCATAGATAGCTTTTATTACATTGAGGTATGTCCCTTGTAGGCCGATTTTGCTGAGAGTTTTAATCAGAAAGGGATGCTGGATTTTGTTGAATGCTTTTTCTGCATGTATTGAGATGATCATGTGATTTTTTTTTGTTTTTAATTCTGTTCATATGCTGTATCACATTTATTGACTTGCATATGTTAAACAATCCCTGCATCCCTGGTATGAATCCCACATGATTATGGTGGATTATCTTTTTGATATGTTGTTGGATTCGGTTAGCTAGTATTTTGTTAAGGATTTTAGCATCTATGTTCATCAAAGATATCAGTCTGTAGTTGTCTTTTTTGATTATGTCCTTTCCTGGTTTGGGTATTAGGGTGATGCTGGCTTCACAGAATGAAATTCCTTCTTTCTCTGTCTTGTGGAATAGTGTCAAAAGATTTAGTACCAATTCTTCTTTGAATACACCTGACCAATTCTATCAACACTCTGGGTATGAGCGGGGAGGGTGGACACCAATGTGCATTTTAACAAGCCCTCCGGGGATTCTGAATCATGCTGAAGATTGAGAACCACTGCTCTAAATAAACCAGTTATCTTAACAGTATCTATACTAGTCAGAATCTAAGTTGAAAGAAGTATATATGTTGGAGGGGTATCGCCAGAGGGGTAATTCTAATAACCTTGCCCTCCTCCAAGCTACTGCTCTAAACTATCATATCTCAAGCAAATCATTAACTTATCATCCTTGCCACATAAACACACAAAGAGGTTATCTGGCTTTTCCTCTAAATCCTCGCCTATACAACCAAATAAATAATTTTGTTTTGGAAACGCACTGTTTAATCAGCCTTTTCCAGAAACATATCACCCAAATCCAAGAAGAAAAAGATGAGGGCCAAAAGAGATTATCAACCAGATTATACAAGGGAATCAGAAATTTGTGTGTGGCATTTTTGCTAACCTGGGAAGGTGTTAAAAAACAGGTTCCTAACAATGTTCTTGTGCATATTTTACATCTGACATTTCAGAAGACATATTGTCAGAATAAATCAGTGTTATCTATTTAGATTTTGGCCTATAATGTAAACACATTATACTACAATCCTGAGCAAGTAAGGATGCTACAGAAAAATGTCACCTTGCATCAAGAAGGTGAAATACAAGTGTACCTTAAAGTATGTTGCTTCTTGGGCAAGCGGTGATTCATCCACTCAAAGCTACAACCAGTAGGCCCTTTCCACCTAAAATCCAGGGTGTAAAAATGTCTTATGCTTGTTCTTGGTCCAAAGAAACTTTGTGTTTTTTAAGATTCATTAAAAAAAAAAAGAAAAGAAAAGCAGAAGAAGCAGTCTCAAGTGCATAATCATAATTAAATTTCCATATCACTGTTTTCTGGCCATAAGAAAAAGAAAGCTTTGGAGAATCACATTTTCAAGCAGTTTCACACAATCAAAAACAATTTCATTTTCAAAGTACCCACTTGGCAGGTACATACTGTTGCTATAAAAATTAATTACATTCTGTACTAAGTTTGAAAATCATTGTTATTCTTTAGCACACATGTAGCAATTTAAAGTCCTTTGCAATTATAACTATTAGTTACAATAAAAAGGGGTGAGGAGAATCTACGGCACAGAAAGAAGATATTTGAATGTGTACATATTAATGTAATACAATGACACATAAACGTCCTCCTCACCTCATACCTCCATAATGAGCCAAAAGAGAACCCACGGACAAGCTAAAACAAAATCTCATGGCCTATGAAGTAACTTGAATCATTTTTATTCTTAATAATAACATTTGTAGCACAAAAAATAACTAAGATAACTTACATGTAAGAGACATACAAGTGGATCTGCATGTTCTTGTCAGAATATTTGGAGGTATGGGTCTGATTTTCACTGCTTGGGACCATAAAACTAGCAATAAAAGTCGTTTCAGAACAATGTATGTTAATGTGTTCTACACCCACATTGACTCATTGATGTTCTTTCTTCTCCCTTTGTTGGCATAACAAACCTACTAGAAAATGTCTATATTCAAGAATAATGGTCAACTAATCTTTTTGAGTACTAGGTACCTGAACTCACATTATCTTAATCCTCATATCAACACTGTGACGTTAGTATTATTACCACTTGATAATAAACAAATGAACTTCAAGGAGGTTAAGTTCATGGTCACATAGCAAGTGGTAAAACCATAATGTAAACATGGATCTCATAATGCCAATCTCACTGCCTCTGAGAAGGAAACTTATCTCTCTATGTTTTTGCATATGAACACATAAACTTCATCATGGCTAATAAAGAGAAAATGTAATGTACAACCACAGAGAATATATTCTATTTTCATGCCAATTATGTACAGAATAACATCACTACAGAGGTTTAAGGCAGCTTTGTTCCTGGTTTCTAACTTAGCGGTTCCAAAAATGGAGATCGTATTACTCTACTTTCTCATTTTCATAAAGAAAAGAAGGGGGGAAATATTGAACTCAGCCACTCTGTTTGCAATTCTAATTAAATAGTTGTCGCAAACCATAGCTCTGTGACAAAGAAGGATGCTAAAGGCAGTAGCAATATAATTGTAAAAGAATTACACCACATGCTTCTGAACGTCTTCATTCATAGCCATAGCCAAGTGTTTGTAAAATTCCACAATATACATACAGCCTATTCTCCATTATTTCTATGTTAGTTTCCCATATTTCAAGTTACTTCAGTTCTAATTTCTTCCCATTTCACTCACTAAAAACAGGAATAAAATGGGACAAAGAGAACAAGTCACTTAGGATACTTACAATGAGTTTGATTGACAAAGTCTAGAAGGAAGGCTAAAAGAGAGTTTGGATTTCTGTCAGACCAGTTTCCTAGTTTTAGACAACAACGGGTTATTAAGAGCTTCCCCACCCCGTGGAAAAAAATAAAATAAAATAAGCATGTCATTATGGTCCCCAGCCCACTTCCATCCCCCACACCCTAAATAAAAGACAAAAATATTTTAAATATTAGACTAAGGAAAGTTATTATAAACATATCATCAGTCAGAAGGCGTCCTTTGGAGGAATTTCATAACTAAGAAAAAATCAGTTTGGGCATTTTTGCTTGTTTCCTTTTTAATTGTTTTGTTTTGTTTAAAAATGTTTAATGTTTGTTTTTATTTTATATAATGTAAACTCCAAGAGCCTAGAGCCAAGGCCCTTGGTTTGTCTTGATTGTAGTTACAGCCTCAGACCTTGGCATTAGTGGCACTTAATACTTTGTGAATGAATAATAGTGGTGGGGCATAATTTTACCTCCATTTGGAGTTACTACTATAAACACTACTGTGCAAAGTCCATTTCCTATGGAGGGAGATGCTGTGTGCACACTCCAAGAGCCTTCAGACTTGGACAGCCTTAGAGTAAATAAGTAAGAAGTTTGTAGCTGGCCCAGAACTAACAGAACTGAAAGACACTGCCAAACTGGCCCAAAGCCTGGCATTGAGCAGAGGGAAAAGAAGAAGCAATAAAGAGGAAAAAGAGAAATTCCCTGCAAAGAAGGAATGAGGATATGAGGATGGAGGAGAAATAAGGCAGTGTCAGGATCTCAGCTAAAGGAAAGGAGAGGCTGGAGTAGAGAAAAGCTGGAAGAAACTAAAATAACTTGAAGCATATGATTGTCTTGGAAAGTGGAGCAAATGTGGAGAAAATAAGACATCAAAAGACCCAGATAACCATCAAAGTATGTGAGTAAAGTTGAAGCCAAAAGCTGATGTCATTCCTAATGTACGGGATAAAGATAATAGAGAGGATGTCCTTATATGGAGAGTTAAAAGTGTGTAGAGGTCAAATCACAGATACCTGCATCAATGAGGCTTCATAAATACTATTCTCTTATTTTAAAAGCCATTCCCTGCCCTTTGGGACCTTTGTTATCTATAGTTCCCTTGATCATCTATTTAACTTCAACTCTCTAGACCCTGTTCATTCCTGTTTTTTAATTTTCTGACTACTCTGTGGGCCTTTCCCAAGATTCAGTGTCTAACACATCTCAATATCAAATACAAAAGTTTCACCTCTTCTAATTCTTTCCAATTTCAACCAGCAAAAGCAAAATGCTCTAATTCATTGAGAGTTTTATTCTAATAATATGGCACTGGATATATAATTTTCATTGTGATCTAAAATAGGTAGCTTAGGCCAGGCATGGTGGCTCATGCCTGTAATCCCAGCATTCTGGGGGACCAAAGCAGGAGAATCACTTGAATCCAGGAGTTCAAGACCACCCTGAGCAACACAGTGAGGGCTCATCTCCATAAAAATTTTCTAAAAGTTAGCTGAGTATGGTGGTGCACACCTGTAGTCCCAGCTACTAGAGAAGCAGTGGGGCGGGGAGAGGACTGCTTGGGCCCAGGAGTTAAAGGTTGCAGTCGGCTATGGTCACATCACTGTACTCCAGCCTGGGCAACAAAGCAAGACCCCAACATTGAATGAATGAATGACTGAATGAATGAATGAATGAATGAATAAAATACAATATAATAAGTAGCTTAATTTCTTAAAAAATATTTCACTCTCTTTCTCACGAACACATACATTAATAAGGCATACAAAATCTCCACTCAGCTGAGAAAGCATTCAAAAGACATATAAAGACTGGAAAATTTACTAAATAAAAAAGTCCCTATAACGTACTTCAAGGAACCTGTGGTCCCTGTGATTATATTTGTGATTGTAGTTCTCTTTCTCTGTCTCATATTCACACACACATACATGAGCACGCTAATATACATAGACACACACCCACACACAACATAATATTATGAAGAAAATATTATTCCCTCCCCAAAATGTGACGAAACCATATAAAATAATTTGTGACCTTCTTATCTCACAAAAGCCGAAAGAGAAAAGAATAGTACTTCCAGCAAGCCTATGCTAGCTAGTTAAAAGCTAAGAGGGAAAACCTATCAACGGTGTAATATAACAGAAGCAAATGAATATCTCACTGCCTTCATTCCAAACAGGCACTGACCCAGAGTGATTTTTACTAAATGTCCCTAAGCCAAGGTAAAGAGGATCTTTAGTAGGTTCCTGCAGCCACATCATGCCAAGGACACATACAGTGTCTGATTTAGATAAGTTTGGTCTACTCTCTTATATATATGTAGACATTGGCTCCAAGACATGGTAAAATTTCACTGATTCAGATGAGTGGAAGAATTCTCTGATTTGATGAGGTATCCAAATTAAAAATACTTTGGGCCAGGAGCGGTGGCTCACGCCTGTAATCCCAGCATTTTGGGAGGCTGAGGCATGCAGATCACCTGAGGTCAGGAGTTTGAGCCCAGCCTGACCAACATGAAGAAACTCTGTCTCTACTAAAAATACAAAATTAGCCAGGCGTGGTGGCGCATGCCTGTAATCCCAGCTACTCGGGAGGCTGAGGCAGGAGAATCACTTGAACCCAGGAGACAGACGTTGTGGTGAGCCAAGATCACACCATTGCATTCCAGCCTGGGCAACAAGAGTGAAACTCCATTTCAAAAAAAAAAAAAAAATACTTGAAATCGGCTACCAATTCAAAATGGTAAACTTAGTATATGACATAGTAACTGGGTTTATCTCCTCAACCTTCCTGGATACTTTAAAAATGACAGATTCACAAAAAATACTTTTTTACAAAAGTATAAAGTCACACCAATGAAAAGAACAGACAGAAGACCAGCATAGACAAGAGGCTCCGAAAACCTTCTGGAAGAAGAAAAGTAGATAGAATAGTAGAACATGACACCATTTATGCTATTTAGAAATGTCAGTGTAAAACTCCATGCAGAGGGACATGGAGTTAAAAAAGAGAATATCTTCCCTGCAAAACCCTGAAGAAACTCACATTGGAATCTGCCAAGTACAATGGAGGCAGGAGCAAGGGACAGGCTAAAAAGGATGGATTCAAGGAAAGGGATGGATTCAAGAAAGCATAACCCTATCCCATTGGGCAGAATACCCAGAAGCCAAAGCATTTACACTGCAGGACTCTGCTAAAGAGGTATTCAGAAAACACCAGGGCAATTAGCACAGGTGTTTGTATCTCACAGCAAAGTCTTCTGAATTCTTGAGCTTAGAGCACCCCTCAGAATTATGCCTCCTGCTTACATTAAAGCAAATATTCTTTTTTAAATACAAATGTACAATTGAGCCCCATCAGTGGTTTAAGAGAGGAAGCCAAAGACTAAAACCCATACCTTAAAGAAAAAAATAGGCAAAAGAATTCCAAAAAAGAAATATCACTTAGAAAACTTGAAATAAAAGTTCTAATTAGTTTTTAGAGATTTGAGAAGATACTGTATCCATGGATGAGATTGCTATGAAAAACAGAACAAGGAAAAGATTTTAGATTAAACCAATAATTACCTTAAAACCTATATGTATGAGATTATACACATAGCAAAAAAAAAAAACCCTCAATACAACTGTTAGAAAATATTATAACAAGAATCTTCCAAAGAGCAAGGGAAGAGGGGGCAAAGAGCCAGAAAACATAAGAGAATAGATAAGAGGTCCAGGAATACCAATATCTGATTATTAGGAGTTCTATTAAGCCAGAACAAGGAAAATTATAGAGAGAACATTATCTAAGAGAATATAATATCCCAGAACATTATCAAAGAGAATTCAAGAGCCCAGAGATAAAGGACATATTTCTTCAGATCACAAGGACACCTAGGGAAAAATAAAATAAACCAAAAAAATTTTTTAAAATTCCTGTATGTAGATGAATCATTGTGAAACTTAATAACACTAGGGCTGAAAAAAAATCCAAAAGTGTTCTATCTAGAAAGGAAAAGCTATAAGAAATAGATTTTTGAATTCTCTTAAGCAAAACGGAATGGTAGAAGATAATGGGAACATGATTTCAAAGGACTGGAAGAAAATTGTCGTCAATAAAGAATTCTATATGCTTCCAAATCATCAATTGAGTATGAAAAAAAAAATATAGAAAAGCTGGGGCCAAAGAAAAAAACTCCAAATATTTTAACCTTAATTTGTCCTTTTATACAAAGTTACTGACAGTGTGATAAGCAAAATGAGGGAATGAACTAAGAAACAAGAGATACATGGTCTCCAACACAGGATGACAATGAAAGTCAATGCTAGAATGTCCATTGTGCAGTGGTCTGGAAAGCAGTCGGTCTCGTAAAGCAGGAGGGCAACGTAGGGAAGAGAGGAGCTAACGAGAGGAGCAGATCTGCAAGGAGATATCAAGGGATTCTACAGGTGTATTAGTATCCTTGAGGTATTGAAAGAGCTTAGGAATGTAGTAAAAATAGGCAATTTTTAAAATGCAATCTAAAACTCCACATTTAAGAAAAACTACTCAAAAGAAAATGTACTTACAGTTCATTACACAGCTTTAGAGCAAACCATATTCATACAGTCATGATGATATAAATTCTATTCATGTATTTCTAACATTAGAACAAACTGATAGAGAAAGCACAGAATTTATAGATAAGACACAAGAATATAAATCTAAAGCCTGGGCGTGATGGCTCACACTTATAATCCCAGCACTTTCAGAGGCTGAGGTGGGCGGATTGCCTGAGGTCAGGAGTTCAAGAGCAGCCTGATAAGATGGAGAAACCCCATCTCTATTAAAAATACAAAATTAGCCAGGTGGGATGGTGCATGCCTGTAATCCCAGGTACTCAGGAGGCTGAGACATGAGAATCACATGAACCCAGGAGGCAGAGGTTGCAGTGAGCCGAGATCATGCCACTGCACTCCAGCCTGGGCAACAAGAGCAAAGCTCTGTCTCAAAAAATATATGTATATATAAATCTAACCTATATTGACAATAAAATGTACAAGCACCAATGACAGAAGTCTAGAAGGCAAGCAGCAAAAAGATGGGCAGCAAAGAGTAGAGATGCTAACATCCTTTTTTTATTTTTTCTTTTCTACTTTTTAAATATTTTTTATTATTATACCTTAAGTTCTGGGGTACATGTGCAGAACGTGCAGTTTTGTTACACAGGTATACACGTGTCATGGTGGTTTGCTGCACCCATCAACCTGTCACCTACATTAGGTATTTCTCCTAATGCTATCTCTCCCCAACCCCCTACCCCACTACAGGCCCCAGTGTGTGATGTTTCTACATCCCTTTTTTACAAGGTAAGAAGTCAAAAGACCCTGTCAATATTTGCTACAAAAATAAGTTTTTGTAGCAAATAATAAAGAACAGAAGCATGAGTTTACTACTTAAAATTACAAATGCAATTAATAATGGATTAGAAATAATATAACAAACGTATTTGAAGGAAAAAAGGTGTACAAATGAGGTAATTTTTTTCTTTCTTCTTTTTTTTTTTTTTTTTTTTTTGGTGGTGGGGACGGAGTCTTGCTCTGCCGCCAAGGCTTGAGTGCAATGGCGTGATCTGGCCTCACTGCAACCTCCTGGGTTCAAGCCCCTCCTCACTGCTCTAGATTTACAGCTCACAAAACATGACTTGGGAAAAGGCCATTCAATTGGCTTCCTCATGCAGTAAACTCCTCAGGTCTTGCTGACTGCACATTCATTTAACTGATACACTCTTAGCAATCGATGACTATAGGACACCCACAACTCTAGCAGTAGCCTCCAGAAAAGAAGAGCACAAACACCTCTGGACCCATAATGCCTCTTTCACCCAAGTGGCCCTGAAGACACTGTAGACCAAAGTGCTGCAAGTCTGAGAGAGAAGAAAGGTAGGGTACAACCTGTCCCATTGTGCACTTGCTCATACACTCATTTTCTCCCCCTTGGAGAGATTAATTATTCAATTCAGCCAAAGTGACATCGAGGGTCCAAATGATGTGATAGCTTCAGGACCTCAAGTGATCCTAGAGTTACTCTGGAAAATTCTGTTCAGAGCTATGACAGGTACCAGATTTCCTTCTTATTGAAAAGCCCAAGCTGAACTGAGATGCTTGCAGTTCTTGGTTGATACTGTGCTACTCCTAAATTACATCAAGTTGTCTAGTTCTAAGAAGTCCCAATGGTGAGGATATTTGGCTCTGCAACACAGACCTACCTAACATTACCTGCTGCAGGCATTATTTTTCTGACTGGAAGGCGACAGAGTGGGGGCAGTAGAGGAGAAGACAGTATGGTGGCTCACACCTCTCCTTTCTGGATGGGCCTAATGGATCCATAAAGACATATATAAAAAGAATTATGCCAATATGTTATTAATATCATGAAAAAAGACAAAGTAAGAAAAGGTAGTAAAATGGGAATAAAAATATCTTATCAGGATGTCACAAGGATTAAGCAAGCAAACACACGTGGAAGTGTCTTGCTCAGCTGTTCAATAGATGTTAGTTTTCCCCTCTTTCCCTTTGTCCTGCAATCATGTGCATAAATCCCTCTGAACTCAAGATCCTTAGGAAACAGTAAACTACATTTGCCATGGTGTGATCCCATATACTCACTATATGTAATTTTCTAGTCTAAGAAAATGAGTTCAGAGAACTGAGAGGTTGCAGTTCTAATTAATATCCTGAGGTGGGGGTTGAAATCTTGAGCTGACTTAGGAAATGAGGACTGAGACCTAAATGTAGTTGTTATTCATCATACAGAGGGTATGTGATGACTTTAGGCAAACCAATACAAGAGAGCTTCTAGGAAAAATGTTGGATGTCTCACTGACTGCATAGGTCATTAGTAATTATTTACTTGAGAAACAATGCAGTAAGTACCTTGCTTACTTATGTATATACATCACGGATATAGAAAGTTCTTTAATGGTAATTTCTAATGCTCTCTTGAGGAACGTATGGTCTTAGCTCATTCTAATATCTGTCATTCTGATTTGACGGCAATATATACTTCCCTATATTTACTACTAAAGCAGTGTGGAGAATGAATTGGGTATGAAAAAAAGAGCAAGTGGTAAAATATATGAATCACCATGCAAAAAAAGCTGTGGGAATGCTTCACTGGGCCTAGTTATACTGGTTAAAGATTGCTTAAGTCAGTGGGCAAAGGTTCATTTTAAAAAATCCATTTTCTGCTGAACCAAGATAAAGAGAAAAGCAGAGAATGAGAAAGAAATTCATATCAGAATCAGTATCAAAACTTTGGCTTCATAAATTCCCCTAGTACAGCACTACTAGAACTTTCCCACAGTTGTACATTATCTCTAGACCAGGAACACAATAGAGTGGAACAATGAGTTTAGATACCCCACAAGGTGGGTTCCCTGAAGGCTGGGTATGTCGTAGATGTGGCTCATAGAGTCACAGAGTTAAAGGGCAACTGGAACTCATCTAACCAACTTCTCATCCAAGCAGTTTCCCTCCTATAACATTATACATAGCCAGTCTCCTAATATCCATTTACATACTCTCAGTGACAGGAAGCCTGCCACTTAATGAAGTGATCCATTTCATTTTAATAAAGCTCATTTTTATGTGGTAAACTGCTTCAATATCCCAGGTAAGCAGTAGCATTTGCACAGACCAAGAAAAAGCATGAGGATTGTGTTCAGAGTGCCAACCCAAGTACACAGAGGCTCAGAAAAAGCTAGTTTTCACTTAAATATGTATAGCTTCTATTAGTCGCCTTAGAAATAATGTATGTCTTAATATGTTCCCAGGCTTAGCTTGGAATGTTCATGACCATGACGAGGCCCTCGCCTTATCTTTTACAATTCTCTAGCACTTGAAAGTTGGTCCCTGCAGTCTTCATCCCTCCCAATAAAACTAGTGTACAAAGGTCCTTTGAAGAAAAAACCCTGCTTCCTCATATAAGAGGACTATATCCTCACCAATAGGCCTTTGCCAGCCTGAAACTGGGAAAACTAAAACTTCGATCAGGTCATTGATTTTTTTTTGGAAAATCAATGGACTATAAAAATTACATTCACTCCTTATCCAAAAACATCAGAAGTCTCAATAAAATATCTTCTTCACTAAAATGATCACCCAAAGTCTACTTTCCTCTAAATATTTGTATTGAGGGAGCTCTCATGAACTAAGCTGGCTTTTCTCCAGTTCCTTTAATCAACACTCCTATGGCCATGTCTAGATCTCTCACTACCTAACCACCTCCTCGATGGTCTCTACGTTCTCATTCTCCTCCTTCAGATGTGAACTACTCTGTCTACAAGCACTTCTCACTCTGTTCAGGATAAGCTCCGCTTCATCCAGTTAACTAGTCCAGTTATCATAAACATCACTTGTTCCTTGGTTAAAAAACAAACAAACAAACAAAAACAGTCTAGTGAGCCAAGATGACACCACTTCACTCCAGCCTGACGTGTCTCCAGAAAAAAAGGTCTAACTGGTAGCTCTCTAAGATAGGGACTGTGTCTGCCTTAATCATTGTAAATTCCCAGCACCTAGCTGAGTAGTGAGCAAAGAATAGTACTCAAAAATATTTAAATGAATGAATGGATGATCTGAAAGAATTAGTATACTCCCCAAAACTCTACCCCTATAACTGGGTATGATAAAATTATCGCCACTAAAGGGAGAAGGAACCTTCCCAATCTGAGGTTATGATAATCACTGTTACTGAAGACAACAGTCACAGCTCTCTTGGTCATTATTATAATAATAACAAATATAACCTGAGCCACCAGCTGGCTAAGAGGAAGTGCCACTTTCTTACAGGCTCTAGACACTTCCCTAGAAACCCAGACAAAAATTATTCAAAGACGCTCTCAAGAAAATGGAGAAATAATTCAACCTTGAAACCTACAGCAATTCCCGAAATCAAGACCCCAGCTTAAATGTGTGCTAGAAGAATCGATTTTTAAAGCAAGACGTTTACAGAGGGAAAAGCCTGTCATTATAATTGAATTGATCCTGTTCTTCATCCTCGAAAACGATGCTGAATCTCTGCTACATTCACCTAGTAAGACTGCACTTTGATTTGTAACCATGGTTACTGCTTGCATCACAGTGAATGGCTCTTTCTGAGGCAAAAGCTGATCACAGCCCATAATAGTAAGTGTGCTCCAGCTGTTTCCTGGGATTGATAAGAATGGGTCTCAGAAAACAGAACCATTGCAGAAAATTACACTTCAGAATGCCGACTTGTTGCCCTTCATTGAGAAACACCAGGCATTTCATTTTCTGACTTGAAACAGTAAAATACTGACTCATCAGTGTCTACACTTCTTGTTAGCAGACAAGAGCAGCATCTGTGGCTGGAAGTAAGGAAATCTGAGAGTAGAGAGAACAAGAAGCAGAGGGAGGAATAGCAAGGAAATATGCCATCTGGAGTCTGCACATCCAAGTTCAAACCCTGTTCCCCCCAACTAACTGAGTGACCTCAAACACTCTGTGTCAGATAGGCAAGATTACAGTAGAACAATCTTTGATTCTCATCGCTTAAAACACCAGTGATTTATTTCTTACTCATGATAATAACCATTGTGGATTGGCTGGGGGTTGGTTCTGCATTTATGTCCTCAGGCCAGGACCCAGATGCATGGAGCAGCCACTCTCTTAAAGCTTTCCTGGGAAATGACCTCCATTACTCCTGCTCACATTTCCTTGGCCAAAGAAAGTCATGAGCTCACACCTAACTTCAAGTGGGTTGAAGACGCAGGGTCCTCATACGTGCCCAGAAAGAGGCAGACCTGGAATACTGGTGAATAGCCCTAATGACTACCATAAATACTTAACTTCACTGAGCCTCAGTTCCTTCATCTGTAATAAGGAGTGAATGATGCTTACTTCAGAGAAATGTTTTGTGGGAGCTGGTGTAATAAATGATAGCTGGAGTAGTCATAGTTGCCCTGGTTGTGATATCTCAGTCATGGATAGAATGATCTAGTCAGTAAGAAATGAAGGCCCTAACCAAAGAATCTTAATTCTCAAATTCTACTACTATCAGCAGCCACAGAAAAGCAGCAGAGCTTCCCTCATGTCACTGTGTCTGGTCAGTTTTTTGGGTGATATGAAGACTACAATCTGATCAATTTAGAAAAATCATTCCTGTTCTAGGTTTACATGTTACCTCATCTTTTCTCTCCCTTTCAGGTTAAGTGTCCATTTAATCAACAAATATTTATGAAGTGTCTGTGTGTCAGGCCCTATGTTAGACCCTGGATGAGAAACAAATCAGTTTCTTCAAAAAAGCCTCAATCTATGCAAGAGGAATCACAATTTGTGGCCCAGTAACAGCTCCACATATCACCATCACCACCACCAGAAAAAATAAAACTAATTCATACAAATAAAGAAATCTAGATGAATTTGAGAAATTCGTCATCATTCCCTCCAAATTCTGTTTTGTCCAATAGTCAAAAACAAAAATGGAACTACCTTATTGTTCAGAATGTTTGTCTTGGGCTAATGGATATTACACATTCTGGTTAAGTAGATACTACATATTCTATTTCCTCTCTTATTTGTTTTCCAATTTACTAAGTTCTTAAAGAAGATCAGAACACATCCTCTCTATACCAAATGAGTGGAAACACAAGAGATACAAGTGTGACTGACACTGCATGGTTAGCAAATAATTTAAACATGGTAAGAAACAGGTGGATGAATCTGTCAAGTTCAGTATTTACTGAACATCTACTAAGCGTGTGACATTATGTTTGGCACCGAGAATACAAAACTGAATGGGTTGTGCTCAAGCTCTTTAGATACTTTGCCAAGGATGAAGGAAACATATTTGTATTATTGTATAATGATAAGTCAATGGGGGAAGGGGGTTTGGGTTATGAGAGCATAAATAAGGGAGAGTTACTGAAGTGGGATGGGAGGAGGAGGAGATAATGAGAGATATGAGAAAAGTCTCCTGCGGGACATAAGAGCTTTAGGGATAGGTTAAATTTAGTCACATCAAGAGGGGGCAACTGGAACAGCATAAATAAGTGATAGAGAGATGGCAAGGCATGGGATCTAGGTATATAAAAATCTAAATTACAAGAGCTTGTAGTACAAGAGTGAGAATGGCAAGAGATGATTAGGGGGTTAGGCAGAGACCAAGTTCAAAAGCATTCCACAGGCTTGACCTTATAAGTATTAGCCAGGCTAGGGAACATGAGCTTGAGTTTAAAAATGATAGGGAGTCATCACTAAAGGTTTTTGAGCAGAGGGAATGATGTGTGGCGTTCATAACTTAGGTCCTTCTGGCAGTTGTGAAAGATGGGTTTTAAGAAGTCAGAGTGAAGGCGTGGAAAACAAGAGGATATTCAAGTGGTCCCACATGAGATGATGACAAAAACCTGAATTAGAGCAGTTGTAACAGTCAAGGAAGGGTGGGAATAAATCAGAAGTAAAATGGCAGAAGAGTATGGTTACTGAAGGGTATAGAGGGTGAAGGGCAAGAAGAAGTCTAAGATGACAGGGACTTTTTGGCCTGACAAGGGGATGAATGAGGATCTATTGAGGTGGAGGATGCATTAAGAGGAGTAGAACTGAGATCTGAATTACCAGGACAAGTCTAAACACAATAAACATTCAGCTTACCACGGAAAGAAAAGCCTCGTTTCTGAAGATTTTGCCAGCAATTTTCATCAAAGTAAAATTCTACAGTTTGCTGCCAAAAAGAAATTTCATTATTAACTTTGAAATTGATATCTGTAGCTGGAATATTGCATTTGCTTTTCCTTCTGTCTCTCTCACTCGCATGTGCACAGACAAACGAATTCAAGTATTTAGAGCTTGAGTTGTCTCCAATCATTAAATCCAGACATTGTTTGGTCTATTAAGAGTGCTTTACTGTATATTTGTATGAAAGACTGTCTATCAATTTCAAATTAATGTAGTATACTTCAGAAGTCTCCTGTAAAACCACAGTCTCACCAGTTCTTCAGTAGACCTTGAACTGGCAACCCTCCCTCATTATGAGAAAAGCCCTCATCCTGCATTGTAAGAGTATGCAGAAGGAGATTTTCTGCACAGTGGCCTTCCATAACTTCACATTGCTCTCAGCCTTGCCAAGAAAAATCAAGTTATAATTCCTGTTGTGACTGGGTGGTAGTCATTAGTGCTGCCCACCAAACATTTCTGAATCTCCACCTTCTGGACACATAGTAGCATAATCATTCTTCAAAGTTAGATGTGGACACATGGTATGATTTGGCTGTGTCCCCATCCAAATCTCAACCTGAATTTTATCTCCCAGAATTCCCATGTGTTGTGGGAGGTACCCAGGGGGAGGTAATTGAATCATGGAGACTGGTCTCTCCTGTGCTATTCTCCTGATACTGAATAAGTCTCACAAGAACTGATGGGTTTATCAGGGGTTTCTGCTTTTCCTTCTTCCTCATTTTCTCTTACCATGTAAGAAGAGCCTTTCACCTCCCGCCATGATTCTGAGGCCTTCCCAGCCACATGAAACTGTAAGTCTAATTAAACGTCTTCTTCTTCCCAGTTTTAGGTATGTCTTTATCAGCAGCATGAAAATGGACTAATACAACACAGGACTCACTATGTCAAATAAAATATACAAAAACACAATGTATTATTTCTGGGCAGAACTTTACGAGGCAGCTTGTGAGTCACCATGACCCTTGCTTACTGCTACAGTGACTGTGGAAGCACAGATGACAGAAGGCTTCTATTAGCCTGATCCTAACTAACAATGATGAGCAGAGACCCCTGAAGATCCACATTACACATATAGTAGCATAAGTAAGAAAGAAACTTATGTGTTGTTAGGCAACACAGATGTTTGGGGCTAGCTCACACTATAGCAAAATCTAGCCCATTCTTCATGACTTGTCATGAAAGCAGCAAAGACAGAACGTCAGGAAGACCTGCTCTTCCTCTCACCCCAACAAAACCATTCCTACTCCACTATCCCTCATCAATGTTCTCTGGGAGAACAAAGAGGAATCACAGTCACAAACACATAGTAGATATCATTTCTCAATGACTCTTAACCTTCCCTTTCAATACTTTCAATTATTACCACCACACTTTATTTAATTCCTCATTTGAACCATCTGGTTCTATTGTTCATTCATTCATTCAGCATATATTGATTTACTGCTATGTATAAGACATTCTACCAGACACAAAAAAGTAGCAGTTATCAAACTTTTTGGTCTCAGAACACCTTTACACAATTAAATATTAAGAGGGTCTGTTTATTTCAGTCATATCTATCAATACGTATTACATTAGGAATTAAAACTAAAAATTTTTAAATATTTATTCATTAATTCACTTTAACAATAAACCATTGTGTGTTAACATAAGTTGTATATCTTATGAAAAACAACTATACTTTCAGAAACAAAAAATTTCATAAAAAGAAAGGCACTGTTTCACATTTTTACAAATCTCTTTAATATACAACCAAATGAGGCCGCGTGAGGTGCTCACGCCTGTAATCCCAGGACTTTGGGAGGCTGAGGAAGGTGGACAACTTGAGGTCAGGAGTTTGAGACCAGCCTCGGCAACATGGCAAAACCCCATATCTACTAAAAACACAAAAATTAGCTTGGCATAGTGGCGCACATATGTAGTCCCAGCTACTTGGGAGACTGAGGTAGGAGAATTGCTTGAACCCAGGAAGTGGAGGTTGCAGTGAGGCAAGATTGTGCCACTGCACTCCAGCCTGGGCGACAGAGTGAGTGAATCTCCATCTCAAAAATAAATTTAAACATATATATATATATTTTAAACATATATATTTTTTAAATATATATATAACTAAATGAAATACAATTGGATTTTCTTGTCTGCTTCTGTGTTCAACCTGTTAAAATATATTTTAGGAGGCCGGGTGCAGTGGCTCACGCCTGTAATCCCAGCACTTTGGGAGGCCGAGGCGGGTGGATCATGAGATCAGGAGATTGAGACCATCCTGGATAACACAGTGAAATCCCGTCTCTACTAAAAATACAAAATAATTAGCCAGGCATAGTGGCGGGTGCCCGTAGTCCCAGCTACTTGGGAGGCTGAGGCAGGAGAATGGCGTGAACCCAGGAGGCAGAGCTTGCAGTGAGCCGATATCACGCCACTGCACTCCAGCCTGGGTAACAGCGAGACTAAGTCTCAAAAAAAAAAAAAAAAAAAAAAAATTATATATATACATACACAGTTTTGGTTGAATTACATGATGAAAATCCTAGGACCTTTCAATCCCTTTGAAAGGGTCTCAGGGACACTTAGGGCTCTTTAGTTTCCACTTTGAGAATCAGGACTATAGTATAAGGGTCAGAAAATGTTTTAATGACAGGTAGTAAATATTTCACGTTTTGTAGGCTACATGATCTCTGCCACTACTCTGCCACTGTAGCATGAAAGCAGCTATAGACAACAATAAAAACTAATGAGCATGGCTTTATTCCAACAAAACTTCATTTACAAAACCAGGTGGCAAGCTGGATTTTGTACATAGGCCACAGTTTGTCAATCCCTGCAATAAAGGATACCTGAATGAATCAGACATGTTTCTGCCCTTAAGAAATTGATAGCTGTTAAAGGGAATAAGACATGTACTCACACATTATAGTGCAAAGTAGAATGAGATAAATGTCATGTGAAGAGTCTCAGAAAAGGTTCAGAGTTCAACGTCAGTAAGGAGCACCTCAAGAAGCCTTCAAGGAGAATGTGGGCCTTGAAGGATGGTCAAGATTTTAACAAGTTTCAGGAGGAAGAAGAATATTTCAAGTGGAAAAATCATTCAGGATAAAGGCACTAAGTGTCCAGCAAATTCAAGTAATGGGAAGTGACTGCTGAAATGTAGTATAGATAAAGGGAAATACAGATAGATGTGTGAAATACTACTTAATCAACTTTAGTTTACTATGGGTTGGGTCTTGAATGCCAGACTCAAGGGTTGGGAGGTTGCCTGAGATCCCCTCAGGTGCCACTGAACACTTCCACATGAGGAGGTAACTTATCAGCCAGGTTTGATAAGGTCAACTGGAACAAAGTGTAAGATGCGTTCGCATATGCCCAACTATAACCACTGACCCCAGATAACAAGCTACTGGATCAGACTAAGCAAAAGGAAATAAGGACATGAACAAAAGCAAGGAAAGTCAGACTGGAAAGGAGACTGAGGCAAGCAACAATACGGAGGTAACATTTAACAGGTTTAGTGGTATACTGGAGGTATAATCAAAGTTGCATTAATCAAAGTTGACGCTAAGGTTCCAAGTCCGAAAGAAGGGAGAAAGATGGTAAGGATCAGGAAGGTTTGGAAAAGAGATAGCTTTGGTGATGAGCAGGAGAGTCTGATTATAAATATATCACACATATCACCATTTTATCAAGCACAAGTCTGAATCCTCACAAATCCCAAAATCTTATTAGGAAAAAAAAACTGTTTTACAATTTTAGCAGACTGCCAACGTTTTTCCAAATCTGTGCCTCTTGAAATCTCCTCCAAGTCCCCAGTACTCTGAAATATAACAGAATTTCCACGTTTTTATTCTCTCATCTTGATTTTCTCTATTTATAGTTGTCTAAAGTCAGCATAATATATTTTAGTCCATTGTAAATGTAATATTAGATATCAAGGAAATAATTTATGATATGTTTTTCATAAATTCAGGATAAACAGTAACTAATTCCTTTATTAAAAAGTGGTTAGAACTGCCTGTATCTTAAGAATGTGTAACTCATTCTTGCATACCACATACATTTTCTGAATGTCTTACTTTAACTAAAAAGTCTGAAGATAGATGTCAGGTTGCTGAAAGATTTTATTTCTTACAATCTTTTGAAAATTGTGACTATGAAAAGCTACAGTGAAGGAATTTTTAAAGTTGTACTTGGAATTGCTTTAGATTTTAAAGGCCAAAAATATACATGGAAATGGTACAATAAGTGACCCAAATAATATTTCCATTCAAAAACAAGTCTGCATCTGAAAAAAAATGAGGGATGGAAAGTGAGATGCTTGGAATCAAGATAAGAATGCACAAAATTCACTGGGCAATAAAGAGAGTTGTGATGTGGTGGTTGTTCTCCACCTCGAAAGAAAGTTTAGGAGAAAAAAACACCAAGCTAAGAGTGTGATAACAAAGCAGGAATCTAGAAGAGTCTTGGCCCGTGATGGGCAACCTAAAAATCTGCTAGTGAAACATATCTTCAAAGATGGTCACAACACATATGATGGGAGCAGAAATCTTAACTGTCATGCTTCTGTAAACCCAGCATCTGTGTCCATGAATGGTTTCCTATGATCTTCCTGGTTGCCAGCTCCTGAGGCATCCTGGACTCCTTTCTCTTCCTCCCCTAACATTCAGTCAGTTATTAAGTCCAGACAACGCCATTCCTATAATATTTCTTGCATTATCCCCTCCTTTCCACTTCCACAGTCACAATCCTAGCTTAAATCCTTTTTCCAGCACTGGTCTACTGAAATCATCTCCTAACTGATTCCCACTCAAAGAATGACTGACAGGTTAATTTCCCTAATATAAAGTTGTAACCATGCTATCTCCATACTAAAAACTTTCATAGACCTTCCACAAAATGGCCCAATTATTTTGCCACCCTAGCTCTGCACATCTTTTTCCCATGCCCTTTCTGCTAATTTAATGTATCAACTCACTCTACCTCATACAGACTCTTATTTATACTTTCTCAACAACATGGTTGCTTTTTTACTTTTCTCTAGCCTAGCATGATCTTTCAATGTCTCACCTTGCCCTTACTACAATCTCTATTTACGGAAATATAATCCACTCTTTAAGGTCCATTGAAAAGTCTGTCTCTCCCAAGAATTCTTTTCCCAATTCTCTGTTTATACCCCACCATTCATTCTTCTAATTAGTATTTGCAGAGGGTATAATAAACGCTACTGTTGTACACACTGTAGACAAACCAGTCTGCCCCCTACCCTCCTGGTGGCACTTACCATAGCTTCTCTCAAATGATTGTTATTTGTGAGTTTCCCTCATTTCCTTCCCTCTGATTGGACCATATAACTAGAAGAGCAGAAGCTTGGTGAACAGCTGTTGAATTGGACTTGTTAAAGTGAACTCTCTGTGTTCACCATTTTCCTAAAGAAGTAAAACTTTATGAAGACCCTAGAGCCAGAGAAAAACTATGTAATTTTAATTTAGTCAGTAAACTCTCCAAAAGTTAAAAGATTTTGAATTGTTTAATTCCAGAAATGCTCAAAGAAAAAATTTTAAAAGCAAAAAACGTCCACTTACAATTCAGTCCTTTAAATTCTAATGTTAACTGTGTAGCCTGATTGTAGGATGAAACAAGAATCTACAGTTATACCACTGTGGTTTCATTAAATAAAAAAAACAAAGAAAACAACATTACAACTACTAATACTTGGGATGACAATAACAACATTAAACACTGGGTAAGTACCTGCAAAGCAAAACACTGAACTGGACCAAGTCCCTGCCCAGTAGATGGACAAACGAGACAGATACAATACAAAGCAAGGTGAAGGCAGATGCCAGGAATGTGCATAAGATGATAGAAAAAAACTCTGAACCTCCTTTCCTTCTTTGAAGTTCAGACTTGAGAGTCTAAAGCAGCTGATTTTGACTGCCAGTAAATGCAAAAGGACACAAGTGTTTTCTAAGGGCTCAGATGATGCTGGCTGCTAGATGTCAAACTGAATTCATAGATAAGCACTCGGAGTGAAAAGCTATTCTGGATCTAGCAAGATAGGGTATGTTCTTATGCTCTAATAATGGCAAGGCATTTAGGTGGGTATTAACTTGTCCTGAAAAGTAGCTTCTCTTTGTTTTCCCCAGCCCAGGCTGGTTTCAGGCCTGCCGGTGAGATCTGTAAGAGGAAATCATTTTTGGTTTTGTTCCAAATTCTAATTCAATACCTTGGCAGCATCTGAAGTGGATAAGAGCTCTAGGCTCACATCTGCCTCAGGTGACAATGAAGACAAGAAGCACACAGTGTAAAAATGATGACAGCTTACTCCCTAAAAGCAACTTTAAATGAAGCTTTTTAAAGGTAGTAACTTCTAGTTACATTAGGCCTGAAAATATCTTGCTAAAATATTTAAAGATAAACTTTAAAAAACCTTGTTACAAATTTGTTTTTAGCTAATATTCTGGCAGTTTTTTAAGTCCATGTTAACAATTAGAATAAATTGATAATCAAATTCATCAGACCAGGACATGCAGAAATATGGGGAAATAGTTTTTACAAGTAAACAATAATTCACTTTTGGTTAACGGTTTCTGGTGACCAAGATGGGCCCTAGTGAAAACTGGGCTGTTGGTTGCTTTTAATGAAATGATGGGGTATCAAGGGTCAACAAATGTGTATTGTACAACACCCTTGTTTCAAGTACCTGCACCAGAGGAGACACAAAAGCATGAGATGCAGACCCTAAAGAAGGCTTTTTTTTTTATGTAGATAGTTGAAATGAAAAAATTAAGACAATGAAACATCAGAGAACAACATAATATATGGTAAATCTTCCATTGTGAGGCACAGAAAATAGGAGTTATGGAACTTTAAGACTTGAAAAGATCTGTGTTTATAAGAACTATTTTACAAAGGAGATGGAACTTCATTCAGGTCCTACTGAATAGTTTTGGATAGGCATACTGGAAAAGGCATTCCTGGGCCATGTGCGGTGGCTTACGTCTGTAGTCCCAGAGCTTTGGGAGGCCGAGGCGGGTGGATCACCTGAGGTCAGGAGTTCGAAACCAGACAGGCCAACATGGCGAAAACCCATCTCTACTAAAAATTAAAAAATTAGCTGGGCATGGTGGTGGGTGCCTGTAATCCCAGCCACTTGGGAGGCTGAGGCAGGAGAATTGCTTGAACTCAGGAGGCAGAGGCTGCAATGAGCTGAGATCATGCCACTGCACTCCAACCTGGGCAACAGAGCAAGACTGTATCCAAAAAAAAAAAAAAAGACATTCCTGGAAGGGTAGAGTTTATCAACGAAAACAAGGAGGTAGGATTTTCCATGATATAGGACAAAAGAAAAGAGACAAACTGATTAGAGTTTACATTGAGAAGAGACAAAAGTGAGGTTGAATAGGTAGGTAGAACCAGCAGTATTTAACACTACTTTGCACACCTTAGTTATTCACTAGGTGTCTATTTCATTTATTGAATGGATACAGTAAGTATTAGAAGCCCTGGGGAAGGTGATTACACATCAAAGCTGATCATTTAGGGAGAGATTATATCACATAAAGAGACAATGAGAAGAATCCTCTCTCATTACTAAAATGTGTTTCTCAGAAGGATTGGTCCAGGGTTTGGTCTCAAGTTGATTTCCAAATAGTTGCCATATTTCCAGATCATCCGCAAACTGAACTCTTTGGTCAATTTCCTTGACACTTTATCCACAAAAACACTTCAATGTCTGGATGTCTGACATGGAATAAATGAAACTTAAAAAAATAAAAACAGCTAGAATTTCTTGAGCAATTTCTATAAGCACTTTGCTCTCAGCAGTAATGCTGGATTAACTGAGTGCTGAGCACTATGCTAGATACTTCACATATTTCTAATTTAATTCTCATAACAATCCCATGTTGGTAAGATTAACTCAGTTTTATAGTTGGCTGAAACACCCAGGTTTACAGTAAAAGAGTAATTTGCCCAAAGTCAGGAAGGCAGGAGTGGTAGACCCAGGATTCAGACCCATTCCTGCCTGACTTAATACTCCAAGGCCCAAAGTTCTTACCTGAAATTTTTTTCCCCAAGAGGCATCATTAAGTAGTAAAAGAATTTATTAGAAGAAATGCTTGATTCTTGCAGAGAGAATCATGTGAGTGTTAGAGCTTCATTGTGGGATTATCAGATCTTTTGGGCAATCTGACCATGTAAGTTTCCTATACTTTAACTTCAGTAAGGCATCACCCATAATATTATAGTTGAAACTACCATATGATGAAGTTCAAGTCCTGCCCTACACATTTATGACCTGTGTGATCTGGGCAAGTTACTTAACCTTTCTAAGTCTAATTTCTTCATCTGTCAAATGTGGGTAATAGCAATAGCCACTTCACAAGATTCTTCAGAAAATTAAATAGCATAACATAAAGTATTTAGTATTTGCAACCTTTATTATTCAAGGAAAATTATTAAGTTTCTACTTTACGGATGTATCAAACTCATACTTTTCCTTTAAGATTTAGCCCAGAAAACACCTGCTCTAAAAGCCCTTTCTATTATTGCCACTCCCAGGCCAAGGGTATGTTCTCACAATCATGTGTGTGTATGTGTGTGTATTTTCATGCATTTCACTTATCATTTTATACAATTGTTATCTATTTATGTCCTGTCTCCTTCATTAGAAAGGAAACCCCCCAGGGACAGGGAATCACCTTATTCATCTCTTAATACTCTACTTTAAAAAAATTACATCACATATACTCAGTTTAGAAATCTTTGGGAAAGTGCATGTAGCTTTCTGTGCATGTTCTCTTTTGGTTTTAGGTACATAAATCTTGTCTCTTTACCAAGCTCTAAATTTTTAAAAAGTAAAGATTCTATCTCATCCCCCTTTTTTGTTGTCCATGGCCCATTCTGTCTTTCGGGCACGTAGTAGGTATTTGAGGTATTTAACATTATCAACTTAGTAAGCTCTTCCTCTTACTTAGCACTTGAATGCTTTCAAACCACCTTCAGAGACCTCATCTCCAGTGACCTTCCTCCCAGTCCTCTGAAGTAAGAAGGTTCAGCATCACCATGAGGAAACTGAGGTTCAGAGAAGTGTCCCATGGAGGGAGGGCTGCCAGTGCCAGCCCCACCCCTTAGTCTCACAATCTTTCCACTGCCTTACAAAGTCCTCAACTTGGATTCAGGACAGCAGATCACCCAGGAAGTTCTTTATTACTGTACTATTTGACAGTAGAAGAAATAAGTCAGCAATTATGACTTTAGGAATATTTACATCTTACACTTTCAGGCATTCTTGAGGTTTCCCTCCACTCAGTAATCATGAGCCCAATCTTCCTGCCCTCCCTCTCCCGACCACCGCCACCTTCCTTGCCCTTTCCCCAGCCATTGACTTACTTAGCCATCCCACGCTGGGAGTGCGCCGCACTCGGGGGTCATCATCCAAGGTGCGGGTTGCTAGGCAGGGCACTGAGTTCTCAAGCGGGCTGCGCGCTTTAGTGTCAGAAGCAGAAGACAGGAGGAGGAGGAGGACACATGAGCAGCCACAGCAAGGATGAGGATGGAAGCATTAATTAAGAAGAAAAAATACTAAAGCAAATCACACAAGCGGGTTAAAGGAGAACAATGACATATTACAAAGACACACACTCCCTCCCATGCCCTGCACCCTTAGATGAAATGAATCCCCGCAAAGAATGAAAAAGTCTAAAAAAATTACATTCAATCATTATAGTTCCCCAAATACCAATGGATGATCCACCCTGCAGTTCTAATACACAAAACATAAATTATATCCAGAAGAAGAAAGATTTACGTAATAAACACTAATCTCAGGATGTAAGATCAAGATTGTTAATAATTATGAACCACACAAGCACACACAGAGGGAAGTTACACACAGCTTTGTAAAGCACAGGGGGCAGGGTGTCGTATTAGTAAGCAGCTTTCTTATGATCTACTCAATAGATAGGTCTATGGGTCTTATGCACAAATGGAGAAAGCAACATTTCATACTTTCACTTCGGAAATATTTTCCTTGATGAATATAGAGCTGGATCTCAATTTCCTCTGTTTTTCAGCTCTTCAGAAACATGAGACTGGGGTACGGATAAATTAATACCTTAATATAAGCCAATTTAAGGATGTATGCTAGTCCTCATTTTCTGGTGCCCTTTAATTCTCACTTTTAATTTTAACATTTTAACCTTTGGTGCACCTATGCCAAATCTTAGACCACAGCAAAGATTAAATAATGTTGGAGGCTACATATACGTATGGTTCCTCCAGATACATTTTATCACCTGGATGAAACAACACCATCAACTTCTCCCTGAAGATAGTTTCATCTGGGCTCCATGTCATTGATTTTGCTATTCCTATTAAATGTCATGCTCCAAGGCTAGTAAAATATAGACAGCATAATCATCCTTTAAGGAATCACAATGAGGTTGGAAATATCTAGCCATCAGACTACATGCAATCTGACTTAATAATCATTAAACGATCAAGGCAGTAAACAAGGCATATCCAACCAATAGCAAATATGAGATAATCTATTCACATAAGTGTGCAAACAACAGGGGAGACAAATGGTCTTTCTAAGGCTACTGATGACTTGGGAGGTCAAGGTTTAAAGTGAACCATTTACAAATTAATATAAGTTTATAGCCAAATTTGGGCATTCAGAACATTATAAAATCGAGAAACATTTTTGTCAATTTATCTGTCTGTGTTTAAAAGCTGTAAATAAAGCCAGGACTTGTGAGCAGGCCATCTGTGCCAGCACCTGTTTGAGGCAAATCTGATGTCTTCTCTTCGCAATCTGAATTTTTAATTGTTTCCCATAATTGAAGTTCTTTGCAAGTTTTTATTGCACTAAGAAAAATGAAAAAGAGAAATGAACGGGTTGAGATTGTTCCTAAATTGCTTTTGTTAAGAGGGAGACATTTAGAAATGTATATTATCATACCGACCAAGTTTTGCCTCCTATTTCTTTTGACAACTAAGTGATCTGCTTAAAGAGTCAATATTCCTGCAGGCTTAGCTAAATTAAATGAATTAGGCTAAACAACTGGCAAACATTTATCTAGGCCCAAGCAAGGACCCAGTGAAATGCCAGATCAGTGAGAACTGACAGAAGCTGATAATACAAAGGAAACTTCTTCAAAAGAAGACATGTCCTTTAGCTTCTAATTTCTTTAGAATGAGAATTCATATTCCTTTAGATTGTCATGTGTATGTAGGTACCCAAATTTTATCACTGATACCATGGCTTGCTTCTAACGTGAGTAGAGGAAGTCAGCAGCTTCTCCAAAACTCATGCTGATAACTAACGTTACCCAGCAGCTTCTCTCTCCTCTACTCCCCTCAACCTGTCAGTGTATTGTTGGGAACTAAAGCTGGAAATTTCTTTTTGCATATACAGCCTCCATTGAGGCAGAGCCTCGCCATCAAGGGGACAGTGGAATGGAGCCTGGCACTCACCAGCAAAAAACCTGGCTCCAAAGACAGGCATGAAAATGGAACTGCCCAGAGAGACTCGGCACCTGTGTTTTAGCAAAGCCTGACTGGAGCCATCTGGCAGCTTACCCTCATGAAAGCTGGGACTTGCACAGCATCCATTACTTATATTGGCAAATGTCTACATTTTGATTTGTTGGACCCTCTGTGTACTTCTATGCAGGAGGAGATACAAACTCTGTAACCCTTTCATGTTGCTTTTTTTCGCTTCACAAATTAACTTCAAATATCAAATTTTGAGAAGTCGTTCCCAAAGCTAGAGCAGAACTTTTTGTAATTATACCATGGTAATGATATATTATGTATGCCTTGTCTACATAATGCTTTCACTGTACCTCTTTTATACTTGAGCTACAAAATAAACAGCTTAGCCTTGTTATTATCTTACATATTCTCTTTAAATCACTTTTGCCTGACTTCAGATATAAACAAGGTAGAAATTGGTTTATATGACCACAACCTGATGAGGAAAGATATAGCTCCAAAGGCTTTTGAGTGATGGTATCCAATATTTAGACTGTAGAAAAAGATGTTGTGAGGAATATTTTTTACATGACTCATGTTCCCCTTGAGAATCAACTTGTCCAAAACCATCAATCCTAAATCTGTTCATGTGAGGGTGTCTCTTTTTGAATCAAGCAAATAGATACACACACACACACACACACACACACACACACACACAAAATATCTCCAGAAAAAATGCTTTTTTTAAAACAATCTTGTTAAGAAGAAAATAAATTTTATTCATGGTGAAGTTTTAGGACTCTTTTGGGATTTGCAATGTCATATGTTCAAATAGTCATTGAATACTTCCTATGCACTTGGCACTGCTATTTAGACAAGAAATTTAACCCAAGATTATACCAGCATTTCACCTAAACACATGAAACATGTTGCCTAGAAATCTCCATTTGAAAAGCCAATAAAGACAGTCAACTCTCTGCCATGTTTGGTGTGTTTACCAGCTTAGATGTAGAATGGCCTCTAGAGCCCTTCACCATCACATTATTACATATGAGACCTGGACTTCGTGATGTGTGGGAGATAAATTATGATTGAGGAAGCTCATCCCCTTGTGGTTGAATTAGCTTATGGTTATTAAGCACACTGGGTTCCGCCATTTACTATGCTTAGACAAGTTATTTATATTTCTGACTTTCAGGTTTTTCATCTGAAATGATACATACATTAGAGCTACCATAATAATGTGAGGCATTATTGTTATTTCTACTACTAATATCGTTAATGGAATGACATTTTCTTTGTTCGACATCTTGAAGAGTGTTGGAAAACACTAAAGACATAAATCCTGGCGTACTTTAAATTCAAAGTGTGGTTTTTAAGAAATTGGGTTCACAATCCTAGAAAGATCTCCTTTTTGTCCTTTGTATTTCTATGGATACAGGAGTTGAGTAGAATGAGGAGTGCTTAGTCATTCTTAGAAGACCTTAATTTATCCCCTCCTATAAATGAACCCATGGTGCTCATATTTTCTGCCTCTATCTTGCTTACCCTTCTCTCCTTACTTTTCCCTGTCCTTGCCTCTCCTATATCTCTTTCACAGGGAGCAGGATGTGGTCCCAGATCTGCAACTACACTTCTATTGCTCCCAGAGCAACATGGGGCTTGGGAATACAAAAAACTTTGCAAGCGTGGCTCTATTAAGGAAACCAAGCCTTGGAAGAAGATTTACTCAGAGTTGACAGCAGCAAACCAGTTCGGTGTCCTTGAAATACATGACTTCTCCAGGAAAGGGGAATGAAGAAAAAAGTACTCACATGTGGTAGCATAAACGCAAAGAGAATCATTTCAGTTCTTTTACCCTCTCACAGACCCTAGCTGTATAAAACAGACTGACAACTAGTAAAATGTAAAAATATGTTTATTACATGGTAACATCTTGCTGTACACACATTATTTCTTGGTAGCTAAAACTGTCATTACTTAGACATAATGATCAATCTTTATATTCTAAATTTAAAAATACTAGAAAGCCCATGAGTGACAACTCATTATGTATTATTTGGCATCTGCAAAGTCGATAATGAAAGTAGCACTATTTTAAAAATAAAACTCCAAGAATATTTTCATATAAATGAAGTAGTAGGCAAAAAATGGAGAGAAATAGAAAATAATAAAATGCAAAATAATGGTAGTGAATTGAAGTTCTGTCCTCAATTCTAAAGCTGAAAGTCACTAAATTTTCCCCCTAAAATATTTCTGAGTAATAATTGTTCCTACACTGTGCTAGGATCTGAATGTTTGTATCCCCCAAAAATTCTTCTGTTGAAGCCTAATCTCCAATGCAATAGTATCAAAAGATGAAGCCTTTTTAAAGTAATTAAGTCAAGAGAGCTCCACCCTCAGGAATGGGATTCCTGCTCTCCTGAGAGGCTACAAGGAATCTGTTTGCCCGTTCTACCTTGTGAGGATCCATAGAACGCACCATCTATGAGGAAAGGGCCCTCACCAATCAGTAAACCTGCTGGCACCTAGATCTTGGACTTGCCAGCCTCCAGAATTGTGAGCAATAAATTTCTATTGTTTTTAAATTACCCAATCTAAGGTATTTTGTTATGGCAGTATGAATGCACTAAAGCACAATGGTATCTCACATTCTGCTTATTTAATAATTTTCACAAAGGTATCTCATTTATTCCTGGTTATATGCACAGAATAAGACATTACTACCCTTATTTTACAGATATAAAAACTGAGGCTCAAAGAGATTATGTAAATTGCTCATAACCACACTGCTATTAAACATTTGTCCAAGAATTGAATGAAACCCTCTGGAAATGATGGTCCCATGTCTTCAAGAAGAAGATTACAAAGCAGGCCTTTAATGTCAAACAACTAAAGACCCACTTGTGTTTTATCTCTTAAGCCCAACTCTTCATTGCTATAAAGAGTGGAATAGGTTAGCAAATACTGAGAGAGACTGACCCTTGGAGAAAAATGTGTTGTTTATTTAAAGATCTGAACATTATACATTTGGAAAATCAGTCATCTGCCTGGAGAAAGAAAAGGAAAATAAGAAAATAAGAATGGTGCCTGATGAATGAGTTAGAAAGACCATAATAACAATAGCCATAATAATTACTGTTATTAAGGAACAGGATTTCATTCAGGCACTTTGCTAGCAACTTTCCATAGATTGGTTCATTTATTCTCAGGTGGGAAAGAGCTTGATCGTTATTTGGGTTCCAGTCAGGACATTCATCTGTGCTATGAAAATGAACGGAAAATGAGAGTCCTGAACAAAACAGGTGGACGTATGCTGTTGCTTTTGGGAAAGAGTTAATTGTATGCAGAAAGGCACATAGGAAGAGGATTCTAACCTTCAGGTGATGTGGGCCTGAGAGTTGCAAGATGTCAATTGACCTATCTGAGAACTAGAGAAGCATGATGGCCGGCTTCAGAAGCAGGTTAGGGAAATATCTGCCCTACACATTGATTAAGTGACTATGTCTGAATTCAAGGGTATGGGGCAGTTGGGGGGATGGCCTGGAAGGCAGAACAACCCAGCCTGAGACAAATGGGCAAGCTGGAATCCAAAGTGCAGGCAAAAAGCAAAGAATTTCTAAAGGGAACGAGAAAGCTACCAGACCTGGCGGTGGTCCCAGCCAGATCCAAAATAAGCCAGTGTCAAGGCATCTGGATCTAATATCAAACCAAATAGTTTGAATGGGCCTAATCTCAAATCAGATCCAATACAGCAAGAGCCCAACTAATATCACTTATATTTCACTGGAGCCTAAAATTACTATTAACATAAAAATTGATTTATTTCCATTGTTTGTTCTGCATTGCAAACCACCTATCTGTTACTGTAGGTAACAGCAATAGACTATGCTTTTAAAAATACCTAAAGGTGTGTGTGTTTATATCAAACCAGCAATATGGGAGACAGCTAGGAAGTGGCATCCCACCTGGCAGATAACCTTAAACAGAGGAGTCCAGATTCAGGAGTAAGTAGTGGCAACCCATAATGGGAGCAAGTGGATTACATTTCTCATATTTGAATAAAAAAAGAGGAAAACGCTGGTAAATTGAAGATAAGATGCAGAGGTTCTATCAGGAGCAGGCCCAGGGTGCCTACAAATATGGAGGAGACCACGGGCACCAGGAGAAGGCATGGGGAAAGCAGCAAGACGCCTAGGAGCCAGCCGCTCTCCTTGGAGCTGCCACTGTCTCCAGCTCCTTATCTCCCTGATGGGACAACTTTACCAAGTCGTGGATTCCCAGTGTGATTTAGGACCCCCCTGACACCCATTTAGCAAAAGATAAAACCAATGAAGGGAACAAATTATTCTGTAAGACGGCTATGATGAGAAAGGTCTTCCTCACCTCCCACTGCTAATGAAAGACTATTGGTATCACTTAACAAAGGGCAGAGGGAATAAATCAGCACTATATCTGCTAGTTTCTTTCCAATGGTAAGCTACAGGGCAAATATCATTCCAGAAACCACTCCTATTCAATATAAGATTTTTCTTCCCTAATTGTGCTTAAACATATTGTATATAATTTATTAACATTTGTGGAGTGATTACTATGTGTCAGTTACTACTCTAAACATTTTATACATTTTTTCTTACTTTTCATTATCTCTCTTTTACAGACATCAAAAGCAACTACTAAATTATCTTTCCAATTTTTTACTGAAAAAAGAGAAACTTTTCACTAATACAAAGTGAGGTCATAAAATTAGATTAAGGAAAAATGAAATCCATAGTCTAGATCCAATTAGATTACTAAAGCCAATTCTCAGTAAAGGGCATCTATACTCCCAGACCTTGGAAGGCAAGGAACTGATCTTTATGGTGATCTAGGGAGAAAAAATGAAGAAGTCAGGAAAAAATCAGGGACAGGTCAATGATGGCTTTACCCAGCTTTCTACAAAGGTAGTAAAAGGTGAATACTCAAATTCAGGCTCCTCATTGGTTTTGGTCCTTAAAGTCAGATCTCAATGATCTTTTGCAAGCTTTGGGATAAGACAATACATACAAAAAGTACTCATTTAAATGGTACATTTTAAAAAAATTGGATCATATTATAAACCATGACTTTTTAAAATGCAGTTTTTACGCTTGTCATAAACATCTTACTAAATATTTATTGGATGAATACCAATTAAGAAAAAACTTTACTTTGACTTTCTAATAAAAAGCAAACTAAATACATGTTTATTTTTAAAATACTACCAAGCAATGTTTCCAGGCTTAAACATTATTTTTTCATAATACACTAAATAATACAGAATTATTAGCTAAGTATCTCAGACCAAATTATTAGGTAGAATCATATGAAACTGCTGACAACTTAATTTTACCTTTGGCAATTTCATATAGTTCAACCTGAAATAATAGTGATAAATAAAAAGTAGGTAAAGAAAAATCCAACACCAGAATGACCTAAAATCTCATTAATTTCTTCATGCAACATCATAGAAATGCCTCAGCTAATATATTGAGAAATGATAGCACTTGCCTAAAATTTAGTACCTGGCAGGCATGCCCATAGAATTTACACATTTCAAACAAGTAGCAATTTCACAATAATTAGCATTTTGAAAGCTTGCCTCATTGTTCCCTGATTTATTACAGACAAAAAATGGTTTTTGCTCCTTTTTAAAAACATAAAATCGTCTTGAACCCCAAGCCATACCAGGATGCTAAAAGATGAGAGTTAGTCTTTAGGAATAAAGACAGTAGTGTGCTGGTAGTGGATGTGCCAGTAAATGTTTGAAAACCTGTTACCAGGGGAAAGAACCATATTTACATATGAATGTGTGAGTGTGTGAGTATGTGTATGTGTTGAATTTGACTGATATGAAGGATATTGTGACAACCAAGTATAGAGGGGTTCCTGGAGAAACTCCGACCGGCCTTTGCACACTGGGAGGAGTGCGCACTGGGGTGGAGCCTTGGGAATTTCCCTCTGTTCACAGGGTGGAGAAGCCTGGCCCCTCCTTCTCCTGGGTGGTACCTGGGATTCAATCTGCAAGGCAGGAAGCCTGTACTACCAGGACTCACTCTGCTGAGAGTCCCTGTTTCCCTTTTTTTTCCTTTTTGCTTAATAAATTCCATTTTTCTCACTCTTAAATTGTGTGCAAGCCTAATTTTTTGTGGTCATGTGACAAGAACCCTGTCTTTAACTGAACTAAGGAAAAGTCCTACAACAATATGTAGCATACATTATATAAATAATAATAAAATATACAATATTGTATTGTAAATTGCATATAGTTAGTTGATTCTCATACAATACTTTAGTTGATCTTGGCCAAACTCTTGCATCAGTAGCTAGCATATGGTTATGCTAGCTGGCAAATGAGTATCGTTCCAACATCCATCAAATATCCAACAAATATTTGTGACATTTGTTGATTAATATTATTATGCACATTAACCAGTAAGACAAAAGTGAAACAATGAAGACTGAATATGTCAGACTTCATTCATTTGTCAGTGATGTGGGTGACTCTTTTCCTAAATCAGATAACAGTTTTTGATTACTGAAAAAAAGTTTTTCAATTTTTTTCTGCTATTCATTTTAACAGCTATAGACACTTTACACTTTTAAATGTAATCTACGTTATTAGCATTTTTTCCATCACTTCTTTAAGCCTAGAGACAAATGGTCAAAAAAAAATTTTTAAATCAAGCCCTGATTTATAGCATTTGCTGGTTTCTATGGGGTAAATGCTACCATAACAGCCCATTTCGAGGTATCAGTATAGTCACTGAGCAAAGAGATGCACAATGGCACACTATTTAACAGCATTTCTACCACCATACAAACACCGTAGATATAAATAACCTTAAGAGCACAGACTACAGTAAAATGTAGTGAAACAGGCAGAAAACAATAAATTTTCAGTATTTATTATCTTTGTTTTAATATAATTATTTAATCGTATGTTTACATAATTTAATTTTTAATAGTAGCTGTATTTAACAACCAGCTTGCAAATCCCTGATAACAACTGGCTCTCCTGAGTAAATTAGAGCTGGCTCCAGTACACTACAGGGAAATGAAAAAATTCACAACTCTGAAGTTATCTCTATAAATTTCAGTTATTTATTACATTGTTGCTAGCTATAACTAAAGCTGGCAGTGTCACTGAATCTATTTTGTAGCCTATGATTGAAGACAAAAGTATACAAATTTATCTAAGTTTTACATGGAGATATTAGAATCTGGCTCCAACTACAACAGACTGAAAGATTATGGTCTATTAAAATCGTAGGAATAATTCTACCTACAGTAATTCTATAATTTTTATATAGAAATTTAAACTAAGAACATTCCATTTATTAGAAATTTTATTTAGAAATTTATTCTAAGAACGTTTGTTTAGAAATTTATTCTAAGAACATTTCATATTTTTTTAAAGATATTAAGTAATTAAACCCTAAGATATAAAGGTAACTATGCAAACTTTCCAGTTAATAACGAGCACCTCTAGAAAGCCAAAAATTTGCCATTTGATGATTTATAAGAATGTACCTTGAAGGCGTACAAAATTCATTGCTAAAGGATCTCTCAAAGCTAAATCTTGCCTCTGGATATTTAAAAGTTAGGTAGCATTAAGGCCAATAACAACATGTTTAAAAATGTCTAATCATATTCCACGCTTCAGAGTGTAAGCTGATCAGCTGAAGAGCTGGAAAAGAACTGCCTACCCTTCCTATTTGCTTTCTGCCCAGCATATATAACATTTCACAAGTGAAAAGATGGATGGCAAAGGCAATTTCAACTTTTCTCTGAAGTACAGAGATCTACAGATAGGATGAAAGATTGAATGGTGAGCGATATTAACTCATTAGTTGTATTCCACATCCAAATACTTTCTCCTAAAGCACAAGATTCTGGCCGCCAAGATCCATCTGTTCCTAATTTCTAGTCCGCCTGCAGTTCCATGGAAATGAAGCTCATCATGTTGGTAGAAAGCCTCCTGCATGCCATATTCATTCCACTTCTTTTTGAAAATATAGCGATATTTGAAAACAATGCACTTTTTCACTTCTTTATACTTCCCCCAACCCCACGATAAAAGAATTAAATCAGCAAATATTGGGATTTCATCTTACATAAGAAAGTGGATTATTAAACAAGAAATAAAAGAGTAGCTTCAACTTTAATTGCCATAATTTCAAAAATACAAATTGCTAAATAAAATATTTGTGACATCATTTATAATAAACTACTCGTTCTATAACTTTCTAGCCATAAAGTAACCCCTCTTTCCAAAAACACAACTAAAACAACAACAAAAAAAAGCCAGCGGAGACATAAAAACCAAAATATTTCCCATCAGCAGCAGTATTCTAGGTAACAGTAGAACCATCAAACTGTAGTAGAAATACTGCAGATTCAATTCTCTTTTGTGATTTTTTTAATAAAAAGCATTTTATTTTAATTATTTGGAGATAACCAGTTTTGCCTAAAAAATATACCACAGAAAATCTGCTAGTAGTGTTTTTCCAGCCAACAGTTACCTTTAATACTAAGAAGAGAAAACTCATTTCCAGAAATGCAGTGGTTGAGTTGCAATTTGGTTACTCCACCTTTTTCCATGCAACCGGTTTTATGTTATTCTGAAAGTGCAGCTGAGGGCAATGAATTAGAATCTCCCTTATCTACTCATCTCCCTCTCTCTCTCTTTTTTTTTTTTTTTAGACGGAATCTTGCTCTGTAGCCCAGGCTGGAGTGCAGTGGCGTGATCTTGGCTCACTGCAACCTCCCCCTCCCGGGTTCAAGCTATTCTCCAGCCTCACCCTCCCAAGTAGCTGGGAGAAAGGTGTGTGCCACCACATCCAGCTAATTTTTTGTAATTTTTTAGTAGAGATGGGGTTTCACCATGTTAGCCAGGATGGTCTCCATCTGCTGACCTCGTGATCCGCCCGCCTTGGCCTACCAAAGTGCTGGGATTACAGGCATGAGCCATGGTGCCCGGCCTCATCTCTCTTAACACTAAAAAGCCTGGGGGTGGGATGGGAGGATAGACCTAACCTTATCAGCCCAATGCTTAGTACTTCTTTCCACCATACCTTCATTTTCCATACCTCATGGAAACTGACTTCTCCCTTCTCAGATTGCTCCCAATCATGAAATTTATTTGAAACAAAGGCAATGATACAAAAGACAGACATTCTACAGGAAACTCTGGTAAATCAATAAACTACAGATAGAATATAGTGCCTTACTTATTGTTAAATAATGGGGTTAATATCCCATCTTGAATAATTATTCTTGGATCTATCATTATCATATATCAAAAAGCAGATTGGTTTTATTAGAGGTAAAAAATAATATGGAGTCTTAGTTTGATGAAGTCATCAATTATATAGACTGGACACCATTTCACATACTAAGCAAACACTTTGTGATAGGATATTTCAAGGCATTTATCATATCTTACTATTCTCTTTCTAATTCTGGCAAACCACCATGTTGAAAACATATTCACAGAGGTACTCAATAATCTACGAGTCTACTGACTCATCTATAATATTCAATTGTTTCATCATAGAGTTACTACTAAACCACCTCCAATCAGAATAGATGTATATGGAGTAAGCAAGTCACCGTGGCATTAGCAGCCTACAATAATTGTGGAAATCTTTCCAGCAAGACTGCAAACCTGTCCAACTGGATTAAAAATGTCAATATGAAATGACTATGGCATATGAACTCAAGAAAAAATATGGAGAAGGGTTAAAACAAAGATGACAGGAGATGGTGTAAAGGTGAGTGAAACAAGTAAGAGAAAGCAGCAGCCAGCTGGCCTCTGCATTACCATTATCAGGGTTGGTAAACATCCTACTTGCACTGGAGACTGTCTTCCCAATGTCAGCCAGGGACCGAAGGTTGGATTTCTTGGTTTGATGCCGGTGCTTCCGGAGCAAAGTATAGGTCACCTTATCCTTAAGTTCAGGTTTCAATAGGCCTGTCTCAATCTGATGGTCAACAATCATCTCTGATACAAAAACAAAGCAAAACAAAAGCAAAAAACAAAACTCAGTCACAAGACCACAAAGTTATTTTTTTACTTTAACTTTATGGATGTCACCCTCAAATTTAATATCAAGATATTGTTTTCTAAATTTCTAATTTCTCATTTTATGTAAAAGATAAAGACACAGGGTACACAGATATGGGCATTGATGAGAGAGATACAAATATTGCAGTATTCATTTTATGTTTTTTCAGGCCCAGTTATGGTGTATTCACATAAGTCAGATTATCCTGTAACATAACAAGTCAGTAATTTATATTTTTCAATCAAAAGGGTAAGAG
Organism: Hylobates moloch; assembly: GCF_009828535.3. Lineage (NCBI taxonomy): Eukaryota > Metazoa > Chordata > Mammalia > Primates > Hylobatidae > Hylobates > Hylobates moloch. The sequence goes on from NW_026652277.1 coordinate 60,912,186, forward strand.
TCAAAAAGTTCATGCACTCATAGCAAATGTATATCAGAAATATAAATGATATTTAAAAACTTGAAAAGAGTATAGAAAATTAAAAGTAATGAGACTTTTGATTTTTAAAATCTATTTTCCCAAATTCTTCTGTAACGTTATATGTACTTAATAATAGAATACAGTCAAGGGAAACTATTCAATATCAGGTCATCTGAACACCAGTTAATCCAATGAAAGAAAGATTAAACTACAAAATTATGTTGTAGTCTTTTCTAAGAAAGGAGGCTTATTCTTATTGTTCAGATCCAACTAAAGACTTTCCAATATATTTCCATTGGGCATTTTAAAGTATAAACTGACTGAAATTTTTAACGAAACTTTAATATCTTAGTCTTACTACCAAAAAAAAAAGTAAAGTTTCTATTACTCTTTTTTTATTATGATTTTAACCGGAAAGATGATTGTGTTTCATAGAAATTGCTCATAGGTCACTCTGCTGGAAGGTAAGTTCTTATGCCAATAGAAAATAAGAAACCCTCTTTCTCACAAGTCAGCATGTCGGCAGTATAGCATAAATGAAGCCTGGTACATTCTACTCTACATCTACATGACAGGCCAACATTTATCTCCAGCCAGAATGGGGCTGAGGATAAAACATTACAGAATCTGTGCAAGATATGCATTGGTAGGAATCTGTCTCAATGTATGCAAGTAGACCTTTTGTCCTCTGCACAGAATGAGAGTAATGGATCCCATGGCTCCCTTTCTGGTACATGGATGCATCTAGCACACATTGATATTTTCCACTTGGGCAAACTTTAGTATATAAATGTAAAGAAACGAACAATAACATTTCTTTTCCAAAAGCCGGCAAGAAAATTGATGGGTACTGGTAGGATAACAGCATCTCCCAAGGATTCCCACTTCTTTGTAAAGAGAAGTTACAGATGTTCAAGGGGTCTTGCTTGGGCATGACTGAATTTCTCAAAAGTCCATCTTCTAAACACTCACAGAATTGGCCTCACAGCCTATAGCTAGAAACTGGCAATTTACACAATGTACTATCAACTATTTGGAAGCCAAGCAGAGGCTGAATCCAGGATTTTCCATCACATGGCTCACAGAGGTGCCATAACTGTCACATAACATGGGACCACTTGGTAGGGAGTCTGGGCAAGGCAGGAAGTTTCTCCCATAGAAATGTTTTGGTTTAGAGTGGTTTTTAGCTCTGAGTATTTTAAACTACACAAACCCCACTCAGCAAAACTATCAGAATTGATCCTGTAATTACAATTAAACCTCTCTTCCACAGTAAATAATTAGGTGCCTACAAAACACAACCCCTCTACTTTTCCTTTAAGTCCTTTTAAAGTGGAAAGTCCATTTTACAGAAGAATCAGAAAAACAAACAAACAGTCCCACCATGTCTGCTATGAGTGTTATCAAACCCCTACTCTAATTTCAGGGTTGTAGACTAAAGTGTTTCTTATCTACCCTTCCTGGCAGGGCCTCCCTCTATTCTTGCCCTCCCTTGAAATCTCAAACCAATCTTCACGTATGCACAGCCAATCCTCTGTTACTAATGCCTGGAAATCACCAGTTAGAACAGGTTAAAACATCTGTGTGGCTTTACGCCCTTCATTAAGTTTCCATGAAAACGGCCAACATTATAGGGATCTCTTTAAGCATAAACTACAAAATCATTCAAAGGAAAGTGGGGGCAGTAACACTTCACAGCTACACTGAAATTAAGCCTTCAGTGTTCAAAATCCCAGACGCTACCAATGGGGAGAGAATGTGCCAACACTAGATGATAGCAGAGCTGAAAGGAACTTCATGGAGCATCAAGTTCAACCTCTTGCTATGCAGATGAGAACACAGGGCCACAGACTGACTTGCCCACAGACATGGACTGATTAGAGGCAAAACTCCCACATAAAACCAGGTTTTCTGACTCTAAGTTTAGATCTTTCTCCATGTCACACAATATTTTTCTTTATTTAAAAACTAAGCTCTACAGAAAAAAATAATTGATAGACGCAGAGCTTTTGCAAACCACGAGAATGATGGCCATGTGACAGAAGAATGGACAAAGATCACAAATATTCTTAAAAGAAATACAAAGGGCCAAAAATACATAAATAAATATTCAACTTCAAAATTAACTAAGATAATATATGTTTATTATTGAATCAACCCCCATGATGTGAAAGGTATTCAATGGGCAATTCCATTTCTGATGACAATGTTGCAGTATTGACTAGGAATTACAAAAGCTCTATAATATGTTCTGGGTTATTTAAAAATGAACATGCATTAGTTTTGTGACTAGAAAAAAGTTATTGCCATTTTGAAAATGTAAAAGCTATAAAAAGTAAGAAACAATAGGACCAATACATCTGCCAACATGCACAGCTCAGGAATGCCTTTAAATATAAAAATGAGACTCCAAAAATAGAGCTACATTTTCCCAATTCACTTCCCATCATGGTAAAATACCTGAAATGGCTTATAATTTTTTTAACTTAAAAGGGGAGGAAAATTCCCATAGACTTGGCTTCATACGTGAATGACACTCTTTAAATGTAGAATTACAATGAGGATACTAATAATAAAGCTATTAAAATAATCTGTGAAAATGATGTTTTATCCTTTATAATACTTTAAATTTTTCTATTAACATTCAGAAGGGGTTCTTCGTGAAAAAATCAAGTAGAGGTCCTGAGAAGAATCAAAAATAGGCTGAATCTTTTATGTAAGTGTGAGAAGTAACACCTGCTTAAACAGTCGTGCAGGGCCCTCACATGGTGTGGCGCTGTCTTTGAGCCTGCAGGGTGAGATGCCTCTCAGAGGCAGGCTGGTGAGGGGTAGCAGGTGGACTGCAAAGGAAGATGAAAAGCAGCTATTGTTTGTTTGATATAATCATGCTTGCTATTATTTCTTTTTCTTCTCATTTGTTGATATAAAATTGGGGTGTTGGGGGAGATGCCTCTTAAGATTTAGCTGTGTATAATTCTCAACTCAGAAGTATCAGCATGATTTGGGACAAAACAACTCCACCTCACCCACTGCTACAAAAGGATTTTTTTAAAAACCAAATAATGACTATAACTTCTCAAGTTACTGTGCCATCGTCTGTCTGAAATAAGGGCTCCATTTCCCTTCATGTTTTATCCTCTGTAGGGTTTTGATTATTTCAGAGGATTAAGATTTTTTTTAGCTAGTGACACTCTTTCAAACATGCTCTTCTCCCCACTTCTGGAAATCTGGCCCTTTTCCTCCTCTTTGTTTTACTTGTGATGTGTTATTTGCCCCTGAACTGTTTTTCTGTATTATCAGCTCCAGAATGACAGCACTGGCTCTCTGAATGCTTGCCCCAGGAACTGCAGAGCAAACATGATGATACCTCAAAGTGACCTAGTAGTGTCAAATTTTAACATGTAATGACAATTTTTAAAGTAAATGCATGGAGGTTAGAGAAAAAGTTCACAGCTGATAATAAAAAGTAATGGAAAATCGAAGGGAAACCACAAAATGCCTGGCTAACCTCTCTTACATGTAGTAAGTACCAAAACCTTCTCTCTTTGGCCATTGGCTAAAGACATTCCAGTATAATCTGGTACGCTCTCTTCTACAACATGAAAAGAAGGGTCAGATAGTTGCTGAGGACCAGAAGCTCCTTAAGATGGCTCTTCCTGGTGATGAAGATCCCAAAGACAGTTTTACAGAAACATCCAAGTGTGTAATTCAACTTTTAACTTTTATCACCCTTGCTGATCAGTTCCAAGCACAGCAGAGCTGCTGTTCAACTGTTTCCAGCTCTGCCTACCACACCATTTGGAATCTTGTCTCCTGTTCATGAAGTCACTGAGTGTCTCTCTGTCTGACTCACTTCTCTACACTCTGCTAAGTGACATGCAGAAATATCTGGATAAACTATTTATACTGGGATAGACATGTAAGTAGACAGCAAATACATCTGATGATCTTATTTAATGCTCATAACAACCCTGAAAGGTCCACCTTCATCTTCTTTTTATAGATGAGGCAATGAAGACTCCAAAAGAGTTCAGTAACTGGCCTTGCCCATGGTCATACACGCTAATAGGGCTAGACTAATTAAAACCCCCCAACATTAACTCCAGCATTCCTTCTTCAACATCACTCTGTATCTCATGGGAATTAATAGATGACATCTTCCCATAGAGTAAGTATATTTTAATAGTGGACAAACCCTGAGCACAGTGGCATGAATCCCTAAGTGGGGAAACTTTAGGCAGTAATGATCATCTATGGTAAAAAAATTGTTGTTTTTTTTAATAAGGGAATCTTCCTGGTGACCCTTATTCTCCTCCTAGACTGCCTATACTCTGCCAAGTCATAATTTTCTTCTCCAGTTTGTCCTACATTTATGCACATTTGATTTACTTTCAACTTGTGTAATTTTTGACATCTTTGCTCCAGGTTAGTTCTTAAGGTCTGAGAATGCAGAAATCATAATTTTCACTCAAAAACTGGATTGATTTTTGCCAATCATTATACTTTTCTGCATAACAATCTCTCTTGCAGCTTTTAATAAATGAAAAAAGACAATGGAACAGATGGCCCAGAAAATCATTCTTTCTGTTTGCTTCTGTCTTTGTAGATGGGTTCCGATCTCCCTGGGTACCATAATCCAAGATCTCTTCTCATATATCAGATTTCCATTTTCAGCTTCACCTGCCTTGTTTAATATGAAAAATGCTATATAAAACTGTCTCCTCCATTATTTTATAACTACATAGGCAGATTTGTACCTATGTTGACCTGTACCTTGTCTCATTTACAAAGTGGTAGATTTGCAAACCCTGATTTCAAGGCCTAGAACAGTGTCTGGCACATTGTAGAAGCTCATGTACTACTGCTGAATAAATGTATAAAATAATTATTTCTGTCCATCCAGCATCTTTACCTAAGTCCTCTCCCTTCTCCACTTGTATTTGTAGTAAAGGCAGGGGTGGGGGTTTCACCACGTTGGCCAGGCTGGTCTCAAACTCCTGACCTCAAATGATCCATCCACCTTGGCCTCCAAAAGTGCTGGGATTACAGGCATGAGCCACCACGCCCAGCGATACTTTTCCTTTTTAGTTATTTTTCATTTTATATGCACAGATTTACATTCACTTGCATTATTAGCATAAGATTAATATTATAAATGGAGTCTCTTTATTCATCCATCCTTGGTTATATTGGACTGGAAGTCCAGACACTAGATTTCTAGAATTCTTTGATCTTAGACTTGCACTGAGTTTCTCTGGACCTCAGTTTCATCATCTGTAAAGTAGGACTTAAATCATCTGTAAGAAGAGAAATAGTCTAGTTCCTGGGTTAGGGTTGATAGTAGGCAGAAGTCAAGCCCCTTTAGCTGCATGTGAAGAAAGGCTGGGTGGGACAGGGATCTAGCAAGACATTACAGGTAAGTGATTGAGTCAGGTCACATTGGTGCCAAGCATCATTTGTATCACCACCATCAAAGCCACTGAACCTCACGGTGCAGGGCAGCTTTGGCTTCCTTTGTAGTTAGTACTTTGTGCATTGAATGCTAACTCATCATGCTGAACACCTTGGGCACACACCACTGCATTCCAAACTGGAGCCATTGTTTCCATTTTCTATCAGTGGCTTGGCCTAAACTGCCGTATTATCCTTCAGATCTAGGTGTGCCAACGATCATGTTTTTTCTTAAAAGAAGTGCAAGGGCTCCACTTCTTATTCCTAGGAAATTCCATAACCAGGTGAGCACTGGACCTGTAGCGATGGCTGCACTTTTCCAAGGGATCTGCAGTGTGCCTACCCTGGGATTATGGGGAAGAAGATGTGGATCAAAGACCTGCAGAAGGTGACCAGTGTAACATTCTTATCTAATTTTAGACTTACTGCAAAGTTTCTTTGCATATCTGTAGACAAAAGGCTTATCTATGACATCCATTTCTTTATATTATAGATAATATGAATGCTGCAGCATTTGTGTTGGAAGAATAGATTAGCTGTCAAGTGAGGCATATGTCTGGCTGATGTATATATACTTGGTTCTTTTTCAGAGAGCTTGTTAGTTAGATTTGCAAAGAAGCCCCACACTTTTCATGCATCTGAAGTACATAAGGTGCAAGTGGCAGGCACCTGTAATCCCAGCTACTCGGAAGGCTAAAGCAGGAGAATCGCTTAAACCCAGGAGGCAGAGGTTGCAGTGAGCTGAGATTGCACCACTACACTCCAGCCTGGGCAACAGAGTGAGACTCTGTCTCAAAAATAATAATAATAATAATAATAATATAAAATAAAAAAATTGAAAAGCATAGGGAAAGGATTGAGAAGCAAAGCTAGGAGGAAATATTCAAAAATGCCAACAATGACCGGAGGAAGATGTTATGGAAGATAGTTTACTATTTTCTTAATATTTGTGTATTTTTCAGATTTTCTTGCAATAAATCATACTAATGTTATAATACAAAAAGAGAGAATAAATGTTATAAAACACTTAACTCTGCTTACACTACTAGTCATCTGCCTTGATGGAGATGCGTGGATAGGTAAAGCCGAAAAAAATAATATAAACTTTAAACAGCATACTTACCCACCAACTGTGGGAGAGAAGAAGCCTCCCGATCAAGCATGATGGATCCTTTCTCCATACATGTCCTCAGCTCAAATAAACTATGAAGGGACAATGTGGCCACATGGGGCTTGCTCCATCTTTCCCCACCCTGTTCCACTTTTTCTTCAAACTTGATCCACCTAGGAAGATGAGATTAGTGAAGAGCTATTAAAAGTGTTCTAACTTCCTCTAGAAATAGCAGTCTCAACCCCTCCATCTTCACCCCTTCCAGCACTTCCAAAATGTCTCCTTTTGTGGAGTATTAATAGCTTATTAGATCATTAATTACATAATCTTCATAAATACACCCAAAGAGAAGCACTAGACTGCTCCTTCCCCTGAAGTTAGAGAGGAAAAAAAGCAAAGCAAGAGAAGCCAAAGTATCCTTGGTTTTATGTCTGCCCATATGTAACCATGAGATCCTTAAGACCAATTATTTAACTAAATTTTTAATAAGGTAGAAAAATACGCATTTCAAAATCCTCCATGTGGGTACAGCCTACAGTGCATAAAAATAGCCACCACTGTGAGGATTCTGTTGTGATTTCATGAGGTAAGTTTAAATAAGGTGAAATATCAGTGATGAACCAATATTTATCTCAGACATAAAAAATATGATGTGTGAAGCGGCAAGATGAATGTAAAATTTCATTTTATTGATGCTTAAGGAAGACCAGCATGTTTTGTTGTGTCTTCCTTTAATATACATATCTCAGCTGATGCATATTCCCCTCTTATTGTGATTTTAAAAGCTTTACCCTTCAAGTCTGGTTCCATGTGTGTTTAAATATACACAAGCTCGGTGAACAACAGATTATTCTGATAATATGAGATCTCCTATTAACCTTAGTGATGGAACAACCCTCTTTTCTAGCTTCTGCTTTCTAAGACTCCTAGACATTTTGATAACTTAGCAATATATAGCAATAAAAAACCTTAATGGAAATGAGAGCAAAACACATTTGACAGACTTTATATCCCACATATTACACAAACAGACACTTCCTACACTGTTAAAGGAAAATGAGAAAGCATCATCGTTTTGCTATTCATCATGATACCAACAAAAAGGCTTCTTTCACTTTAAACCTTCTGAGAGATATTGAAAGAGATAAAGATGGAATAAAAACTGTTTTTCTACATTCTTCACCCAAAGGTTTAATGATTGAAAAATGTTTTCCTAGAGAAAACTAAACGCTCACCTAACTCACTAAAGATGAGAACAAAGGGCAGAGATCAGAGAAAGCTCTACATAGGGTATTATTTATAGACCTCTTACTACCCCCAGAGGAGGGGGAAAAAAACACATTAGTAGACCAGGAGTGAAAATAGATCAAGCAATCAGCCCACAATGTCAAAGAAAATTTAGAATTTTAATCAAGCCCAGCACCCATATGTTTCAGAAGTATTTTAGCCGTATCTAAAGACTTTCCCCCCATGTGCCTCTCAGGAAGGCTCTCACAGCCAGGCAACTCCCATGTTAGTGATAACCTTGTATCAACCTTACCCACAATTCTAAGACCCTCCTTCTTCTCCCTGTATCCTCCCCAGAAATACAGGAAGGGAGATTTTTACTGTTTACCTCATGGTTAAAAAGTCAACGATAGCACCAAAGAAGTTCTGAAACTTCAGAACTGGACTTGGTTTATTTCTACAAAAGTAGCTGTGACACATTCCAAAACAGAATGAAAGACTTCTAGTGTGTGTGTGTGTGTGTGTGTGTGTGTGTGTGTGTGTGTGATTAAATGAGTATTTCTTCACTTTGGTTCAAGTTAGACCACAGAAATAAAAGGAACTGGGAGAAAAAAATGACAATTTTATATCACACTCAAAGAATTCTATGGGTTTAACCAAAACTGTAAAAGGTAATAAGGTGATTAGAGTTATTTTGAGACTAATCTATTTTTGATGGAGAATGTTACATTGGTTAACTTCAGGTATATTATCTTTTCATGCTTGCTCATAGAATCGCTAAGCATGTTTGTTGGTAATCGGCATATGAATCATATGTATATATGATGTTATAATTTATTGCTTAAGATAAGACTCTAGAAAAAGGAAGATATCATCATATATGAAAGCAAGTCAGTTATCTAGAATTATGTCATCTATAAATAGTAAAATGACTCCTTGATTACTCTTGAATTCCTAAGAGTATGCTTATTTTCTGAGGGATAGAATATTTGGTCATAGAATTTAAGCCCAAGATGAATGACACAGAGCAGCTAGAAACCCTGTAAAGCGGAGTGTTTTACAAGGTCTTTACTTCCCTCTTATCTTTCTTAAATGAGCCCCCACTTCTATCAGCTGCCAACAGCCTGTACTGCCAATTCTATTCCTTAAAAAAAAACTAAGCCTCACTTATACACAGTAGTTCTTTTCTGCCATCATCCTCTCTATGGTCTGAATGTCTATGTCCCCACAAAATTCATATATTGAAATCCTAACCCCCAAGGGGATGGTATAAGGAGATGGGCCCTTTGGGAGGTGATTAGATGGATTAATGTCTTTATAAAAGAGTCCCCAGACAGCTATCTAGCCCCTTCCACCATGTAAAGACACAATGATATGGTGCCATGTGTGAGAAAGCAGGCTCTTACCAGACACTGAATCTGACAATGTCTTGATCTTGGACCTCTCAGCCTCCAGAACTATAAGAACTAAATTTCTGTTGTCTGTAAGCTACCCAGTCTATGGTATTTTGTTATAGCAACCTGAATAGGCTCAGACAATCCTCAACTGTCCAAATAATATAAGTTTAATAAGATTTTATTTAAGAAGAAAAAGAAGCAAAACCATTGCAGTTCTTTGTGGTGCATCTTTTATTTATTCTTCTCCATAGTTTATATTGTAGACAACCTGGTTAGACTTAAATATGACTTTGAATACATTTAAAAAGTGCATTTGCAAAACATAAATCCAAACTAGGGTGGATTTATGAAATAGTATTACTCACCCTTCTGGATTACACCAGCTCTTTAGGTCAAGATTTAACCATTAAAGAATGGAAATATAAATTCTCAAAACTAGCCAGTTCCTTAAAATCTATATTTATAAGAGATAAATATTATCTCATAGCTCAGTTTAGCATTTATTTTACTTTAAGTTCAGTAAATATTGAATATTTTGATGATGTCATATTACAGCACAGCTTACAGCATAAGGAGAACTCTGGAAAAATGCCTATTAAATTCCTTTAAAATGTATTGCTCTAATTGTTTAAGGAACTGATTATACTTCCAACAAATGCATTTGGACATAAACTACTGGCTTTCCCATTTAAATAGATCATTTTCAGGTAGTTTCATTCCAGAAATGGCACATGCTTTGTCTAGCCTCCTCGCATATCAAGGACAAATTTGGATTTAGAGAAAACAAAAACAAAAACTGAAAACTACTCAGTTCAAATCAGAGCCCATTAAAGAAAAGGCTAAGGCAAAAGTACCAAAGTTCACCCTATTCAAGTGCCAATGAATCTGCAAAGGTGCTTTAGAACCATGTAATTACGTTTAAAAAAAAAAAAAAAAAAACAGACTTTTTACCGTAGAGTATACTAAAAGCCACTATCTCCCCTTCATAATAACTATGAATAACTACATAGCTGCAATAAGTTTCCCACTTTCTTTTTGCTTCAGTACTTGACATGTTACAGAAAAATTTGTTTCAGAAGCAGGCCTTTTAAATACTTGCAATTACAAAACTGTTTTAACCTTGGAGGAGGGGTTTATTAGGTGAAGTTTATTCCAAGGTCTTAGAAGAATAATGATAAAATACTTTACAGTTTAAGACATTTTCAGTGACTGCCAAACAAACAACATTTCATTCGTTTGTTGAAGGAAAAAAAAGACCCACTGGGAATCACTGAATTTTGCAACTTTCCAATCATATGATTAAATATAATTAAGAAAAAAACAAGACCTCTAACTTAATAACATATCAGTTGTACGGTGGAAAACAGACATGACCTTTACACTAAATAAATTCCAACTATGTACAACTATTGAAATGATGATAAATTTCTTGCTAACTAACAAGTGCCTTATCACCCTAAAAGAAGCCAACGCTAGTGTGTACCTGGGAAAAATGAGGTTTTTAAGGAGAATTCTTAAAATTCTAGATCCACTATTAAAGTTATCGGACACAACTACATGGACATAACTACATATGATTACATAGATGATTAAATTCCTTGAGTCTTTTTCTTACAGAAAAATTAACTTGGCCTGAAATAGAATTTCCCAAAGTAATTCAGTAGAGAAAAGACAGAGAAGTCAGCGTAGACTGGGAGACAGCAGTGTTTGCCCAAACCCACAGTATAAGTGCACATGTTGGTGCTTAATGGCCATGCCCTTAAATCAGATACTTCAGAGGTGGGTCAGGTAAATCAGCCAAGCAGAAACTAAAGTGGGTGTACATTTGTGGTGTCCAGTTGGAAGTAAAACATCAATACCCCTTTCCTTTGTTGGCTTGTGTTTGTTGAAACTTGTGATGGCTTTCCTTTATACCCAAGTTTGGAAGCACAGTTTGAATTACGCTGGGGGAGTTATCTTTAACAAACATTCATATAACAGTGGTTAAGTCCAGCACTGTCCATCTGAAAATTCACTGAAGAGAAATTGACAGCTAATAATCATTTTTGCAAAGATATCCCTACTCAAATGAATAAAGAATTTGGGCAGGGGAAAAACACGTCCCTTTCTCCTGACTTTGGGCCATCATCAAACTTGGATCATGAATTATTCTTTTACCAGTTTGCTTTATGAACCCATTAGCTGACACCTAGTCACCTAGACATTCTTAGTGGAAGCACAGGCTTCTTCACCAATTCCAAATGATTTTTCAGGTCTGGTAAGTCTACCCTTTTTACCGTATTCAACTTGTGCTCTATTTTGGAAGAACCACCGAAAATTCAAAGTTCTAACTTTTAGGAAAGGGAAGAACAGGTGAAGGATGTAAAAGGGATGGTGATAGAGTTGACAGTTACTTTAAATTTCATATAAATAAATACTTAATCTTGTTCATAGTATAACCACTGTGCTTTCCATGACTTAAAAGGGGACATCTTCCCCTATTATTGAAACAATTCTCATTTTTTTCAGGCACAGGGCCAACCTGAAATTCCTGAAGTAGTACTATAGCCATAATAATGCTGATGCATTACTACGCTGATCCTACAAGAATATCCTACACTGAACTTCAGATCTACTCTCCCTACAGATTTCCTCATCTCAGTAATGTGTAGGAAATCATTAGCCATCTCAATAATATGTAAGAAATCATTAGCCAACTGAAAAGTATAGGTCTTAAAAGAGAAAGAAGGATGATACTGAGTTCTGTGGGCTGTAGATTTATAATAGAACCATATATGGAGCTGGAGAAGTCCGGAGAGTTAGCTCTCTATGGAATAAAACACGCTATCAATTGCGGCTTTCACAGAAAATCAAAATATTATCAATTTCTAAGTTGGCCAGAAAAAGATTCATGTCACATCTTCTATATATAAAATGGAATCCTTCTAAGCATTAAATTTTTATTAGTCTGGTAGGTCTGAGGGCTTTTAATGGGGGGAAAAAAAAACTATCATATCTGGAAACTAGACATCACAAATGGAAGTCAAAAATTACTGTAAAAACATTCTGAAAGCAGGTTATGTCCCAGGTAGTAAAGGTTACTGAAAAGCTGAATATTTCCAGAAGCATATTCACTCCACGCCTCTCCAAAGAATGTAGGTGGAGTAGCAAACCAAGAATCAAAGTTCTATTTCTCTATTCATTGATCCTACTAACCAGTCTTTGTTGAGCATCACCTGTATGCCAGGTAGTTTCAGGCACTAGGAATATAGTGGCAAAACAACTGAAAATTTCTGCCCTCACAGAGCTTTAATTCTATTGGGAAGAGACAATAACAAGATATATGGTATGCTAAATGATGACAGGTGCTAAGGACAAAAACAATGAAAGATGAGGGATAGGAAGTATTGGGGGAAGGTTTCAATTATAGATAGGACAACCACTAAGCAAGTAATATTTGAATAAAGACCTGAAGGAGATGAGGACATGAGCCATGCAGATAACTGTGGGGGTTCAGGGAAGACAGAACATTTCAGACAGAGGGAACAACAAGTCCAAAGTTCCTGACAGATTAGCATGACTGGCCAGTGAGGCTCAAGCAGAGTGAAGCAGAAGAAATGAAAAGGAAGACAAGGTCAAAGAGATCATGGCAGATAGTTCATAAAGGAAGCAAGAGCAGGTGCAAAGACATCAACTAATTAGGAGCCATCTGCAGCAATCTCAGTGAGAAATGATGGGATGAACTAGAGTTGTGGCAGTACTGAATGTGAGATGTAGTGAGATTTCTGAATATGTGAATATCTTTAAGGGTAAAATAGAATTTGCCAATTGGTCAGATATTGGGTGTAGAGAAAGACAGGAATCAAGGAAGACTCCAGTGTTTCTGGCTCAAGAACTAAAAGAATGGAATTTTCTACTGAGATGAGGAAATCTGTAGGAAGAGTAGATCTGAAGTTCAGTTTTAGACATGTCAATTTGGAGAATCCTATTAGCCCTCCGATTAGTTGATTCCAATTAAATAAGGAATTAAATCTGTGCTTTTATAAATGCAGATATCATCAATATATTAATGAAATAGTTTGAAACTTTAAACATAGGTCCTCTTCTAAGCTTTATCAATGGCATGCTGGGTACCTTGGGTCTTTCATTCCACAGCTGTTTATCAGTCAGAAAGAGAAGAATTATACAGAACCCTGATTTGGTCAATTAATATTTCTAAGAAAGTATTATATTCAGAACAGTTGTGTCGAAGGCAGTCAGTTCTCAACCAATCACACATTAAACAAATGTTTATTAAGAGCCTATTATGAATCAGACACTGCCAGGAACTAGAAATATGACAGTGAACAGACATGGTAGTCTCTGTCTGCAAATAAATTAATGTAACGAGGGAGACCATATGAAAACAATAATATCACATACATAATGAATTAATCGACAGCAATTACGGTAAGCCCTATAAAAAGAAGTTATACAGAGTGGACTTGACACACAATACACTCCCAACAGTCTTCCTCTCCAGCAGTAGGGTGTCTTGGGGACAGACTACATCAGCAAAATGGCACACGTGCTCCCAAGGAAATAATGTCTCTAAGGATGGTAAAGTATTCAAAACCATCTTAATCTTTAAAAATCTTAAAATCCTATGCTCCTATCATTCGATGTTGAATTACTTACACAATGAACTATAATCTCTCTACCTTTCTGGGACCAGGGATTGTGTAAAATAAGGTATGGTCTGCATTTGACTGAAATGAAAAACAGAAAACTACACCTGAATTACACTCTATGATAACAACTCACAAAGAACTTCAAGATGAAAATAAGAAAGTCAAAGTAGTCTTAGGTGAGTATAGCAGTATATACACAGGAATGAAATTTTAGAGCTATGAAATATATATAATGTTAGGGAGGAGGCAACCCAATACGACCTTCATCTGATAAAAAAGAAATTCAAGCTCAGAAAGACTACATGACTTGCTCAAAGTGGAACAGCTAGTGAGCAGCAAAGCCAAGACTAGACCAAAATCTCCCAACACTTCAGGCTGCAGCAGGACAACTCTCACACTGTATTTTTCTATCAGAAAGAAGGAAAAAGAATGAAACAGATTCACTAGTAAAAAGTTGTTGCTTTGGAAGCCTTCTTTTGGAGGATGTTTTAGGAACTAAAATTGTACTTTACAGAGGATTTTTTTCTATACAGGTTATTGGTTCTGAGAGAGGGGAACAAGAAACAGTTGCTATATCCTGGGAGGAAGCCCCGAAAGAGCAAAGAATGAAAAGCTTCAAGAGAAAGTATTACAGACGAAGAGTGGAAATGTGTTATTAAAGCTTTTTTAATTAGAAGAAGAAAATATTAAGTAGCTATCAAACAGAAGAGTTAAACAATCACACCCACTGTAGATATCTATTAGAAAGAGAATTACCCAGTAAATTGAAAATAAAGTATTTAAAAATTAGGTCTCTTTCCTTAATACTACTGTAGGGGCGAGGAGTAAAGCTGAATTACTTTTTTTCTGAGCATTGTTTAAGTTATGAAAGATAAGAAATTCTCCATCAGTTCTAAACGTTTTTAAAGCAGTTGTTTCTGCAAGACTAAGCTACCTAGAAACTCTTGGTGAGGAATAAAAACTTCTCCCCCATTATCAAATAAATTAATTTATGAAGCTTCTCCAGTATTAAAAATCCCAAAGTGCTAAAGACATTCAATATTACTTAAAATTGTGGAAATAAAAATAAATCCATAAGCCTATAAAGCATAAGCCTAAGTAACTAAACTACAAAAAATCCAATTAACTTCATAAAGACTTGATTACAAGTGGTATGATGCAAGAAATTTTAAAATATGCCTCAGAAAATAAAAAAATCTTCCTCTAACTCTTAAAAGAATCTTCATCCATAAAGGGAAGGGCTATTGGCTTATTGCTCCTTTATAGCTCATCTGCTCTAATTGATTAAAGTGATTTTTAAAAATATTTTCTTTCTGACTCTAGAATTTCTTTCTAACTCTATCTAGAAAAAGTAGCAGCCATAAATCCTTTTTCCATCTATAACCACAGAAGAAGACTTTCATCTATCTTTGCTTTGTTTTTCTTAAACTCAAAGCTGGAATAATGATTTGGTTTCCCTTATTCTCATATTGTAAGATATTATATTAAACTTACTTCAAACCTTTTAATAAGATACAGAGATCTATGTAAGATCCTCATTTGCTCACTGCTATATTCATGGTACCTAAAACAGTGCCTGACATAAACTATTCATTCAAATAACACTGGTTGAGTTGAATTGATTTGAATTAAATTATAGACTATAAGAGGTTAATCTTAACATTATCTTGTTTGTGAAAGTGAAATACATTGGAATCAGCACATAATGATAACAATGAGAGACCAACAACTGCATTATAATCAGTCTTTGTATTACATAATTGCCTTATGTCACAGAAGATTCGCCTGGAGGATATCTCTGAATCTGTATGTAAAAGAAAAGCTCCATTACGAGATTATGAAACCCCAGGTATTTGTGTAATGCTTAACAATTTACAAAGCATTTTCATACATATACATATACGCATGTATGTATATAAATATGTGACATTATAAATACACTGTATACTATATTTACATATAATATATGTTTTATATACCATACATATATAATATGTAATAGGCGTTATTATCCACTCTTTATTGATAATGAGATCAAAGTTCTAGGAAACCGAGTGTCTTGTCGCTAAGAGGCAACAGAGTCAAAGTAAACTCGGGCCTCTAAACTCCAAACTCAGATGAACCTTCTACTTTCAGCTGGATATTTAAAAGATTGCAGTTTTATACTTGAAATACAGTAGCCCCCTTATTCACAGGGAATATATTCCAAGACCCCCAGTGAATGCCTGAAGGCATGGATAGTACTAAACCCTATGTATACTATGTTTTTTTCCTGTATATAAAACCTAATAAAGTTTAATTTGTAAATTAGGCACAGTAAGGGACTAACAACAATAATTAATAATAAAATAGAATAAATATAAAAATATACTGTAATAAGAGTTATATAAGTGTGGCGACTCTCTCAAAATATCTTACTGTACTGTACAGTGAGTAACTGAAACCATGAAAAGCTAAACTGTGGATAACCTTGGGGGGACTACCAAAACAGCAACTTTCTTCCTTGTTTTAATAATCTCTTTTTTATTTCATTTAATTTTATGAGGCAGGTTTTCAATCTGTCACCCAGACTGAAGTGCAGTAACATGATCAGAGATCACTGCAGCCTCGAACTCACAGGCTCAAGTGAGCCTCCTACCTCAGCCTCCTCAGTAGCTAGGACCACAGGCGTGCACCACCACGCCCAGCTGATTTTTTTTTTTTTTGTAGAGATGGGGTCCCATTATGTTGCCCAGGCTGGTCTTGAACCCCTAGGCTCAGGCAATCCACCTGCCTCGGCCTCCTAAAATTCTGTGACTACAGGCACAAGCCACTGCACCTGGCCAAAACCTCCCTCTTGACAGGGAATGAGTAATAAGTCACACAAAATCTCACAAGAGATCTTGGCATGTGGACACTGTGGAAACATATCTCTTGGCTGTCATTTTGGGTACCTGAGTTTATTATCTCTCTAAAATATTTTACTATTAAATAGTATATAAATGGAGCTTTATTTCTAATTCCTTACAAAAGCCAAAATTATAGCAACATGGATCAATGAAACAATGCCCTAGTAGTGAAATAAGAGGTGCCTTGCATTCATGTCAACAAAAAAGAAAAGAAGAAATAGAATTATTTATTCCTTATCCCAGCCAACATCATGCCCATTGGACATTCAAAGTGCTAAGGCTAAAGAACGGCACTCCAGGATCAAGCATCTTGCCCTGCCCTTGTTTCCTTGGGTCAGTACTACACACAGTCAGCCATGCCTCACCTGGCTGTTTCCTTCCACTCCATCTCCTGCCCATCCACGGCCAGCAGCTCATCCAGTTCCGTGAAGAGCTGAGGGGGAGCTGGGCTGTCATCCTCCTCTCCCAAGATGAATCGGATGCGTTCTGCAGCAGGAGAGACTGCAGAAGTGAAAATACTGTGGTTAAACATTGGCTGGACAACCCCGAGGAAAGTGGAGCTCCGGGCTCTTCCTCTCTCCCCAAGGTTACTGGGCTTCCCTTCCACATTTTCAGTGGACATCTTTCTTGCTAAGCCTCCCAAATCCCCAATCTAATGCCAAAAAGAAATCAAAGCCCTTCTCTATTCTTTTGGTGCTGAACTGTATCTTGGTTCTCCACCACTCTCCAGAAGGACAGCACTCCAATTCTGTGGGATGTGTCACAAAGAACCATTAGCCCTCAGATGAGCTGAGGTCTAACCACTCACTTCCCCTCCTTCTCCACTTATGACTCATCCAAAATTATAAGACAAAAGTCAGCTTGAACCAGTCACTTTTTCATACAGCAGTGGGAGGGGCAACAAAGCACCCCAATCCTGAGATCTCCCAGTCCCCGCCTCCCACCCACCCTCCTTCTGTCCAATGCCTAAAGCTCATGTCCTCGCAGGCTTCAACCTGCCAATAACTGGCTAACTGCAAAGTTGATGAAGGAATATTTAACAAGATGGGCCCTCTTCTTTACAGAACGGTAGTACCCAAAAATGTTTAGTCACACTTCAATGCACTTGAAAAACAAGCCCAAGTAAAATATTGTACACTTGAGGGAGAGAGAAAAAAAAACATTTTCCAACACACTCAAGCACATAATTGAATGCCCTACTAGCTCCTTTTGACCCTATCTCCTGAAAATCATGTAATGAAAAATTAACTAGAATTTCCCCTAGGTCATGGGTTACTCCCTTTCAAAAAAAAAAAAAAAGAAGAAGAAGAAAGAAGAAAGAAGAAGAAGAAAAGAAAGAGAGAAAGAGAAAGAAAAGCAGTTGGAAATTGATGGTCATGTTACAAATTTAAGGCCCACAAATACTCCTCAAAATCCCTGGGTAAAACCAACAATGTTATATACATGTGAATGCAGTTCAAGTACACACAAATGTATTTATTATGGATAGACAGATAGATAGACACACACACACACACACACACATGCATATATAAATTTGTAGAAATATATGTACACGAACAACCCAATAAAACCAAAAAATCCCTACCATCTGAAAACTATTATAATACAGGACAGAATAAAATTCCATAGATCAAAATTTATTTAGTACAAATAAACCCATGAAAAATATTCAACCTAATTAAAAATAGAAACTAATCATTAAAATAAAATGTGTTTTACCTATTAAAATGTCAAAAAATGGTGAGGCGTGGTGGCTTACACCTGTAATCCCAGCACTTTGGGAGGCCGAGGCAGGCGGATCACCTGAGGTCAGGAGTTCGAGACCAGCCTGGCCAACATGGTGAAACCCTGTTTCTACTAAAAAATTGCAAAAAATTAGCCAGGCGTGGTGGCATGTGCCTGTAATCCCAGCTACTCGAGAGGCTGAGGCAGGAAAATAGCTTGAACCTGGGAGACAAAGGTTGCAGTGAGCCGAGATCATGCCATTGCACTCCAGCCTGGGTGACAGAGCAAGACCCTGTCTGTAAATTAATTAATTAATTCATTAAATTTAATGTCAAAAATGAAAAAAATAATGATAATCCCAACATGGGCAAGGGTTTGGGAATCACGCACCCAGCACTTCTTGATTTATGTTACTGGTAGGAGCCTAAATGGAAACATCTCTCTAAAGGGAAATGCTTGAAGGACATGAAAATTTCTGGAGGGACATGAAAATTTTTAAATAGTGTATATATCCTGTGAGCCAACAATTCTTGTACTAGAAATGCATTCATTCTAAATAAATAAGAGTTATCTCAAAGGTTTAGTGACAGAGGTGATCATTCTAGCATTGTTTATAACTGAGAAAACAGAAAAATCCTAAACGTCCAAAAATGAAGATTGGTCAAATAAAGTATGGTACAACTATACAATAAAATACCATGCAATCATAAAATATGAAGTCAAAATAGCTGGCCTTTTTTGACATGTATACCATATAAAATTAAATTAAAAATAAAAATAATACGCATTAAATGATCCCATTTTAGTAAAGAAACAATAAATATGTATTTCTGTAAAATAAAGCTAGGAATTGAGGCAGCCCTCACTGTGCTCAGTCTGATATGTGTGCATTTCGGTTACCACAATTTAGGTTAAATAACATAGTCCCTAACAATACAGTTCAAATTTCAGTTAACATGGTATATTAATAGTGATTTCATAAAGTACAAACTTTGCAGCTAGCTCTTCAGTCCATAAATCACTACATAACATGTGTGCATAATGATCACTGACCTATCATGGGGGGCTTCTTTAAAATATGTCAGTGATTGATCACTGCATGTTTGTTATTCAGTTCACACACAGACAGCAAAGTGTGTAGATGTGTTGCCTTCTTGTCTCCCAAAGATAAATGCAAGCGACATGGATAATCAAAGAGGGAACTGGCCAACAAGAATGAAGGCGATGTACAGAAACAAAAATTAATACTATTGGAAGTAAAATTTGTATCAAACGTAAATGGAGAAGACATAGCTAACCATGGAATGTAAATGATGCTGCCATTCACCATTGAAAGACTCTGTATATGCAGTCAGAGGAACTTAGTGAAGGTGAATTAATCAACATAAACAAGGAAAGTGATAGTGATGAAAAGGATGATGATGTCCTAGAGAAAGTGATACTGGCTAAAATTACTTCACATTCAAGGAATCTTAGGAGACATTTCTTGACATGGAAAGCACACAGGATAAAATGTAAGCTGATCCACATTTAGAGAGCATGACAGTTTGTCTAGGCATTGAAAAAAAATGCATGCTCTGTATCATAAGTTATACAATAGAAAGAAGGCAAGCACTATTCAAACTACTCCTGATAAGACTGTACAGTGAAACAACTTTAATATCAATATTTCTAATGTTTTAAATTACTGTGTACTGAATAAATATTAGTTTTACCTTTTTTCATTTCCCTATACCTTTATAGCTAACAACAAGAGAGATTTTAGTGATTTAAAAATTTTTAAAGGTCAAAGAGCAATAGTAACTGTTTTCATTGATTATTAGGATTGCTTTGCATAATTTCAGTTTGCAAAGTCATTTTTTTTACAGTCATGGACTACGGTACAAAGCAAGGACTTCTGTGTATACAGGCATATTTAAATACACAGGTACATTTTCAGTGTTACATGGTTTATTTCTAGGGCTTCTGTTTTCTTATGTTCACTTTTCTATAAATTCCAAACTGTTTACAATTCACTCATGTATTCCATTCAGCAAATATTTACTGAGCACTGTCTATGCTCTTAATTGGCTTAACAGGCTTTATCTTCAGCCTCTGACAAAAAGATCTCTGATCTTACAGAGTTTACATGTATGTAGGGAAAATAAATATTAACTAAGTAATTTATTCTTTAAATAAATAAGTAAATTAGCACATAAACCAATACCAGAAAAAAATCTGCTAAATATAAGTGAATGCAGAAAATAAGGTAATTGAGTACATACTGATACAAGGTACAATGGATACGTCTTACTTTGTGATTAGAATTTTTTTTTTTTTTTTTCAGATGGAGTCTCACACTATTGCCCAGGCTGGAGTGCAGTGGTGCTATCTCAGCTCACTGCAAGCTCCGCCTCCCGGGTTCACGCCATTCTCCTGCCTCAGCCTCCCGAGTAGCTGGGACTACAGGCACCCACCACAATGCCTGGCTAATTTTTTGTATTTTTAGTAGAGACAAGGTTTCACCGTGTTAGCCAGGATGGTCTTGATCTCCTGACCTTGTGATCCCCCCTCCTCGGCCTCCCAAAGTGCTGGGATTACACGATGAGCCATTGCACCTGGCCTGAAATTTCTTAATATCCCTGGCAGAAAATAATCTAAAATTCCAGGACTTAAATGTAAAAATATTTGCAATGCCTTTCCAATCATGAAATGGGAAGTCTAATTATTTTAGGCGATCAGGAGGGCATGAAAATGAAGAAATGATGGGCAGAATTTGGAGTCTGGACAATACTTCTAAGGAGTAGTGTGTTCACATTACCAAAAGTTTAGTCACTTTTTTCATCGTAGTGGTTCTGAAACCAGCAATCACAAATATAAATCACTTTTCATCAACATTCAACATCAAAGATCCCTAAATCAGAACTAGCTTTAATTTTTTTTAACTTTTATTTTAGATATAGGCGTACATGTGCAGGTTTGCTATATAGGTAAATTGTGTGTCACAGGGGTTTGGTGTACAGATTATCTGCCACCTAGGTCATAAGAATAGTACCCAATAGGTAGTTTTTGGATCCTCGCCTTCCTCCCTGCCTCCACTTCACATAGGCCCCTGTGTCTGTTCCCTTCTTTGTGTCCATACATACCCCATAGAATTAGCTTTTAGAAGGGAGAAGTCTAGAGTTAGATAATCAACCTTTTGTCCATTTCTAAAGATGTGATGTAGGTTTGTCCCCACCTCTAACAGAAAAAAATAAATTGGTCTCCTGCCTAAAAAACAGCATAGATAGTACATATCCCTGCTCGGCTCTACTCCACAGAGCATTACTCTGTAGTCTGGCACTCTCAATTTAGCAAAACGTGAATCACTACTCACTAGACAGCAACTCAGTGGTGACTTCTGCAAAATGGAATGGAAGAAGGATGTAACACTAACTCCAGGTCTTCCTCTCTAGGTACCATGCCTAACCCCTTTCACAGGTTATCTTATTTATTACATAAAGGCACCTGAGCAATCAGTATATCAATTTTGGGGGATTAAAATTCCAAAATCGTGTGTCATAAACTAGTTCGCAACTCCAGGAAGTTTCTACTGGTGCTGTACTGGGCTCAGAGCCAAGAGACTTGGGGTGCATATGACTTAGCGAGACACTAGCTTGGGCAGCCAAGAAAGTGCTTGCACCACCTCTCCCCCAACTCCAAGCAGTGCAGCTCTGAGAGAAACTCCTTCCTTCTGCTTGAGGAGAGTAGAGGGAAGAGTAAAGAGGACTTTGTCTTCCAACTTGGATACCAGCTTAGCCACAGTAGGTTAAGATACTAGGCAGAGTCTTAAGGCCCCAGTTCCAGGCCCTAGCTCCCAGGTGACATTTTTAGACATACCCTGGGCTAAAGGGAACCTCCTGCTTTGAAAGTAAGGACCCAGTCTTGGCAAGATTCATCACCTGCTGACTAAGAGACACTGGGCCTTGAACAAACATCAAGGGTACCCAGGCAGTACTTGCCATGGACCTTGAGTGAGATCCAGAGCTATGCTGGCTTCAGGTGTGACCCAGTGCATTCCCAGCTGTGGTGGCCATGGGGAGAAGTGCCTGCTGGATGAAAGGAGAGGGAAGAATGAAGGTGACTTTGTCTTGCAGCTTGGGCACCAGCTCAGCCACAGTGGAGCAGAGTACCAAGCAGGCTCCTACGATCCCCAATTCCAGGCCTTCGCTCTTAGACAGCATTTCTGGACCTGCCCTGGGCCAGAGAAGAGCCCACTTCCCTCAAGTAGAAACCCAGGCCTGGCAGCACTCACTATAAGCTGACTGAATAGCCAGCTTGAGCCTTGACTGAACATCAGGAGTAGCCAGGCACGGGGCAGTGGCAGCCATGCAGAGAGACTCCTTCTGCATCAGGAAAGGGGAAGAAAGAGTGTAAAGGACTTTGCTTTGCAGCTTGGGTGCCAGCTCAGCAGCAGCAGAATAGAGCACCAAATAGATTATAAAGTTCCCGGCTCCAAGCCCTGGTTCCTGCATGGCATTTCTGTACCTGCCCTCAGCTCACTGCCCTGAAGGGAAGGACACAAGTCTGGCTGGATTCACCACATGCTGACTGAAGAGCCCTTGGACCTTGTCTGAACATTGGTGGTAGCCAGACAATGGTCACTGTGGGCCTTGGGTGAGATCCAATGCTGTGCTGACTTCGAGTCTGTCCCAGTATAATCCCAGTAGTAATGACCACAAGGGTACTTGTGTCACACCTCCCCCAGCTCCAGGTAGCTCAAATGGAAAGAGAGACTCCTGTTCAGAGGAAAGTAAGAGAAGAGAACAAGAGTCTCTGCCTGGTAATCCAGGGAATTCTCTCAGATCTTATCACAACCACAAAGGTGGTACACCTACAAGTCTGTAAGAGTCACAGCATTACTGGGCTTACGGTGCTGTCTAACGCAGATATGGCTGCAGTGACCAAAGTCATAGATCACAACAATCAATTCCCTTTGAATGCTTGAAAAGCTTTCCCAAGACAGGTACAAACAAGCCCAGACTGTAAAGACTACAATAAATACCTAACTCTTCAATGCTCAGACATTGACAAATATCTACAAGCATCAAGACTATCTAGGAAAACATGACCTCACCAAACAAACTAAATAAGGTACCAATGACCAATCCCAAGTAACAGAGACATATGACCTTTCAGACAGAGAATTCCAAATAGCTGTTTTGCAGAAGCTCAATGAAATTCAAGATAACACAGAGAAGGAATTCAGAATCCTATCAGATAACTTTAAC
This sequence comes from Hylobates moloch, assembly GCF_009828535.3. NCBI lineage: Eukaryota > Metazoa > Chordata > Mammalia > Primates > Hylobatidae > Hylobates > Hylobates moloch. The sequence continues at coordinate 60,935,907 of NW_026652277.1, forward strand.
AAAGAGATTGAAATAATTTTTAAAAATCAAGTGGAAATTCTGGAGCTGAAAAATTCAATTGACATACCAAAGGATGCATCAGAGTCTCTCAACAGTCTCTCTCTTAATCAAGCAGAAGAATTAGTGAGCTCGCAGACAGGCTATTTGAAAATACACAGTCAGAGGAGACAAAAGAAAAAAGAATGAAACACACCTAGGAGATCTAGAAAACAGCCTCAAAAGGGCAAATCTAAGGGTTATTGGCATAAAGAGGAAGGAGAGAAAGATTGGGGTAGAAAGTTTATTCAAAGCGATAATTTAAAAAGTACAAAAACTTCAAATAAAAAACCCAACAATGCATCTTAAAGAACTATTATAGAAAAGCAAAATAAAACCAAACCCAAAATTAGTACAGGAAGAAAAATAATAAAGATCAAAGCACGAATAAATGAAATTTTAAAAAAGCAATACAAAAGAGCCATGAAACAAAAAGCTGGTTGTTTGAAAAGATAAACAAAAATGACAAACCTTTAGCCTAAGAGAAAAAAAGAGAAAACCCAAATAAATGAAATCAGAGATGAATAGGCAGACATTACAACTGATACCACAGAAATTCAAAGGATCATTACAGACTACTATGAGGAACTATATGCCAATAAATTGAGAAACTTAGAAGAAATGGACAAATCTTAGACACATTCAACTTACCAAGATTGAACCAAGAAAAAACTCAAAACCTGAATAGACTAATGACAAGTAATTAGATTAAAGCCATAATAAACGGTCTCCTAGCATAGAAAAACCTGGGACCAATGGTTTCACAGCTGAATTTAAAGAAGAACTAATGCCAATCCTACCCAAACCATTTCTTGTATATATATATATACTTTAAGTTCTAGGGTACACGTGCACAATGGGCAGGTTTGTTACATATGTATACATGTGCCATGTTGGTGTGCTGCACACATTAACTCGTCATTTACATTAGATATATCTCCTAATGCTATCCCTCCCCCGTCCTGCCACCCCACAACAGGCACCAGTGTGTGATGTTCCCCTTCCTGTGTCCAAGGGTTCTCATTGTTCAATTCCTACCTATGAGTGAGAACATGGGGTGTTTGGTTTTTTGTCCCTGCAACAGTTTGCTGAGAATGATGGTTTCCAGCTTCATCCATGTCCCTACAAAGGACATGAACTCATCATTTTTTATGGCTGCATAGTATTCCATGGTGTATATGTGCCACATTTTCTTAATCCAGTCTATCATTGGTGGACATTTGGCTTGGTTCCAAGTCTTTGCTATTATGAATAGTACCGCAATAAACATACATGTGCATGTGTCTTTATAGCAGCATGATTTATAGTCCTTTGGGTATATACCCAGTAATGGGATGGCTGGGTCAAATGGTATTTCTAGTTCTAGATCCCTGAGGAATTGCCACACTGTCTTCCACAATGGTTGAACTAGTTTACAGTCCCACCAACAGTGTAAAAGTGTTCCTATTTCTCCACATCCTCTCCAGCACCTGTTGTTTCCTGACTTTTTAATGTTGGCCATTCTAACTGGTGTGAGATGGTATCTCACTGTGTTTTGATTTGCGTTTCTCTAATGGCCAGTGATGATGAGCATTTCTTCATGTGTCTGTTGGCTGCATAAATGTCTTCTTTTGAGAAGTGTCTGTTCATATCCTTTGCCCACTTTTTGATGGGGTTGTTTGTTTTTTTCTTGTAAATTTGTTGGAGTTCTTTGTAGATTCTGGATATTAGCCCTTTGTCAGATGAGTAGATTGCAAAAATTTTCTCCCATTCTGTCAGTTGCCTGTTCACTCTGATGGTAGTTTCTTTTGCTGTGCAGAAGCTCTTTAGTTTAATTAGATCCCATTTGTCAATTTTGGCTTTTGTTGCCATTGCTTTTGGTGTTTCAGTCATGAAGTCCTTGCCCATGCCTATGTCCTGAATGGTATTGCCTAGGTTTTCTTCTAGGGTTTTTATGATTTTAGGTCTAATATTTAAGTCTTTAATCCATCTTGAATTAATTTTTGTATAAGGTGTAAGGAAGGGATCCAGTTTCAGCTTTCTACATATGGCTAGCCAGTTTTCCCAGCACCATTTGTTAAACAGGGAATCCTTTCCCCATTTCTTGTTTTTGTCAGGTTTGTCAAAGATCAGATAGTTGTAGATGTGTAGTATTATTTCTGAGGGCTCTGTTCTGTTCCATTGGTCTAAATCTCTGTTTTACCTACCCAAAACATTTTTAAAAATAGAGGAGGAAAGACTACTTCCAATCTCATTCTGTGAGACTAATATTACCCTGATACCAAAACCAAAGGCAAACCAAAAAAGGAAAACTACAGGCCGATATCCTTAATGAACACTGATGCAAAAATTCTCAACAAAATACTAGCACCAAATTCAACACACATTAAAAAGATCATTCATCATGACCAAGTGAAATTTATTCCAGGGATGCAAGAATAGTTCAATATATGCAAATCAATTAACATGACACATCATATCAACAGAATGACGGACAAAAACCATATGATCATTTCAATTGATGCTGAAAAAGCATTTGATAAAAATCAACATTCTTTCATGATAAAAACCCTCTAAAAACTGGTTACAGAAGGAACATACCTCAATATAATATTAATGGAAGAACAGACCTACACCTACTATCATGCTGAATGGCAAAAAACTGAAAGTCTTTCCTCTAAGATCTAAAACAAGACAAGGATGCCCACTTTCACCAGTTATTCAACATAGTATTAGAAGTCCTAGCAAGAGCAATCAAACAAGAGAAGAAATAAAGGGCATTCAAGTTGGAAAAGAGGAACTCAAATTAACCCTGTTTGCAAATAATATAATCTTATATTTGGAAAAACCTAAAGATTCCACCAAAAAGCGATTAGAACTAATAAATTCAGTCAAGTTGCATGATACAATATCAAGTATACAAAAATCAGTAGCATTTCTATATGCCAGCAGTGAACAATCTGAAAAAGAAATCAAGAAAGTAATTCCATTTATAATTATTACAAATAAAATAAGATACTTAAGAACAGACTTAGCCAAGAAAGTGAAAGATCTCTGCAATGAAAACTATAAAATATTGATGCATGAAATTGAAGACATAACAAAATGGAAAGATATTCCATGTTCATGAATTAGAAGAATCAATATTGTTAAAATGTCCATACTACCTGAAGCAATCTACAGATTCAATGCAATCCCTATCAAAATACCAATGACATTCTTCACAGAAATAGAAAAAAATAATCCTACAATCTATATAGAACCACAGAAGACCCAGAATAGCTAAAGCTATCCTTAGCACAAAGAACAAAACTGGAGGCATCACATTATCTGACTTCAAATTTTACTACAGACCTATAGTAGCCAAAACAACAGAGTACTCCCATAAAAATGACACATAGACCAATGGAACAGAATAAATAGAGAACCCAGAAACAAACTCATACATCTACAGTGAGCTCATTTTTTATAGAGGTGCCAAGAACATACACTGGGGAAAAACAGTTTCTTCAATAAATGCTGCTAGGAAAACTGGATATTAATATGCAGAAAAATAAAACTAGACCCTTATCTCTCACAACAGGCTTATTAATTTATATAATACGTATAGAAAAAAAACACCAGAAGGACATACACTAAATGTTAACAATTATTATCCTTAAGTGGAAGAATTACTTATGATTCTCATTTTCCTTGTTTATGTGCAAGTTCTAAATTTTCTACAATTAACATTAATATCCTATTTATAAGGAAAACAAGCCAATTAAGATTTTTTAGTTGCTAAATTGAGAATAGTCAGTCAAATTAGTGCCATATACTTCCTTACAATATTTGAAACTGCAGAATCTCAATTATCTTTCTCAAAAAAATGTTCTGGTGCATGTATACATATGTAACAAACCTGCAAGTTGTGCACACGTACCCTAGAACTTAAAGTATAATTTAAAAAATAGGGGTTTTAAAAAAAAATGTTTAACACAAACATAATCTTACAGCACTTGCCTTTACTGCTGTGTAGGGACTAGAACAGCCAGCTCTGAACCAGGACTGGCCATGGTTCTGAACCCTACTTAACTGAGAAGCCACAAAAGCCGAAAAATAATCCCATGGGCATAGAACAATGGGGATGAGGGTGAAGAGAATTTCAAGCAAGTTGCATGGAAAGAAAAGACATTTTCTATAAACAGAACAGAAAACACTTATTAATTGAAATGGTAAAGAATATGGCTACCCAGCAACCTTTTCCTGAAGGACCTAAAAGTTTCTTGTGCATGTTATAACCACCATTTCCAGTTACTTTTAATTTCTCAATCCCTACATCACTTCTGTCTCTTCTGCCAGAGCTGCCATGATAAGGTTTACATGATGAATCACTCTGCTTAACAGTGAACACATCAGCATTTTCTCCAGGTTCATTCAGACCAATTATCAGCACAATTTATACCCCGAGGTTTCTAAAGTCAGACTCAATTCTCATCAACATTAGGAAATCTTCAAGATTCCCAAAATAAACTCTACAGATTTGCTCGAGTGCAACTATTTGCTATAGAGAGTAGCTAAATATATAGCTCCAATATTAGTATCACAAGCGCCACACTAATGCTGCCATTAAATGCTTTCACATACAAAAGAAGACATTCTCCTTCCTGTAGATTCTCTGTCAAAATGCATAAGGATATAGAGGCACCGAACTTTAAAGAATCTTTAGGATTTCTGACTTCATCCCCACATTGCCAAAAAAAATTCTACCCATATTACCTGGATAGCAATACTGAGAAATGTGGTTTAAAAATACAATTTCTTTTAAAATCGGGAAAGGAATGGAGGCCTCGAGGAAATGTTACATGGATGCCTGCTCTTTCTTATTTGAAAAAAGGTGACATTCCCCACAGATGTATTAACGCTCTAAAGATTTTGCTGGAACTCTGAATGTAATACAGAAATGTCAACAAGATTCTACAATAAGGTTTTCTTCTTTTCTGTCTTATTTAGATTTGTTCTGAGTTGAGGGTCCAAAATTAGTGGCAGTGATCCTCAACTTTTGTGAAGTTTAATTATATTCTCAGTAAAGAAAAAATAAATATAACAGATCCTCCAACACTTCCTACTTGACATCTATAGTTTCACTGTTCTCAGACAACATAATGCTTCATTTGCCTTGTGCTATGGTTTAGAAGTTTTTTCCATCCAAAACTCATGTGGAAATTTAATTGCCATTGTAGCAGGATTGGGAGGTCAAATCTTGAAGAGGTGTTTACGTCATGAAGGTTCTGCTGTGTTTACGTCATGAGGGTTCCTATCCTCATGAGGGTCCAGGAATAGACTAATACATTATCTGGGGAATGGATTCACCCCCTCTTGCTCTCTTTTGCCTTCTTTGCCCCTCTGCTTTGTGATGCCTTCTGCCATGTTATGACACTCCAAGCAGGCCCTCCCCAGATGCCAGAACCTTGATGGTGGACTTCTCACCCTCCAGAACTATGAGCCAATAAATGTCTGATCTTCACAAATTACCAAGTCTGTGGTATTCTGTGGTAGCAGCACACAGCGGCACACCAGCAACATATGTCTACTGATCAGCAAAGACCTAAAAACCAGGCCAGAAACTGAAAGACCACTTGCAAAAACCGAGTTCGACTACTTGAGAAATGGCATATGAATGACAAGAGTCTAAATATAAACACAAGTAAATGTTGATGCTTTTCATCATTAAGCACCTTCCCAAATGACCAACAGAGATATGCTAAATCCATTCTCAGTAAATAATAAAATTGAATCAGCTACGTTTTTAGGACCAGCTTTTAAGGCAGAGGTCATAATTTGTTATAGAAATAAACTTCCTTCTAAATTATTCATATCACTTAACTACACAAAGCTGATAGAAAACCTAGATTAGAGTGGGTATGTGGGCTGGCTAAGGATACTAATTTTCTATTAATGTGTGCTACAAATAAAACTTATGCATTCTACACAGTAATACTGACAAAAGTAAAGAATTCACCCCCTTTGACACAATCCGCTTTCGCTATATTCTATCTCTACAACATTTCTTAATCCCTTATATTAGAAGCCTATGTATAAAACTTCAAGGCATCTAGAGATAACCTCAGTTCATCAGTGGTGAGGTAAGTTAGAGCCATTTCAAAAGAGATTGATTATTAACAGCATCCTATTCAGAAAGAACAGTTAGAGAAAGTATTTAGTCACTTCTAAGGCTTGGGGTAACGTGTAAGGCTTGGCTATTCCTTAACTGGGTGAAGAATTTCCAATTAATTATCTATTGATCATAAAACTTAGATTCCTTTGCCTTCTCAGACAACCCCTTGTTTAGATCCATCAAGTACCAGCTTAAGCTAGTTTGGAAACACTTTTGACTATTTATGACACTCTTTAAGACCTGCATAAGCTCAAATCTGGCTTTCTTAGAATTACATTGGTAAAACGCTTTAGCAACCTTGTAAAGTAGAGATTACGCATTCACCTGAAAATTGTCCAAATCCCTCTGCCACCTCTCTTTTGTGAGAAGGGCAGGAAAAAGCTTCAGCAAAGTGGGATGTCTGAGATTCAGTTATGGAATGTATAAAGAATGAGTCAGAGAACTCCTACAAATGCAGTGGAAGGTGCTCTGGGCCTGATGAATGAGATAAGCCAAAATCCACAAGAGGAGACCACAGTGCAAATGCCAGAGCAGCAAATTTCAACAGCAAATCTGAAGGGACCAGAAGGAAGACTTGAGGTCAAGTTGTCAATTTAAGACTGAAAAGCTAGGGTAATCTGAGATAAAAGCAACCCAGTATTGACATGTAGGAGTCAAAGAACCTAAAGCTCAAGGCAGATATTAAATATGAATACCAAGTTGTCTAGTAATATGAAAATGAATTAAAGAAGTGCTGTTGCTTGGAAGTGGTGTGGAAGGGGAAGGGATTGTTCCCAATAAGTTTTAGGAGAATTCACATAAGATACTAAAGACCCTCCAATCCTTCCCCCAAGTAATCAATGAAGTGTTTGCAGCAGCTGATTCCTACATCCTCAGAGAAAATGGATCTTCATCACTTAGGGAGCACTCACTTCAAAAGATGGGATTCTGCAAATGCACTCCTATCTAGTGGCAGCACAGGGAACTCACCTCATGAGATAATACAGCCCTGAGTCAACAGTAATCACAGGTAGAGTGATGGGATCAGAATTATAAGACCAGAATCTGGTGCTCAGCTTCAATTCTGACAGAGCAAATCCCTCCTTCTCCCTCTGACTCAGCTTCCTCAACTTTTTGACATATAATAATAAAAGGAAGAGTGAAGAGAATACTAAAGGTACATCCATGGCTGGAGGAATCAAATTTTGCTCTTCTGGCTTATAAAATTATATTCAGAAAGACCAGATAATGCTATTATATTAAGCAATCTACTGATGTATTATTGATTCTGGCACTTTTGATCTCTTCTTTGAGAAGTAATACCAACAAATTTTCAATACAAAGATTGAAAAAACTGAATCTGACATTCTTAGAGGGAAAAAATAATGCTAAGAAATATTCTCACCCTTTATTTACCCTGTTATTTAGTCAAAGATGTGTAGTGAGCACTAACTAGCAGTATTTAAATACCAACTACCTAAAGAAGTTGCATAATGAATGAATTTTTCAGTGAATTTCCAATCAATTGTGGCCAAGACAAATAAACCTCAGTGAAAATGACCTAAAGAGGTAAAGACATATAACCAACTCCAGAGACCTAAGTAAACCTGAAAATCCAATGGAAAAATAAAGCACATGAATAGAATGAGGATTTCCAAAGAGAGAATGAAAAGGAAAAGTATGCACAATGGTTCACAGATAAAAAGAATATGTGGTGAAAGGAACTAAGCTATGCACAAGGGTAACTTATTGAAATGAATCTAGATGTTTTATGTACAGAACAAGTTTTAATTCACAGATCCTATTGACAATCATTTAAGTTTTCCTCTTTAAGTAGTAATCTGACTTAAAAACAAAACAGAATCAGCAATCCAAGAGACACCAATAAATATTAAACAACATTGGTTATCTCTGAGCTGCACCCAAAACACACACATATTAAGATCGTTATAGCCTAAGATATGTCCAGCCACTCTCTACTCTTGCATAGTGGAGATGTTAGGAAGTGTAATTCTCTACTACAATAGAACAAAACTCATGTTAAAATAACACATGTAAATCAGCCATTAACCACGTTCCTTAAAAAAAAAAAAAAAAACTTAATTTTTCAGAACAAGAACCTAAATATTTTTACAGACTCCATTACTAGTTTACATAAAAATAAATTATAGTTAAGTAAACTCTAAACTTCTGTCTTGTATACTCAAAGAAAAATTGGCCAATGCCTAGTTCTTGTAATGTTATATTCACCTAATCCTACTTTAAAACACACCAAAGGGGCTATTTAAGAGTTACTTGTGATGTCAGCTAAATGAATTCCCTAAACAGAATTCTGAAAGTCAATTTCTAATTGGTTTTTTTTTGCTCACTAATATAAAATATGCCTAAATATTAAAATTTATTCTTTAGTTATTAAATCAGCTGACACTAAATTTTCTCCTACGGTGACACATCCATGTCATATAGATGTTTATGTCCAAGAATTCATTTCAAAAATGTCAACTGCAATTAAAATTGTTCTGAAATGTCTGCATGGTATGTCCTGCTGTGAATGACAATTGGTTAATTTGCCTATGAAATTAGCATGTTCTGAACTAAGTCAAAAGAATGTATCCTTTCACATGCTAAAATCAAGCTCACTTCAGAAATGAGTTTCTCCTCTATCTTGAATCGATTACTATTTAAAATGAGCAAAGACTTTGAGAACAATAACTTGGCTTTCCAATGTTATTTGGGGTGTGTACAAACTGAACTACACATCCACTGCAGTCTTTTCTTCCAAAACTTATACTTCTATTTTCCATTATCACAAGTTTTATTTTTCTTCTTTCAACTCATCACCACTTGCATGACCTCTTCAAAAGACAGTTATGAGGCTTATTGAAGAGATTCTTCGCAGCTTGCTTTCTATTTTTTCCTGGCCAAGCAGTTTGGTAAGGACACTAGATTAGAAATATTACTTAATAAGAACATCTATTAATAAATAGCATTTATTATGAACATATCCCCTTTAATCCTCAGAACATTCCCATAACCTAAGTATTATTTCTATATTCATATATGATATGTATTCAATGAGGTTATTGCATACATTACCCAGATCACATATCTAGTAGTGGAGAGATCTAGACTTAGCAGTTATTTAGTTTTGTCTGACCATAAAGTCCATACTCTTCCTGCTATAGTGTGCTTCCCCCATCACTTCTATTTCTACAGTATTTGTGAACATAGGGCACCCTTCTAAATCCCACTGTCCAAACAGGAGATTTCAAAAACGTATCTAGCCATTGGTTTGAACTCTTTGAAAATGAGGCATGTTAAAATCTTGATAACAATGTTTGTTTTTCTTTTTAAAGTATCCAAGGACTATATATTACCAAATACTTTGCAATGAGTATTAAACTTTTCCTACACTAAGCTTGGGATTGAGCCATTATTCCTTTACTTTTCAACAAGCCATCCCTTCTATTCCTTTTAACTTATTTTCCTCTGATTTTAAATGGCTTTAAGAACTATCTAAATTCATTCCAGAGCTCAAACAACTTAGCCTATAAATTTGTCAGTTCTAACTTTGGGAGTTATAGATCTGTTTAAGAGTCAGATGAAATGCATATAAACACACGCAGGCAGAATTTTGTATAAAATTGATGTTAATGCTTTGGAAAATGATTTTCTTCACACTTGTCAAGCAACTTTCGAAAAAGATATTCATTTCAAGGACTAAACTCACCTCCTAGAGTTGCATGTGCCTAAGCTTCAAATGATGGGTGTACACTAGAAAAATAGGAATAAAATCATCTGACAGTACACACCTACACACACACACACACACACACACAAAACCCTCTTACAGCCCTGTCTAGAGAACTTTATAAACACACGTGAGCCGGACATACTGGTGCACACCTGTAGCCTCAGTTACTTGAGTGGCTGAGGCTGGAGGACTGCTTGAGCTCAGGAGTTCAAGTCCAGCCTGAGAAATACAGCAAGATTCTATCTCTCTAAAAAAAATCATAAAATGAGATCGTGTGCTTTGCAGGGACATGGATGGAGCTCAAAGCCATTATCCTCAGCAAACTAACGCAGGAACAGAAAACCAAACACCGCATGTTTTCACTTATAAGGAGCTGAACAATGAGAATACGTGGAACACAGGGAAGGAAACAACACACACTGGGGACTGTGGGGGTGGGGGAAGGGAGAGCATCAAGATAAACAGCTAATACATGCAGGGCTTAATACCTACGTGATGGGTTGATAGGTCCAGCAAACTACTATGGCACACATTTACTTATGTAACAAACTTGCGCATTTGGCACATGTATCTGGAACTTTAAATTAAATTAAATTTTTAAAAATCATAATAAATAAATAATTTTCAAAAACCACATGTGAATTCTGTTTTAAAAAAACGGCCTGTACCACCAGGGGTACCAGGGATCCCTAATCTCCACCACGGTGAAATATGTCAAACAGATGTTTACAGACACATCTCTTAGCAACATATTCCATTCCTATCAAAACATTTGCAGATCCACATTACAAATGCTTGCAGATAGAGTTATTTGTTAAGGTCCAGAATGTTCAGAGGGAGGATTTTCTTCTAAACTTCAAGCGCAGCGAGACTTTTTCAAAAGTAAGGCTGTTGGCAAATAAATTGAAGCCCAGAGGATGACATTTTGTCAAAACAATCTGCAAACGTTTATTTTGCTGCCACAGTTCAGTTGAAACTAGTTCCTACTGAGATACTGACACTGCTATAATGTTGATTCATGCTTTTGTGGCTTCAAAAATTAATAACCGTAACTTTTGTTTTTTTAAATGGTTTGGAATTGCCAGCAGTATGCTACCTCCAACTGGCTCTAAATAAAGCAGTTAATGATTTAAACTTGTTCTTAAAGGCAGAAATGCATCTTTCTTTGCAGCTTTGGATTGTAACTGGTTTCTTATGCAACAAAGTGAAGCTAAAGATTGTACCACTGTCACTACCCAGGAAGTGGTGAAATGGAACTTCAGTTTCCCTCAGTGATTAACTCAAAAAACAAAGACTTAATGTCTATACTATGGTCATTAAATCTTCCACGTTACAAACCAATACTTTAGTATAATGTGTGTGTTCTTCAACACTTTAATCAGACGGAATAACTAAGGCATCCACCCGGCCTCAAAATATCTCTGTAAAGCTCAATGCTTTGTCTTTAAAGACTTTCACATTTCATATTTAAAATTAATAGTTCTAGGTTTACCTTATTATAAAAATATTCTTTCCAAATATCCAAACAAAAAGGATGTCTCAGGTAAATATATTTATACTGTACTCAACCCCAGGGGTACTTAGAGCCCAGTCTGAAAATAAAGTCTTCTCTGCCTCTGTTTTCTGTTGAAACAATTGCCTTTGTTTTGAAATTATATCACCTGTGTTCTGAACTAAAATGATAGGAGTTCATTTTGTATTTACTTTGAAGTAAGTATCATGTAAATATGCAAATGTTGAATGTAATATAGATTGTGTCCTCATTGAGTTTTTGGGTGATACAGTTTATAAATATAACAATTATACACCCTCATACATTCATCTGATTTTGAGCTTGTAAGATGAGAACTGCTTTTTACACATTTAATTAAAAAAGGTCTCTGAAAAAAAAAAAAAAGGAAAAAGGTCCACATCAGTGCCTATACCGTGGCTTGGCAATGGCTTGACCTGAATCCAGGTAAGTATGACCAACTCTTTTGCATCCTTGCAGTTTCTTATCATAATAAAACTATAATTAAAAACTGTAATCACTATTCAATGTCTTTTGTCTATTTTTTGTTTTCCTAGAGAATCCAACTCAAGCCAAAGTCCTTATATAGTTCAAAACAACTGTCTTCTAAACCTAGGTGGGCTGTAAACTATTAGGAGAGTAATTCTGGACAGGTCAGCTCTGCCTAAATCCACGGGGTCTGTATCAGTTTTAGGTTTGACACTAATAGGCACAGAATAGAGGGAGAAACGAAGAATTCTGTGGGAAAGGAAGAAACCTAAAAGAAGTCAGCCAAATTTCCAGTCTCTCAAGATTCAGATAGTTATTGTTTGGCTTGATAACTTTATAAACTCTAAGAAAATCAAACATACTATTATTTAATATGTCTAGCTTATCCAATCTCCCTTCAACAGCATGAATAAATAAGAGTTCCTTATGAGTACACACTGCAGTCTGTAATTTTATCATGTTATTGATAAATTCACGAACTGTTTATTTTATTTTATTTTACTTTAAGTTCTGGGATACATGTGCAGAACATGCAGGTTTGTTACATAGGCATACATGTGCCATGGTGGTTTGCTGCACCTATCAACCCGTCATCTAGGTTTTAAGCCCCACATGCATTAGAAATTTGTTCTAATGCTCTCTCTTCCCTTGCACCCCACTCCCCAAAAGGCCCCAGTGTGTGTTGTTCCACTCCCTGCATCCATGTGTTCTCATTATTCAACTCCCACTTATGAGTGAAAATATGCGGTGTTTGGTTTTCTGTTCCTCTGTTAGTTTGCTGAGGATGATGGTTTCCAGCTTCATCCATGTCTCTGCAAAGGACATGAACTCATTCTTTTTTATGGCTGCACAGTATTCCATGGTGTATATGTGCCATATTTTCTATATCCAGTCAATCACTGATGGTCATTTGGGTTGGTTCCAAGTTGTTGCTATTGTAAACAGTGCTGCAATAAACATACGTGTGCATGTGTCTTTATAGTACAATGTTTTATAATCCTTTGGGTATATACCCAGTAATAGGATTGCTGGGTCAAACGTTATTTCTGGTTCTAGATCCTTGAGGAATCGCCACACCGTCTTCCACAATGGAACTAATTTACACTCCACCAACAGTGTAAAAGCATTCCTAATTCTCCACATCCTCATTAGCATCTGTTGTTTCCAGACTTTTTAGTGATCACCATTCTAACTGGCATGGGATGGTATCTCATTGTGATTTTGATTTGCATTTCTCTGATGACCAGTGATGATAAGCTTTTTTTATATGTTTCTTGGCCGCATAAATATCTTCTTTTGAGAAGTGTCTGTTCATATCCTTCGCCCACTTTTTGATGGGGTTGTTGTTTTTTTTTCTTGTAAATTTGTTTAAGTTCCTTGTAGATTCTGGAAATTAGACCTTTGTCAGATGGATAGATTGCAAAAATTTTCTCCCATTCTGTAGGATGCCTATTCACTCTGGTGATAATTTATTTTGCTGTGCAGAAGCTCTTTAGTTTAATTAGATCCCATTTATCAATTTTGGCTTTTGTTGCAATTGCTTTTAGTGTTTTAGTCATGAAATCTTTGCCCATGCCTATGTCCTGAATGGTATTCCCTAGATTTTCTTCTGGGATTTTTATGGTTTTAGGCTTTACATTTAAGTCTTTAATCCATCTGAGTTAATTTTTGTATAAGGTGTAAGGAAGGGGTGCAGTTTCTGTTTTCTGCATATGGCTAGCCAGTTTTCCCAGCACCATTTATTAAATAGGGAATCCTTTCCCCATTGCTTGTTCTTGTCCAGTCTCAAAGATCAGATGGCTGTAGATATGTGGTGTTATTTCTGAGGCCTCTGTTCTGTTCCATTGGTCTATATATCTGTTTTGGTATCAGTAACACGCTGTTTTGGTTACTGTAGCCTTGTAGTATAGTTTGAAGTCAGGTAGCATGATGCCTCCAGCTTTGTTCTTTTTGCTTGGGATTGTCTTGGCTATGTGGGTTCTTTTGGTTCCATATGGAATTTAAAGTAGTTTTTTTCTAATTCTGTGAAGAAAGTCAATGGTGACTTGATGGGGATAGCATTGAATCTATAAATTACTTTGCCCATATGGCCATTTTCATGATATTGATTCTTGTATCCATGAGCATGGAATGTTTTTCCATTTGCTTCTGTCCTCTCTTATTTCCTTGAGCAGTGGTTTGTAGTTCTCCTTGAAGAGGTCCTTCATGTCCCTTGTAAGTTGTATTCCTAGGTATTTTATTCTCTTTGTAGCAATTGTGAATGAAAGTTCACTCATGATTTGACTTTCTGTTTGTCTATTTTTAGTGTATGGGAATGCTTTTGATTTTTGCACATTGATTTTATATCCTGAGACTTTGCTGAAGTTCCTTATCAGCTTAAGGAGTTTTTGGGCTGAGACAATGGGGTTTTCTAAATATACAATCATGTCATCTGCAAACAGACAATTTGACTTCCTCTCTTCCTATTTGAATATCCTTTATTTCCTTCTCTTGCCTGATTGCCCTGGCCAGAAATTCCAATACTATGTTGAGTAGGAGTGGTGAGAGAGGGCATCCTTGTCTTGTGCCAGTTTTCAAAGGGAATGCTTCCAGTTTTTGCCCATTCAGTATGATACTGGCTATGAGTTTATCATAAATAGCTATCATTATTTTGAAATATGTCCCATCGATACTTACTTTATTGAGAGTTTTTAGTATAAAGGGGTGTTGAATTTTTTCAAAGGCCTTTTCTGCATCTATTGAGATAATCATGTGGTTTGTGTCATTGGTTCTGTTTATGTGATGGATTACATTCATTGATTTGCATATGTTGAACCAGCCTTGTATCCCAGGGATTAAGCCAACTTGATCACGGTGGATGAGCTTTTTGATGTGCTGCTTGATTTCGTTTGCCAGTATTTTACTGAGGATTTTCACCTCAATGTTCCTCAGGGATATTGGCCTGAAATTTTCTTTTCTTGTTGTGTCTCTGCCAGGTTTTCAAATCAGGATGATGCTGGCCTTATAAAATAGAGTTAGGGAAGAGTCCCTCTTCTTCTATTGCTTGTAACAATTTCAGAAGGAATGGTACCACCTCCTCTTTGTACCTCTGGTAGAATTCGGCTGTGAATCTGTCAGGTCCTGGGCTTTTTCTGGTTTGCAGGCTATTAATTACTGCCTCAGTTTCAGAACTTGTTATTGGTCTATTCAGGGATTCAACTTCTTCCTGATTTAATCTTAGGAGGGTGTATGTGTCCAGGAATTTATCCATTTCTTCTAGATTTTCTAGTTTATTTGCTAGAGGTGTTTATAGTATTCTCTGATGGTAGTTGGTATTTCTGTGGGATCAGTAGTGATAACCCCTTTATCAACTTTTATTGTGTCTATTTGATTCTTCTCTCTTTTCTTCTGTATTAGTCTGGCTATCAGTCTATGTATTTTGTTAATCTTTTCAAAAAACCAGCTCCTGCAATCATTGATTTTTTGAAGGGTTTTTCACGTCTCTATTTCCTTCAGTTCTGCTCTTATCTTAGTTATTTCTTTTCTTCTGCTAGCTTTTAAATTTGTTTGCTCTTGCTTCTCTAGTTCTTTTAATTGTGATGTTAGGGTATCAATTTTAGATCTTTCCCACTTTCTCCTTTGGGCATTTAGTGCTATAAATTTCCCTCTAAACACTGCTTTAGCTGTGTCCCAGAGATTCCAGTATGTTTTGTCTTTGTTCTCATTGGTTTCAAAGAACTTATTTACTTCTGCCTTAATTTCATTATTTACCCAAGTAGTCATTCAGGAGCAGGTTGTTCAGTTTCCACATACATGGTTTTGAGTGAGTTTCTTAATCCTGAGTTCTAATTTGATTGCACTGTGGTCTGAGAGACTGTTATGATTCCCATTCTTTTGCATTTGCTAAGCAGTGTTTTACTTCCAGTTATGTGATCAATTTTAGAGTAAGTGCTATGTGGTGCTCAGAAGAATGTATATTCTGTTGATTTGGGGTGGAGAGTTTTGTAGATATCTATTAGGTCTGCTTGGTCCAGAGCTGAGTTCAAGTCGTGAATATCCTTGTTAATTTTCTGTCTTGTTGATCTGTCTAATATTGACAGTGGGGTGTTAAAGTCTCCCACTATTATTATGTGGGAGTCTAAGTCTCTTTGTAGGTCTCTAAGAACTTGTTTTATAAATCTGGGTGCTCCTGTATTGGGTGCATATATATTTAGGATAGTTAGCTCTTCTTGTTGCATTGATCCCTTTACCATTATGTAATGCCCTTCTTTGTCTTTTTTGATCTTTGTTGGCTTAAAGCCTGTTTTATCAGAGACTAGGATTGCAACCCCTGCATTTTTTTGTTTTTTGCTTTCCATTTGCTTGCTAAATATTCCTCCATCCCTTTATTTTGAGCATATGTGTGTGTCTTTGCATGTGAGATGGGTCTCCTGAATATAGCACACCAATGGGTCTTGACTCTTTATCCAATTTGGCAGTCTGTGCCTTCTGGGGCACTTAGCCCATTTACATTTAAGGTTAATATTGTTATGTGTGAATTTGATCTTGTCATCATGATGCTAGCTGGTTATTTTGCACATTAGTTAATGCAATTTCTTCATAGTGTCCCTGGTCTCTACATTTTGGTGTGTTTTTGCAGTGACTAGTACCAATTTTTCCTTTCCATATTTAGTGCTTTCTTCAGGAGTTCCTGTAAGGCAGGCCTGGTGGTGACAAAATCCCTCAGCATTTCTGCAAAGGATTTTATTTCTCCTTCACTTATGAAACTTAGTTTGACTGGATATGAAATTCTGGGTTGAAAATTCTTTTCTTTAAAACTATTGAATATTGAGCCCCACACTCTTCTGGCTTGTAGGATTCTGCAGAGAGATCTGCTGTCAGTCCTTTTGTAGGTAACCTGACCTTTCTCTCTGGCTGCCCTTAACATTCTTTTTTCCTTCATTTCAAGCTTAGAGAATCTGATGATTATGTGTCTTGGGGTTGCTCTTCTTGAGGAGTATCTTAGTAGTGTTCTTTGTATTTCCTGAATTTGAATGTTGGTCTGTCTTGCTAGGTTGGGGAAGTTCTCCTGGATAACATCCTTAAGTATGTTTTCCAACTTGGTTCCATTCTCCCCATCACTTTCAGGGACCCCAATCAATCGTAGGTTTGGTCTTTTCACAGAGTCCCATATTTCTTGGAGGCTTTGTTCATTCCTTTTCATTCTTTTTTCTCTAATCTTGTCTTCATGCTTTATTTCATTAAGTTCATCTTCAGTCTCTGATATCCTTTCTTCTGCTTGATTGATTTGGCTATTGATACTTGTATATGCTTCACGAAGTTCTCGTGCTGTGTTTTTCAGCTCCATCAGGTCGTTTATGTTCTTCTCTAAACTGGTTATTTTAGTTAGCAGTTCCTGTAACCTTTTGTCAAGGTTCTTAGCTTCCTTGCATTGGGTTAGAACATGCTCCTTTAGCTCAGAGGGGTTTGTTATTACCCACCTTCTGAAGCCTACTTCTGTCAATTTGTCAAACTCATTCTCTGTCCCGTTTTGTGCCCTTGCTGGAAAGGAGTTGCGATCATTTGAAGAAGAGGCATTCTGGTTTGGGGAATTTTCAGCATTTTTGCGCTGGTTTTTCTTCATCTTCATGTATTTATCTACCTTGGATCTTTGAGACTGATGACATTTGGATAGGGTTTCTGTGTGTGGGGGTCCTTTTTGTTGATGTTGATGTTACTGCTTCCTGTTTGTTAGTTTTCATTCCAACAGTCAGGTCCCTCTCCTCTAGGTCTACTGGAGTTTGCTGGAGGTCCATTCCAGACCCTATTTGCCTGGTATCACCAGCAGAGTCTACAGAACGCAAAGATTCCTGCCTGCTCCTTCCTCCTGTATGAGGTGTCTGTCAACCCCTGTTGGGAGGTCTCTGTCAGTCAGGAGGCACGGGGGTCAGGGACCCACATGAGGAGGCAGTCTGTCCCTTAGCAAAGCTCGAGCACCGTGCTGGGAGAACCCTCCTTGTCGGGATCCACTGCTCTCTTCAGAGCCGGCAGGCAGGAATGTTTAAGTCCACTGAAGCTGCACCCACAGCTGCCCCTTCTCCCAGGTGCTCTGTCCTAGGGAGATGGGAGTTTTATTTATAAGCCCCTGACTGGGGCTCTTGCCTTTCTTTCAGAGATGCCCTACCCAGTGAGGAGGAATCTAGAAAGGCAGTCTAGCCATAGCCATTTTGCTGTGCTGTGTTGAGTTACGTCCAGTCCTTAGCATGGTCAGGGGAAAGCTACCTACTCCAGCCTCAGTAATGGTGGATGTGCCTCACTCCACCAAGCTTGAGCGTCCCAGGTTGACTTCAGACTGCTGTGCTGGCAGCAAGAATTTCAAGCCAGTGGATCTTAGCTTGCTGGGCTCTGTGGGAGTAGGATCCACTGCACGAGATCACTTGACTCCCTGGCTTCAGCCCCCTTTCTAGGGGAGAGAAAGGTTTTGTCTCACTGGGGTTCCTAGGCACCAATGGGGTTCCAGGAACCACTGGGGTATGAAAAAAACACTCCTGCAGCTAGCCTGGTGTCTATCCAAACAGCAGCCCAGTTTTGTGCTTGAAACCCAGAGCCCTGGTGGTGTAGGCACACAAGGGAATCTCCTGGCCTGCGGATTGCAAAAACCATGGGAGAAGCGTAGTATCTGGGCCAGACAGCACAGTCCCTCACGGCTTTCCTTGGCTAGGGGAGGGAGTCCCCCAGCCCTTGCACTTCCTGGGTGAGGCGACAACCCCCTCTGCTTCTGCTCGCCCTCCATGGGCTGCACCCACTGTCTAACCAGTCCCAGTGAGATGAACCAGCTACCTCAGTTGGAAATGCAGCAATCACCTGCCTTCTGCATTGGTCTCGCTGGGAGCTACAGACTGGAGCTCTTCCTATTTGGCCATTTTGCCATATCCCCATAAACTCTTAATGACTATTATGTGCCAGTAACTGTGCACACTATAGTGCTCTGGATGGGCTTATATCCCAAAAGGGAAAAATCCACATGTAATGAGATTACAGTAATTGTGTTTTGATTTATTCATTTGTCAATAAACATTTATTAAACAACTACTATGTATATTGAGCCCCTACTAGGCACTGTGTTAGGGTCTATAACAGAATAACGTGGTATATGATATTTTTCTCAGAGCACTTCGGAAGCCTACAAGTATAGACTTCAGTTGGCTTGAGCATATAACATGAAAATGTGGCAAGAGAAGAGAAAGAAGACTATAAAAGTATATAGTACATAAATCATGAATGGCCCTATATACTTTGATAAGGCATTTAGACTTTATCCTATCATATGAATAGAAAAGTATTGAGGGCTGCAAGCAGGGAGTGGCAGAATCAGGTGTGTGTTTTAGAAGGCTATCTAGGGCAGTGCCATAGTTGGGGCAGTGTTAAGAGGGAGGGTATTCAGTTCTTTCCACATCTATCAAGTTATGATTAGTAGTTGTGGGCACCCATACAAGCTGACTGCTCTTTGCATCTTGACACCTTTGGTTTTTATTGATTCCACACACCTTGAGAATACTTCTGTTTGTTTGCTATAATCCACGGTAGGCAACCTTGTTTCAAAGGGGGTACTCAACATTTCTTTTGCAACTCTGCTCCTAAATGCACTGCTTCCATTTATCAGACAACATCTGATAAGATTACCTTATTTTCACCCATACTCTCTATCTAAACTAATTTGTAGCAAATCTAACTATAGCATTTCCTGCCATAACCCAATCAATGATGGTGGTGCTGCTGCTGTTGACGATTTAACAAGGCAATCAAAAATCACAGACTTCCATTTCCTCAGCTACTCTCATTCTATATTCACCACAATTAACCCTTGGTAACCAGTTATACTGAAGTATCTTTAAGAGCTTTTTGAATTGTTGGATGCAAAATCAAAAGCAAGCTTTTAACCAGAAAACACCTGAGCAGTGTTTTCCAACCAGGTCTTATCAGCAGATTCACCTGAAATAATTAAAAACACAGATTACCAGGTTTGAGTCTCAGTGAGGCAGGGGGTGAGGGGGGAAATCAGAAATGTGTATAAAATGCATGTGTATAAAATGCATGTGTATAAAATGCCCTGGGTGAGGTTATGAATTAGGCTAATTTGGTAAACCCTAGATGGAAGCTACTGTAATAAGTTCCTTATAATTAAGGCAGCATTAAGCACATATTTTTTCTTTTAAATACTTTAATGAAACTTAGGCAATCACTTTAAGTAATTGCCACCCATTTAATGTTCACTGAAACAGTTTACAACTAATTCACATGCCATTTTCTAAATGCTTCAGGCTTACTTGGCTTTCCTACCACGCATTAAACAGTTTGTTAACTATTAATAAAGAGTGAAGAAAAATCAGAATCTGGAGGTCATTTTAACAGTTAAAAGGGCCACTGAGAAGCATGACTTATAATTAGCAAAATACATGTGAGCTCCTTATGACATTAACTAGGACCTTATGATCCATGCTTTAAAGCAGGAGCAGGCGAAGAAAAAGCAACATCTTTCCTAAAATAAGTCACCTTTTCTTTGTGACCACTGTCAATCAGAAAAATTCTATTTTTGCAGGTAACTATTTGTGAAGTGGCACTCTAATAAATGAACTCAGCACAGAATGTATCAAAATGAAAAATAAAAATCGCTAACATTCATTATGCAATTACTATTCTTAGTGCTTAGTCCCCATTCAAAGTTCTTTGCATTTAATTTTTTCCATTTAATAATGCTAGGTATTATTATGATCTTTTTTTTTTTTTTTTTTGAGATGGAGTCTCACTCTGTCGCCAAACTGGAGTGCAGTTGCACGATCTCAGCTCACTGCAACCACCGCCTCCTGGGTTCAAGCGATTATCCTGCCTCAGCCTCCCGAGTAGCTGGGACTACAGGTGCCAGCACCACCATGTCTGGCTAATTTTTGTATTTTTAGTACAGACAGGGTTTCACCATGTTGGCCAGGATGGTCTCAATCTCTTGACCTCATGATCCACCCACCTTGGCCTCCCAAAGTGCTGGGATTACAGGTGTGAGCCACCACACCTGGCCTATTATCCCATTTTATAGATAAGGAAACAGAGGCACAGAAAGCTAAGTAACTGCTCAAGGTCAGACAGCTACAAATAGCAGAGACAGAAACTGAAACCAGGAAGTCTGACTTCAGAACCTATGCTCTTAACCACCCTGGTGTACTGTCACTAAGAGAATTAGGGACTTGAACTGAGTCCCTGTGGAGCTCCCCAAAGAGGGAGAGGAGCTATAACAAGAAACATAGGAAGGAAGGGTTGTTGAAAACAAGTCCAGCTTGCAAATCAGTATCCAATTCCCTACTGAGTGCCTACTATGTGTTGGGCACTGCACTCAATGCTTTAGGAAATATTACTATAAAGATGAATAAGGCAGAGTCCCTTCTCATCTTCATTGCTTCTTCAATTGTCAAGTCTTCCATAAAGCCTCCCCTGGCTCTGAACACTATAATACCACTTTTCACACTGCATTATAAAGTCTTCATGTGTCTGTCTCTCCTCCCATTAGGCTGTAAGTTCCTTGGCCCATGACGGGAACAGACGCCACGTGTTAGCTCCTTTTCCAGTTCCTAGATTCCTCGTACAGTGTGCCTGGACACACTGCTGTCTCTCTGTAGATGTTTTATGAATGCATGAACGGATGAAACACAGAGGACACGGAAGTGAAATAATATGCTCTGAGATTCACAGTGTGCTAGTGGTAAAGACAGGGAAAGGTTTTGCATATCCCAGCTCTACTCCAAAGTTCTGTCTAATATAACACATGCACCACACTAGTATCTTTTGCTAAAACTGCACGATTTAACATTTTAGCATACATTATGAAAAAAACGCTCACATTTCATCTTTATGCTTCATCTTTCATTTAACATGCTAAACCCTTATAAGCAGGTGCCATTGCACACCTCACTTACTGTGTCAGGCCATGCTAAAGGGATACTTGCAATTGAATCTTTAGAATGGAACAGACCTCTTAAGTAGCTCAATCTAAAAATGAAAGTTTAGATAGATTAAGTCACTCACCAAAGGTTACACTGCTAGTAAGAGACAGAACTGGAACTTAAATCTAGCTGAAAATCCCACACTAGTAATAATTGTGCTATTTTTGTGCATTCAAAGATCCAAATCCCACCTTCACCACCTACTAGTTATGTGACCTTGGAAAAATTATTTAACTCCTCTGAGCCTCATTTTTATCATCCTTGAGGCAAGTAATTGAGAACTCACAGAAATGACATAAGGGTTAAATGAGCTCATGAATGTAAGGTGTCAGTCACATAGTAGGTATTCAACAAATATGTATTGATAGTCCTATCAAATAAGATTCTGCCCAGTAACTGAGCACATTTGTTAACAATTGATTTAGATAATATAACTTCTATTAATTGTGGTGCTATAAAAACAACTATGCTGGAATTTATTTCCCAACTAAAGAGTTTCAAGTTGTCCACAAAATTAAAATTTTGTAAAAGTAAGGTTTTGCAGTAAATACAGACAGCTATAGATTGAGACTCCTCTAAGACAACTTTTACTATCTCTTTTTAACCAGTACAGACTCTAAAATACAAAGGTCAAAACCTTGCCCAAGGCTGTATCAGTCATTGAGAATCTGGACCCAGAATTTGGTCCCATGTTGTCACTGAATCATAGCTGGCTTGCTTCCACACTAAGGTATAGTTCCTTTTATAACAGCAATTCTGTGACAATTAATTTTATGTGTCAACTTGCCTGGGCTAAGGAATGCCCAGACAGCAGGTAAAACATTATTTCTAGGTTTGCCTCTTCTGAACAAGATCAGCATTTGAATCAGTAGACTGAGTAAAGAAGGTTGCCCAACCAATGTGCTTGGACATCATCCAATTTGGTGAGGGACAAAATCAAACAAAAAGATGGAGGCAAGGTGAATTCACCTTTGTGTTTAAGCTGGGGCATTCATCTTCTCCTGCTCTCAGACATCAGCGCTCCTGATTCTTGGGCTTTCAGACTGAGACCAGGACATTGGCCCCCCAGTTCTCAGGCTTTTGGATTCAGAATGAATTACACCACTGGCTTTCCCTGGTCTCAAGCTTGCAGACAGCAGATTGTGGGACTTTTCGGCCTCCATAATTACAACAGCCAATTCCTATAATAAATATATATAAGCACATATATATCTACATATACCCTCTTGGTTCTGTTTCTCTGGAGAACCCTAACACAACTTCCCATATGAAACAGAGTTTCTACCCAGTAAAGGAAGAATTCAGAAGATCTAATTACACATTCAGCCTCTGCCACATACTAGCTCTATGAATCAGGCCAAAGTTTCTTCATCGATGGAATGGGAATGAAATAGCTCTTTCAAATAATTGTTATGGGGATTAAATAAAGACAATGCATAGGAATAGGCCTAGCACAGAATAAAGAATGTAATAGGCATTCAATAGATGTCGACGAAACTGAATCTGGGGTTTTCAAGATGCAGACAAGTGTCAGTGTTTTTATTGCAAGTACTTAAATACAGAGAAGAAAGGAAGGACAGAGGGAGGGAGGAAGGGAGGGGAAAAAGGAAAAAAGGGAGGGAGGGGAAGAAGAAAAGGAAGTAAAAGAAGAAGAGGAAGGGAAGAAAAAGAGATTTGAAAAACACCTATCTGGGATGCTATAGCTGCAATTCTGTTTAGAAGGAGCAGGAAGACTTCAAAGTCACACAAAAGCCTATGATTTTGATCCTGAATTACAATGTTAAATTATGGCCTCTCATCTTATTCTTTCTGCTAATCCCAACAGAAACTGATTCCTAAGGAGCTAATCAAAAACTGAAACACAGTAGTCATGAAGAGATTCATCTGTGTAGACGGGAAGGGTTATTTTTCAAGAGGAGGTCCATTAGCAAGACACCAGAAGATAAAAAGTGCCTTTAAGCATGAACAACAAAGAATCTGCAAACATTCTTGACAGGGAGACAGGGATACGTGTGAAATGCTAATAGGCATACTGATTTGCTGTGAAATAAACCTTACAACTGTGCAAATGCCAGTTGGGCTACATTTTATTATAGATGACCAATCTGCTTTTCTTTATTCACAATGAAGCATTACATGAGTAATCAATAAACTCCTCCACCTCCCTTCTTACCATTTATCTCTCCCTCCCTCGCCCAGCTAAATCCTCAGATTTGTATCTGTAATGTGCCTCACCTTACAAACTATATGACTTAAGATCACTACCACATTTGCAGAAGAGATTAAAGCAGAGGAAAATGAGGTCTGATGGAAATTACTTTACTGAGAGAAAAAGACTGGCACAGCCTGATTTTTATACTTTCCTTAATGGCAGATGGTAAGCCCCATTTATAATAGAATATTGTAAACATCAGAAAAAAAGTGATTACTACAAAAAGTGAAAAAGGCTAAGGAAACATAACGGAGCTTGAAAAACAATCTGTCTAAAATCCATTTATCAAAATCTATACTTGGGTAGAGTACAGACTTTGATGTTTTCCATTCCCAAAATACCCTATTTAGGCCTAACATGATATTATCCTCTTTTCCTATATGGTTGCGAAGTTCCAATTTTAGTGTTACCTAAGAGTTACACATCGAAGGCTGGGGCATCATTGCCCTTGAAGGTCACCATTGAAATGATGTGTGTCTAGATGTGTGTCCCATCTAGAAACAGGCTGTCAAAAACTACACATTCAAGACCGAGTGCCTCTCTTCCAGGATCACAGCACACCAGGAGTGAACACTGCAGGTAGCGCACATCAAAGAGAATGAGCTACAGGCAACCCCATTAGGTTCAAGATTCACAGCTCATTTCCATACCTTCCCTTTGCAACACAGTTTGCTGCTTTATACTTTTAAAGGTAATTTTCATTGATAAGGGATACCTGTTACCTTCATACTCTGTGGAAGTAAGCAAAGAATCATTATGACCAAAGAGAAAAATCAAAGTCACAGAATTTTAGATCTGGAAGGGACCTTTTAAGTTATATAGAAATATCATTTTATAAGTAAGAAGACAGAGGTTCAGAAACATTAAGGGACTTGTCCAGGCTCAGCAAGTTACTAGCAGAATCAAGATTTTTAAAAAAGCATTATTCTTAGTGCATTGCTCTTTCTACCACTTAAACATACTTTATTAATAGCCTGATTGTTTCTGAAATTTTAAAATATTTCCTTTGCTAAGACTGAAAAAAAATCATCTCTATTTCCAAAGCTCAGAAGACTAAATACACAGCCTCAGACTCATATATGTACCCCCTCCCCATTTCTACAATTATCAATGCCCTTCCTACCTTGCAACTGAAATAACATCCTACTAAGCTATGCCATCTTTTGTAGTGCACCAAACATCAAATATAGAGAACAAAACTAAGACTGTCTTACTTTTGACTTATAGAAAGTGCTCTTCAGAAGTCTGGCAGGGAAGATGACAGATGACAAGGATTCTCTGCCTAAGCTTAAGGACCTGGCATTTCTCGAGAACCAGCTGGATTGCCTGCAGCGGCACATGGAAGACGAAGTCAACAGCAGAGGTGGCTGGGATGGCTTGCTGTTGTCCTCCCCATTCCTCAAGGGATTCCTGGCTGGCTGTGGTGGCCAAACTGAAGACATCAGCAGTATTGGGCTTTCTAAGGGGCACCTGCGCTGGCAATCTGTGCAGCTCAGGCTATGCTGTGCCCAAAATGGAGATGACATTGAAGGACTGACTATTTGCAGTCACTACGCAAGGGCCCAAATAGCTCTAGATGCTATGAGGGAGGCAGAATAAGGAGCTGGGGACTGCAGGTAGAGACACTGTCTGGATTCCCTGGCTGTCATCCATTTTTTCTCCAACTTTCATGCCGCCTTTATCCTTGCCTCCCTTCCTGCAGAGTGTGCACAGGGCCTTGTCAGCCTGCACCCTGGATGCCTTCTCCCCTCTCCTAACTCCGTCAGACTGGCCCCAAGACTGTGGCTTCAAGGCCCACCAGCCTCTTACTCTTCAAGCCCTGACTATGGAGTTGGCAGATGACTCTGATCCTCAGTATCCTCTCTGGCAATGTTCCACGGCTCCTCCCTACTGGGAGGTGGCTCCATAACTTGATTTCCCGTAAATGTGTTGCAATCCCATTCCCCTTGCTAACTACACCAGCCACCCAAGGTCTGGTGTGGGTATGAGTGTAGTGGACCTTGATGCTGCTCCTATCCACTGCCAGGTATGGCGCCCATCCCCCATGCTGGCACTGTGCCATGTGGACAGCCAGGTGCCCTTCCAGCCCTCCTCAGCTGTGGAGCTGAGTTGACCAAGCTACTGTTAAGCACCTTCTCCCTTCTAGTGGCCTGGCAAGCAAGGCTGTAGGGGGCCCCCACTCTGGCACTAAGCTGCTCCCTTCACACTATCAGCCCTGATCTATGGCACTAACAACAACCTGGTGATCTATCTTCAGTGTGACATGGACCCCAGCACCTACCACGTGCTGAGCAATCTCAAGATTGGAAGCGGGCCCTGTTCCACTGTCTCTGCCTCCAGCACTGCTTCTCTGCACCTCAGGGGTTAGCACTGCTGCTGCTGATGGCTGCGGGGGCCTGCTATCCACCAGATGGCCCGTAAGACCTTGGGAACACACTTCCCGGGCCCCCTCCAGAAGCTGCTGCCAGCCCCATGCCCCTACATATCACTCCGCTGGGCCTGCTGCTCCTCATCCTGGACTGTCTCATCTCAAGCCTGTCGTCACTGCATACAGCGCTGCTCATGAAGAGACGGCAGCTGCCCCAGGCACTTCAGAATGTCTTCCTCTACACCTTTGGTGTGCTCCTGAATCTAGATCTGCATGCCACTAGTGGCCCCGGCCCAGGCCTCCTGGAAGGCTTGTCAGCATGGCCAGAACTTGTGGTGCTGAGCCAGGGCTAAATGGACTGCTCATGTCATGTCCGCTGTCATGAAGCACAGCAGCAGCATCCTATGCCTCTCGGTTGTGTCCTGCTCACTGGTGGTCAACACCGTGCTCTCAGCAGTCCTGCTGTGGCTGCAGCTCACAGCCACCTTCTTCCTGGCCATGCTGCTCATCATTAGCCTGGCCATGTGCCCATGCTATGGCAGCCGCTAGTCCCTGACCTCCTTCACCCTGACTCCAGACCCTGTAGATTGGGTGCCACCATCAAAGCCCCCTCCCAGGCCTCCCTTCCACTTCCCTCAGCAGTCCAGTAACAACTGCCTTGTGAGAAAAGCTGGAGAAGTGAGAGCAGTCAGGTTATTCTCTGGAGATGTGCAGATGAAGGGGTAGCCCTAGGAGACATGAAAAATGGGTTTGAGTAAGGAAATTCTTATCATCCTCCTGCCCTCTCATCAAGTTGTTCCAGACTAAAGAATTAAGATAATATCAATACCTGGACCTTAGAAATGATCCTATCCCAGCCTCATCCTGCATGAAAGCAGTTGATCAAAATGGGGTGTGCACAACAAGTGGCCTTCCTTGCCTACTTCGGTCACCCCAGCAGAGCCACTGCCCCAACGCCCTCTGGCTGGCTGCTCCAGCCCAGCCATGGTGCATGACTCTCCCATAAGGGACATTCAACCTCCCACTGTCATGCAGGAAGGACCAACTGCCACAGATTATACAAACATTACCCCAGCCACTCTGACAATCTCCCTCAGTTCTAGCAATGCCTAGAGACATGCCTCCTGCCCTCTCCACAATGCTGGCTCCCCATATCCAGCCTTTGTTCTGGAAACCCCAGAGAGGGTTGGGGCTTGACTCATCTCAGAGAATGTTGGCCCTGGGCCCTGGCTTAAGCCTACACTCCTGACCTCTCTGATCATCCTGAGAGCCATCTTGAAGCCCACAGCCTACTCGGAGGCTTATAGGAGGTACCATGCTTCTTATTCTGAGTGCTGTCCAGGCCAAGCAGTCTCCCAGCTCCCAACAGCTTGGGGAAGCTCTACACAGAGCAACCTGAGACCAGGTACAGGTCTCTCAATGTCTGACCAGGTACCTGTAGCTCAATCAGTATCTCTTCAATTACATAAGCAGTAAGGTCTTAATAAACTATTCTAGGGCGTACAGTGGTTCCTCCAACAACACACACAAAAAAGTGCTACTCATTTCCTTAGCACCTGTCTCCAAATGCCCTATTTCCTATGGCCTAAACAATAGAAAGACTGGTCAGTAGTCAATTGGCTGAAGTCATATATCCTTGACGCCACTTTTCTGCCTCATGGATAGCAAAAATGAGAGTCTCTTAACTCAGCTAATTCCACAGTTCATTCAAACTCAAGATAAAACTTTTCTCTGAAATTCAAATGAGGCTCACATTATGAACACCTAGATGTGTTAGACGTCCTCCTTCAGAAAAGCTGTTATGAAAATAAACATAATAGCTAGAATAATAAATAAAATTTGCTAAGATTTCTCTGAAGTTGGACCCTAGAGAACATTTTCAGCAGAAGAGTTAAAGGAGTTTCCAACGGAAAGAACGAGCACATAAATTGAAGATAGAGCCAAGCAAAGAAATGAAACTCGGGGCCAGAAGAATGAAAACCAAGTCTCAACTCATCATCAGAAACCCTTCTCCAAACTAGGAAGCACAGATCCTACCCATATCTGAACCCGAACTACTTCCTGTTGACATTTTCTAACCTAGAGATGGCCCCAGCATCCAACTGATAAAACATTTTCCAGGATGTGAAACTTGCCATAGGAAAACTGAATCTCTTTTCCTATGTTGTTGACTGTGTAAGCAAAGGACTCTCCTGTTACCAGAAGAGCTACATAATTTCTCTGAAAAGTGTGGAATACACATTTGACCGTATTTATATATTTGGTGACCCATAAAACTATTCTTTTAAAAATTGATACATTTTACTCTTTAAACATCAATAAAAACTATAAAACACCATCAACCTTAAGGGTTGAACTCAACCCTTAAAACACTAGTCTTTCACAAGGCTGTGTAGAAACTAAGCCTTTATTTATCTCTGTTCTGTGCCTCCTCCTTTCTCCACCTAAGGCTGCTTGCAGATCCCAGTATGAAATTAGCACACCTGTGTTTGTCACTGCTTAGCAGTAACCCTTATATAAATATGCCTTTTGATGACCCAAGCTGGGTATATTAGTTCATATGTCTTCTCTGGAATTAAGACAACTCATGGGCATTTATTACTAACTTTTTATTGTACCAGCGAGACTAAACGTAAAATAATAACAATAATCAACATTTGTGTGGCAGTTTATGGTTCACAAAATGCTTTTAAATATATTATCTCATTTGAAGCTCACAAGCCTCAACCAAGATGGGGAATGAAAATGGAAACAGGGCCTCAGAAAGGTCACAGTACTATTAAGTGGCAGAAGCATAACTTGAACCAAGGTCTTCTAAATTCAAATCCTGTGCTTTTTATACTTTGCCAAAAGAAATGAATGTATTGGTTAATTTTAAAATTATACGTAAGATTCACCAATGCTGGCTGGGCATGGTGGCTCAAGCTTATAATCCCAGCACTTTGGGAGGCTGAGGCAGGCAGATCACCTGAGGTCAGGAGTTCTAGATCAGCCCAACCAACATGGTGAAACCCTGTCTCTACTAAAAATACAAAAATTAGCCAGGGGTGGTGGCACATCCCTGTATTCCCAGCTACTCAGGAGGCCGAGGCAGGAGAATCACTTGAACCTGGGAGGCGGAGGTTGCAATGAGCCAATATCACGTCACCGCACTCCAGCCTGGGCGACAGAGCTAGATTCTGTCTCAAAAAAAAAAAAAAAAAAAGATTCACCAATACATTCATTTCTTTTGCCAAAGAGTGTGTGTGCGTGTGTGTGTGTGTGTATCAAGCCAGAAAGGTAGATGTAAGGATAAGTAATTATCTTCTATAGCAACAACCACACACATGAAAACAAAGAAGGGACAGTTTCTTTTTTTTTTTTTTATACTTTAAGTTTTAGGGTACATGTGCATAATGTGCAGGTTTGTTACATATGTATCCATGTGCCATGCTGGTGTGCTGCATCCATTAACTCGTCATTTAGCATTAGGTATATCTCCTAATACTGTCTCTCCCCCCTCCCCCCACCCCACAACAGTCCCCGATGTGTGATATTCCCCTTCCTGTGTCCGTGTGTTCTCATTGTTCAGTTCCCACCTATGAATGAGAACATGCGGTGTTTGGTTTTTTGTCCTTGCGATACTTTACTGAGAATGATGGTTTCCAGTTTCATCCATGTCCCTACAAAGGACATGAACTCATCATTTTTTATGGCTGCATAGTATTCCATAGTGTATATGTGCCACATTTTCTTAATCCAGTCTATCATTGTTGGACACTTGGGTTGGTTCCAAGTCTTTGCTATTGTGAATAGTGCCGCAGTAAACATACGTATGCATGTGTCTTTATAGCAGCATGATTTATAGTCCTTTGGGTATATACCCAGTAATGGACAGTTTCTAACAATCTCAGTGTAATATGACTTCGCAGAGAAGGTGTGTGATGCTACACGGCAGCTGCAGCGCTCAGGGGTAGTAACAGGGTCAGTAAGCAAAAGAAGCTCAGAGTGTCTACCTGGAGAAGCAAACTCATTCCATGATGCTGGTGGTTCCCAGCACAAAGGCTGTAGCAGCATGCCTCTGGGCAGGGCACAGTTAATGCAGATTCTTCTAGGACTCTGTCCCACAGCCAAGTCTCTAGCTGAGTTTTACAAGGACCTCTTTGTCTTGGGCCTCCTCCCAATACATGGGAAACCTCAGAATGTCTCTTGCCACTGGGTGCAACTAAGCTTAGCCACTTAGTATTACTGGCTCTCAAGGGTGGCCAACTAGTCGAGCCAAGACATATTTCCAATACTTCTCAGTCCTACAAACAACCTATACATTGTAAGAACTTATCTTTAACAGAAGATTAGAGGATTTTTTTTCCAATAATACTTTAAAATCCAGATGAGAGAACGAACTAATATCCAATGAAGGATAATTTCTTATGTTCTGCCCTTTATTTTCTATCACCTAGCCAACAAGGCAAACAGATAAGTCTGTGAAATGACAGATCTACAAGGACAGAATACTTTTAACTTGAAAAACTGAGAGAGCAGATTTTCAAGTATGTGTAATAAGTGAAGAATTATTTGAGATTATCAACTCAAAACTATGCCAAACACACATAAGTTAACCACTTTTTTAAATTAAGAAAATATTAAGGATACAACACATATAATTAGTAGCAATCATCAAATCATATTTCCATCTCCACAAATACCTTTCAATTTTTAAAACATTATAATTTAGTCTACCATGTATAAAAGTACTAATGGTCCCCCCCTCAAAAAAAATACACCCAACTCTGAATAAAAATAAACTTCAGGAATGTAGAGTTTTGCTATTTTTCCAGATGTTTCTTTTAACATAGAAATGCTGCATGCCATTAAGAGGTACAAAGTGAATTTTCAGGTTAACAGTTTATTGATCATTATACGTGAGACAAGTCAATTTATATCTATTGCAAAACACAGGTTAGTGTCTTTCTACATGTACATTTAAATGCATGTAAATCAAAAAGAGAAGAGAGTAGACGAATAACTCTTCATTAGGCTCAGGGCAAATGGTTGAAGAGAGACTTTCACTTTCTGCTCCATTATTTATGCTCTGTATCATATAGCTTTTTATTTTCCATATTGTTTAAACTATGAAAATAAATACACAGTCATATTTTATTTGCATAAGGTATAAAAGAAAGAAAATGAAAAAAAAACAGGTTACAAAGAGTTGGTTCAATTCTTGGACCATTGTATCACTGTATTCTTGAACCATTGTATCATTCAGTGGTTGTTAAACCTTAGATTTTGTCTAAGGTTATTAAACAACCACTGAATGATACAATGCCTTAGAAATGGAGGACTGAGGCCAGGCACGGTGGTTCACGACTGTAATCCCACCACTTTGGGAGGCCAAGGCTGGCGGATCATGTGAGGACATGAGTTCAAGACCAGCCTGGCCGACATGGTTGAAACCCATGTCTCTACTAAAAATACAAAAATTAGCCAGGCATGGCGGTGCATGTCTATAATCCCAGCTACTCTGGAGGCTGAGGCAGGGGAATCACTTGAGCCCGGAAGGTGGAGGTTGCAGTGAACCGAGATCACACCATTGCACTCCAGCCTGGGTGACAGAGCGAGACTCCATCTAAAAAAAAAAAAGAAAGAAAAAAAAGAAGAGGAGAGGAGAGGAGAGGAGAGGAGAGGAGAGGAGAGGAGAGAAGAGAGGAGAGGAGAGGAGAGGAGAGGAGAGGAGAGGAAGAAATGGAGGACTGAGCAGATGCTGCAATAAATAAGCATCTTTGATTTAAAATAAGTGACATCATTAAGGGTTCCCCAAAATGAAAAGGCAGGAGAGAAAAGGCAATTTTCTTCTCCAATCAATTTTGAAGAATTATGAAAAGGAATTCAGTTCTTTGATTGCTTCCTCTTTTAGGAAAATCAAGGTAAAACCTCTGAAAATTTCTTCTGTTGGTATTTAAAAGGATCTATACATCCCACAATGAAAGTACCAGGCCAGGGGTTGCTGGATATACACCCAGGGTTTGCAGCTCCAGGGTCTAATCTATCCCCTCAGCTCAAGAGATAATTCCTCACCATTCGTAAATATAGAGAGATACAGCAACAGTTCCGTTCCTGTGTGTTAGAGTATCATGGGAAAAGACTCGAAATCTAAGCAGATAACTCCTAAATCCACATCTACAACCATGATGTCCCTAAATTCAGTCCATCTCCAATGATCTACGTTCCCAATTATCACTCCCTACAGAAATGAGCTGTTTACCACTTCAAACATTGAAATTGTTAATTTCCCCCAATCAACCAAATCTAAAAATTTAACATCTAAAAAAGTATACCTTATGCCTTCAACAAACCTAAATGCCTGAAATTATAGCACAGTAAATACTAGTCTCAGAAAAGCAATGAGTTGTAAATCATTCGTTTTACTAAGACTGGATTTTTGTCATAGGAAAAAACTAAACTGTCTTTTTGACTGGTGACTTATGTTATAAATTAAATATAACTCTGCATATTATATTTATAACAATTATGGGCACCATTCATTCTTTACATATCACTAGCAGAAGAAAGCCAACTACTTTTGAAGCAGCAAGTCCTAAAGTTTACATTAAAAGAGGACCCACAATAAAGAAGAAATCAGTTTGGTAAAGGGTTATCCTCGTCTTTGGTCCCAAATACAGTGGCATATGTGTCTTCTGTAATTAATGGCAAAATCTCTCTCACAAGCAATTTCCAGATGCCATACTTAAAGTACAGTTAATCGGCCTTTGATTCATCATGAGTTTGGGAATGCTTTCCTAACAGGCATACTTGCTAGCTCACAGCAAAAGAAATATTACTACCCACTCCACTGCCATTAAAAAAACATTTCAAACATGTTTAATCTCTTTCAGGGCCAGTTGTAGACATACATTCTTCCCCAAGCCAGGTTCCAACCAATTTTAAAACATCCAAACATGAACTTACATCAACCCATGATCTAATATGATGAGTTTACCAAGGTCTCCAACAACCTGAATCACATGCCAAGGAAAATACAATGAACAGGCCATTCTGTAGAGTGAAGACAAGTTCCACACCTGTCAGTGGGAATCTGTTTGACTGTAGCCCTAGGCAGCTTCACAGAAGACACCTTTCTTAACTGGGAGAATGTGCTTCTCCCTTAAATTCAAAGAAATCTTACTGCTTATTTTATTCAGTTTATTTTTGGAATTGTCCCCTCATTCCAGAAAAAATTGAAGGTAGTTACTAATATGCTTCCATTTTTAGGGGAACATACAAACTCTTCCTGGACATTTTTGTAAGGTTAAGTTCTCCTTTGTATCCATTAGAGAACTGAAGATCTTCACTTTTTTCTCAGAATTTCTTTATCATGTATTCCAACAACCGATTGCGTAATAATTACCTCATCCTTCACTGATGTTATGAAAGCTTACCCTTCCTGCTGATTCACAGTGAGATGACAGCTCACACAGTGCGTGCTTTCAGTATGAACGCTCAGACTAAGAGTGACAGGGACATGTTATAAGTTGTAATATATGTCCTGAAAGTTCAAAACACATGAGGTGGAAAGAAAAATAGTTATCCCAAACTTAAGTTCTAAAAGAATTATCTAACTGGACCTGAAGCCCCACTACTGAATTGACCTTGCAGGACTTTTTATGTGATACCATCAGTCTACCAACTCATGAAACCAGCTCAGTGGAATTTGGGAAACTTGACTATTCTCTAATCAAGATGTTGTTAAGGTGTCATTAATTGCACTATACAAAGTCTTCTTTATTTCTTTCTGGATTTTTTTTTTTTTTTAAGACAGAGTCACCCAGGCTGGAGTGCAGTGGTGTGGTCTTGGCTCATTGCAACCTCCGCCTCCCAGGTTCAAGCAATTCTCATGCCTCAGCCTCCCAAGTAGCTGGGACTACAGGTGTGCACCATCACACCCAGCTAATTTTTGTATTTTTAGTAGAGACTGGGTATCACATGTTGGCCAGGCTGGTCTTGAACTCCTGACCTCAGGTGATCCACCTGGCTCGGCCTCCCAAAGTGCTGGGATGACAGGTGTGAGCCACCGCACCCAGCCTCCTTCTGGATTTTATGTTGGTAATACTTGTGTTTCTCCTAAGCAAATGATTTGTTTTTAAGTTGTGGTCTGTATTAATCAAGTAAGTAGTCAAGTTTCATATTTTGCCTTGGCAAGTAGAAATCTTAAAAACAAAATTGAGGCCGGGTGCGGTGGCTCATGCCTGTAATCCCAGCACTTTGGGAGGCTGAAGCAGGTGGATCACAAGGTCAGGAGTTCAAGACCAGCCTGGCCAAGATGGTGAAACCCCATTTATACTAAAAATACAAAAAATTAGCCGGGTGCAGTGGCAGGTGCCTGTAATCCCAGCTACTCAGGAGGCTGAGGCAGGAGAATCGCTTGAACTCGGAGGGCAGAGGTTGCAGTGAGCCGAAATCGCACCACTGCACTCCAGCCTGGGCAACAGAGTGAGACTCTGTCTCAAAAAAAAAAAAAAAAAAAAAAAAAAAGTGAGACATACACTATGTGATCATAACTATTCAATGATTTACATTTGTTCTTTCCTCTTCTGTTTGTACCTTTTTTCCTCTCATTTTTTCCCACCTATTTATTATTTCAATTCAATATACATCGTATATTTTATAGCAGCTGTTGGGAAAATCAAGAAATGTTGTGAATATCATTGTCAGGTATCAATTTGAATAAATAACCAGAAAAATTTCAGAATCCCAGGCAATCCAAGCTTAAGAATAGTTTCATGTTCGTCTATCTAAATTACATTTTATAGAGCATTGGAAAACTCTGTATTTTATATCAGAGAAACAGCATAAGCAATTCATGTTTTATTGCAGAGATATGAAAATCTATAGAAACATTAAAGTCACACCCTCAATTATGCCAAAACTGTACTTAGTCCCTCCTTACTTCCTAGAACTTAGTTCCTAGAACTAAGGACGGGCTAAGTAGTTTTGCTATAACTAGGAAACTACCATCTGAAAATAAAACTGAGCTAAAGGCCAAAATAAAATTTAATCTCTTCTTTACCTTCATTCTTTCCCAACCAGTTTGTTGTGATGTGATTATAAATCAAAAATCACATATTTAACTCACCAGAAAAGTACTACATTTTCATCTAATTACACCTAAGTTAGATCATACTATAGATTCAGGTTTTATAATTGAGACTACTGCTAATTAGTTGAATGGAAGATAAATTTAGAAGTTTGGTTTCTTTCTACAAATTTCTCTTCTTTTTTTATAGTCAACAATAATTTATTGGACATTTTAAAATAACTAAAAGAGTATGACTGGATTGTTTGTAACACAAAGAAAGGATAAATGCTTGAGGTGATGGATACCTCATTTACCCTGATGTGATTATTATGCATTGTATGCCTGTATCAAAATATCTCACATAACCCATAAATAGATACACCAACTATACCCACAGAAATAAAAACTAGGAGAGGAAAAGAAATTCTAAGTACAACATTGGTAATGACCCATTCATAATTTGATAGTAAAGTAATATAGAATTGTAAAGTACATTTTCACTCTTTTAAAAAATACAGCAAAGAGAATTTTAATTTTTTAATTTGTTAGTAATAACAACTTGAGAATTGCATAGTATTAAGGATTCAGTTCTTGGAGTGTGGGCTGAGGACCCTTTTGGGGTGCTTATGAGGGCAACACTATTTTACCGTAAAACTAAGACATATTTTCCCTTTTCACTATAGACAAAAGTTTAGCCAGCTGTGGTGGTGTATGCCTATAGTCCTGGCTAATCAGGAGGCTGAGACGAGTGGATTGCTTGAGCCCAGGAGTTCCAGGCTACAGTGAGCTATGATTTTGCCACTGCACTCCAGCCTGGGTGGCAGAGTGAGACCCTGTCTCAAAAAAAAAATCATGCATGAACAAAAAAATCTATAGGTCAATGGATTTTAATGGCCACAGTTATGAATATCTTATTACTATCATTTCAGATCTCACATTATAACTAACTTTATTTTATTATTAGTATACTTTAAGTTTTAGGGTACATGTGCACAACGTGCAAGTTTGTTACATATGTATACAGTGCCATGCTGGCGTGCTGCACCCATTAACTCATCATTTAGCATTAGGTATATCTCTTAAGACAAATTTCTCTTCTTAAGTCATGAGAAAGTGTCTCTTGCCTTTTAAAATTTGAGTTCTTCACCATATCTAACTTATCACCTCCATTTATTCAACTAGACTATTGTTTCTTACAAAATGGCTCTGTTCTTTTGGCATGAACTGTAAGTCATTAAACCTGGAGCTCTGATTCTGTCTTGACCAAAATTCTTTGGTGCCTCCACTTCCATGTAAATTGATATTAATTATTTTGGTAAATTTTAATCTGATTTTTATTATTTTCCACAACTCAACATCTCTGACAAATACTCCAAGCTAATTTATTAACATAAACCAAATAACAGGACCAAAGAAGAGGCTTTCTAACACTGCTCAGGTTTTACATTTTCCCAAAGATTTTTCCCAGAGCCACTAGGATCTTGTGAATCTAAATAGGCCCAATAGTTTAGCTCTGAGAGTTTCTCTCCCACATAATATAAAAATCACCTGATGGGTTTGTATAATATGAGAAATCTAACCTCAATTCCTTTCTGGAGTGACCTCACCATTTCCCTTGAAATACTGAAGACCCAGATACCCAGTCGTATGTGCTAAAGCAATTACGGAAGGGATTTATTTATTAAACATTAATCCCCTTGTCATGCAGAGTACCTAGAAAATCCCTGATGCACTTTTGCACTGAAACTTCACTAGAAACAAATTTTTCTAAGTCTCCAAAGACCTTTCCCTTGAGAAGTCGAATAAGTCTTTCTCAAGTCTTCAATCCCCTTGACCTCTATGCTTCAGTTAGCACTGTTGAAATTCTCTCCTCGCATGGTTTCCCTGGGTGTTCTCTGTGTTCTTCTACTACCTCTTCGTCTCATTTGCTGACTATTCTTTTTGCCTGCCTCCACCCCCTTGGCTGGCGGCTGCTCCTAAGGTTCCAAACTCAGCTTTCTGCATTTCTCCCTCAATAGTCACCACTATGATATATATTCCACATGCATTACTGAACTATCACCTTGCACAAATGCCTCCAAAGTCAATGGCCAAGACTTGAGCTCTCAAACTGTAATCCTGTCTAGTAACTGACCGGTCATCCCAGGATATGATTGCTGACATCTGAAAAGTAGTATCTCAAAAACTGAGCTCATTTTTTTTCCTAACCCAGCAGACTTTCCCAAAGCCCTCCTCTAAACCTTCGCTACTTTAAATCTAGGTTACAGAACAGCTCCCTAATACTTTCTCCACCCTTAGCTCCACTACTCCAACCTATCCTAGATGTTGCTGCCTAAATAATTACCAATATCTGTCATTTTCAGCACATTGCATGTACTCAAGAATCAATGACACTTTCCTACTGTCCCTTGAATCAGATCAATAATCAAATGCATCCCAAATTATCCACGGCCATGGAAGTTCCAGCTTGTCTTAGCCTGTGTGCTTGTCGTCTTGCTTATTGTCACTAACATGTCAAATGTGACTTGCTTCACTTCCAAATCTATGTCCTCACATATATCTTTCTTCCTCATCTCTGTCTGCCAATTTGTTTCTCTCCTCCTTCATTATCCAATTCAAAATTCAGATCCTCCCTCAGCCAGCCCCATATCTTTGGCATCACTCTCTTAATCACTCAATACTTCCATTTGCACTATGTTTTTTTTCCACTTATTGATATGTTACTTTGCAAGTGTTCTCAACTTGTGTTGGATGCACATGTTTTCTCTCTGCTAGATTATAAAACTCCTTGGAAGCAGGGAATTTCTCTTGCATAATAACATTTTAGTTCTTAT
This sequence comes from Hylobates moloch, assembly GCF_009828535.3. Lineage (NCBI taxonomy): Eukaryota > Metazoa > Chordata > Mammalia > Primates > Hylobatidae > Hylobates > Hylobates moloch. The sequence goes on from NW_026652277.1 coordinate 60,974,230, forward strand.
ATAAGAACATTTAGAATATGTTGGTACTACTTACAGTGCAGTACCAGTAGGTATCCACTAACTAGCTGTAATTAACAAAGTAGTTGTTATGGCTGGACAATGTCATAATTCTATATCCAAATCCGATATAAAACAATGCATATCCAAAACACATTTCAAACAAGAGTGCAAGGGAATCCTATTTTCTTCAATAAAAAGTTTTAAGTGATTCTATTATTGGCCTTTTCCCTCTTTACATGAGCTTTATTTCCTTTCTTATGTTTTCCTTGTTAGCTTGTCCACCTGCTGAAAGGAAGGCAAATAATTTCTTATCTAACCTAATTATTTACTCCTTCCTGCCTGTACTGGAATCCTGGCTCCCACACCTGCTTTGCTCAGTGCTACTCCCAGAGGTATAACAAAGCACATTCCCAAGGTCAGCCCAGGCCTCAGCTTAAGTCCCTAAAGTCTGAGAACCTAGAATGTAATTCCAGCAGCCCACCTAAAAGTCAAGAACCAGTCTGCATTTTGCTGAAAGATACAAAGGTTATGCATATTTTGATTCCAATCATACAAAAAAAAAGAAAAAAATCAGAATTAGGGTTGATTTTTTTAACTCATAAGATGGAATGAGAGAAATACCACCAGACTTCTACATATCATTTCCATGGAGATTTTTTTAACTGAATAAATAGCTGAACTACACAAAATGTCTCAAATGAGGATACTGGCCTGATGGCTCACAACACCCTTCAAAGCCCTTCTAAAGACCCTACCCTACGCCAGACACAGTGGTTCATGCCTGTAATCTCAGCACAATGGGAGGCCAAGGTGGGTGGATCACCTGAGGTCAGGAGTACAAAACCAGCCTGGCCAACATGGTGAAACCTCGTCTCTACTAAAAACACAAAAATTAGCCAGGCATGGTGGCACACACCTGTAATCCCAACTACTCGGGAGGCTGAGGCAGGAGAATCGTTTGAATCCAGTAGGTGGAGTTTGCAGTGAGCCGAGATCATGCCACTGCACTCCAGGCTGGGCGGCAGTGTGAAACTCTGTTAAAAAAAAAAAAAAAATCCCCTACCCTACATTTGTTCTCTGACTCCTTGATTTCAGGCCAGACCATCAAGTGCTGCATAGACTGTCTCTATCAAAAAGCAGGTGCTCTGACATTTTCAGGGAATCTCTCTGAAGGAAAAGCACTTAGAAAACATAGGCCTAAACTTACATATCCCAGATCCGTCACTCATGGCTTTAGAATGCAAGATAGAATTCATTTAGGTGAAAGGCCATTCTGCATGCTACCCCTTTCTGACACAGCCTCCCCTAGACTACCAGAAACAAGTGATATTAAAATGCAATTGTAAGTATTAGAAGTTAAATGAATATGGACAGCTGACAAATGCATCTCGGAGGATAGAGATTTAAAAATGACTGAAAGATCATTCTGATCATTCAAGATGTCAATTGAAAGATATCAGGATAAGGTAACATATTAACTCCTGGGAACTGTCATCACCATCAGTGGTAGATGATATAAAGTCATGAAAAAAGCTTAACTTGGGATTAAAAAAAAAAAGATACTGCCAAGTCATTTATTCATATTGAATTCTCATGAAATTAGTTAATAGAAAATATTTTGTTTTGACTTCTAGTCCAGAGTCAGCTTCAGGGGAAAATGAATTAACATTTTGTTATTTCTTTTGTGTTGAGAGTAATCATTGGACTACAACCAGAACCACCAGAATCAAAATTTTTCATTTTGAACTTACGTAAAAAAACCCTGAGTAAATACAGCATCAATGAGACTTTACTGTCAATGAGGGAAAAGCACTAGCACAACACTACAAGATGTATTTGATTAAAATAAATTTCTGATTTAAAACACAAAGGCCATACTGTACACTGAAGATAGAAAGACTATACTGCCGGCTGGGCGCGGTGGCTCACGCCTGTAATCCCAGCACTTTGGGAGGCCGAGGCTGGCAGATCACGAGGTCAGGAGATCGAGACCATCCTGGCTGACACGGTGAAACCCCGTTTCTACTAAAAATACAAAAAAAAGTTAGCCGGGCGAGGTGGCGGGCGCCTGTAGTCCCAGCTACTTCGGAGGCTGAGGCAGGAGAATGGCGTGAACCCTGGGGGGCGGAGCCTGCAGTGAGCGGAGATAGCGCCACTGCACTCCAGCCTGGGCGACAGCGAAACTCCGTTTCAAAAAAAAAAAAAAAAAAAGACTATACTGCCAAAGGCATGAGTATGAAAGGTCAAATGCCAGCTGGTATTAGTAATGGAAAAATGAGCCCATAAACGAAACACCAAACAACACTCAAAAGCCTATAAAACACAGGCCAATCCTACTGCTTCTTCAAGAAGAATGGCTAACATTATCAGAATGTATGCAGATCACAACTTATGCCTTTTCCACTCTGTACTTCTGAAGAGTGTGAAATGCTATTTTTATCAAGTTTTCTAAAAATGCACAATTGTATTTCATTTTAATCTTTATACTTTGAATGTCTGCTTTCCCTCCTATTAGATCTTTCTTCCTGTTGCTTTCTGTTCTTTCTAGAATGAGTTGTATAGCATGGCTTTATATAATGTATACTGGCAGCCTGCTATAACGTATAATGTGTACTGGTAACTTGCCTAGAAAGACTACCATTCATCCTTCTTAGGACACAGACATCTAATTAGAAGACTATAATCAGGCCAGGCAATTTGCCTTAACAATACCCAGAGTGAAAGCATGAACTCCAGTGTCAGACAAACCTGGCTAAAGTCTTGGCTCTGCCATTGACTAAAGGCATGACCTCAAGAAGTTACTGTTACTTAACCTCATCAAGAGCCAAGTTAAAAAAAAAAAACTCGTAATAATTATAAAAATAATAATAACATTTACCTCACAGTGTTTTATAAAGATTCAGAGAGAGAATGAATTTCAGAATGTACAACATAGTGCCTGGCACATAATAAAACCTGCCTAATTTTGAAGTAGTAATAATAAAGGTTAGAGTAACACTTCTACCATTTACTTGTAACCTTAAAGTTTCTCATTCATAAACTGGAAATAACAATACTAACCACACAAGATTGTTATAAAGATCAACAGAGAAAAACTAAGTGAAAATACTGTTTAATGGTATAGCTATACACAAATATGAGGCAGTGTTTTCTGAATTTCATAATCCATAACAACATGTAATGTTTGGCCTAACTTTGCACAAAGTTATAGAAAACTGCTTGTGATAATTCCATTTGGTTGGTTGTTTCTGTATTTCAACACAGCCCAAGAAGAGACACATGCTAGGGAAAAATCCTAAGTCTCCAAAGCAAATGGTCCTTTGACAATACAAAACTAAGTATCCACCAGCTGATCAGTACAAAAGCATATGGTCCTTTACATCCAGTGCTTTTAAGCGTTTGGTCTTGTGATGACTTCCAGCTGAATCCACATGGAGTGCTTTTAGAAAACACTTCCAGGCTCCACCCCAATTTACTTATGCAAAATCTTTCAGAGTGAAGCCCAGAAATCTGAACTTTTTTTTTGAGATGGAGTTTCGCTCTGTCACCCAGGATGGAGTGCAGTGGTGCGATCTCAGCTCACTGAAAGCTCCACCTCCCAGGTTCACGCCATTCTCCTGCCTCAGCCTCCCTACTAGCTGGGACTACAGGCACCCGCCACCACCACACCTGTCTAATTTTTTGTATTTTTTTAGTAGAGATGGGGTTTCACCGTGTTAGCCAGGACGGTCTCAATCTTCTGACCTCGTGATCCACCCACCTTGGCCTCCCAAAGTGCTGGGATTACAGGTGTGAGCCACCGCACCTGGCCAGAAATCTGAACTTTTAACAAGACCTCCTAGTGATTCCAATGCTCATTTAAATTTGAGAATTCCTGCTTCAAAGTTTTGTTATGAAAAGTCATAATAAACATAGCTAACACTTGTCACTACACAAAAATTGTTCACTAGAAAACAAAAGAGTACCAAACAGATTAGATGAGGTTTTAATCTAAATACAAAGTTTGAAATACAGTAGTCAAAGTTCAAAAAAACAATATTTAATTTTTCCTTTAAATGCGTCTTTTCAATGCCACCTCATAGAGTAATATGAGAATTGTTTTCTGAGAATTGTTTTACAGCTGGTTATTATTGTACAGTCAGGTTTCTCAGTGCTCCAGATGTTGACTTCACTTCTCCTAACACTTGCCCACTTGCCTGTGCCTGCAAGATAAGCAGGGGTTAAACATCAGCATACTTCCAGGTTCTGATGCTTCATCAAGCCCCAGCCCCCAGTAAACTTGCCTGAAATACTACCACCCATCTTTTTGAGGCTACAGACACCGAATGAGAGGACTGTGACCAATACAGGCAATCGGCCCTCAGCCTCCCCAGGTGAGCCAGTGGGGGTAATCACCACACAGAGCACCACTGACAGCACCCACCTCACTCACAGCAGTTCTTTCAACCTAAGAGGTTACCAGGAATCAGGATAGGTTCACGAAGAACATGTTATGCCAAGAAAGCCTTATTTCCTCCTTTGACTAAATGATGGCATCATTTATCTTGAGTTAAGCAAATATCTAACCCTATGCCCTACTAACTTATCAGTGCTCTATGTCGATTCCTTGACACAGCATTTAAGGCTTTGCTCACTATGGAGCACATAATGGCATCTGAATGTCACACTGAGGCACTTGACACCTGAGACTACTGAGACTCTGCCCAGCTACTCAAGAGCTGCAGAGATCAATTTCTCAGCACATCTGTAATCTACTGCTACAGGACACCAGTTGGAAAGCTCACTCTAAGGAATATTACTCTATGACTAAATAACGGCCTAATCAGATTCCCCACTGAGGGCAGAGAAGTAGGTGGGCACGTAGTTACCCAAAGTGTCTAAATCAGGGAACATCAGTAAACCAGAGGTAACCAGGGGACAACATAAAGCTCAAAACAATCAGCAGAACCCAAAATGTGAGAATACAGATATATAAAAGAAAAGAATGGGGAGCAAAATGGTTACAAGACCAAGGTGCACAGGTGAGTTCATCATCCTTGTTTAAATGCAAAGAGCCAAAAAGATATAAAAACAGAGTTGACTGGTAAGCCAAGATCACCTTGAAGAAGTAATATACTGTTTTATCTAACATTATTAGCAATGACTTGAAGGAAGATAAATAAATAGAATATAGCTTATAAAAACATCACGTCACCCAAAGCTGAGAGATGTTACAATTTATTCTAATTTTCAAGGGATATTATGTGGAAGAAGGATTAACTGAATTATCAAGAGCAAAACTAAGACCAAAGGGTCAAAATCTCAGGAAGGCTAACTCTGAGTCAATGTAATGAAAGGCATTTTAGCAAATAAAACCATCCACACATGGAACGGACCACCATGCAAAGCAACTGGCTCTCTGGCCCTGGGAGTGTGAATTATGATCAGTCAGAAAAATCACAGCAAGGATTCTGTTTTGGTGAGAGAGAGATTAGCTGGCCTTTAAACTCCTTTTATACTCAAATTCTATGACAAACATTTTAAGTAGAAACCAAGTCTTTCTACCATTAAAGGAGTAGTAATGAATCTGGCAAAGAGTATCAAATCTAAAATGATCCATCCCAGTCTAAATTACAAGTAGAAGCCATTTATTTCCATTCTGGGAAATATAAATGATAGAGGCTAATTTTTATCTATGACATCATACTACTCCTAGCATTACTCTTACTACCCTTATCACTGTGGGTTGTTTCCCATAGAAGTTTAGACTTTAGAAGTCAAGACAAAGGGGGGAAAATGAGTTTATTCCTGAAAGCTGACTGCTGAGAAAATTGTAAGATGATTGTTCACTCTCCTCATTTAGCATAAGGAAGCAAAAGGAGGAGGCATCTGCAGCAAGAGGACTATAAAAAGCTCATCAAGCACTTGGGTCTGAAAGGATGACACCATGGACCAGCCTGGGATCAGCTTACACTGAACTCTGCAGGGAAGTTCCCTAGGCTCTGGAACACATGCAAAACCAGTGGAAATGTTGTAGAGGAAAAGTAATCAAACTTTCATACACAATCTGATTTGGTCTCCCATTTCTGTAAATAGCAATACATTATTAATGGATACAATCTGGTGATCTAGTGCCATGACTCTTAAGGAAAGAAAGTGGGGATATAGAAATAATGTTGACTCAAAAACCACTCCCCTGACAGCCTAACATTTTCTTCTCTGGAAATTGGGGTAACGAGGTTATGGACTTGGCACCTATTAGAGAAGAGTGGCCTGCACACCCTATCCTGCCAAGATTCTGTTGGCTTCCCACCCACAAAAATCAAGATATTCAAAGCAACTGAGGCGAACCTAGTGCAACCCTGTGTGACTCTGACGACAAGAAAGAGAAGCTCCCTGTGGGTCAAATGTCAGGAATGCACACATCTCAGCTATTGCAGACACTCTGTACCTAGATTCTCCTCCTATTCCTAAAAACATCGCCATAAAAGAGCACACAAAGATGGAATTCAGATTTTCATTCAAATGCTTCAAAAGGCAATGAAAGAGAAATGAGGATCATGGGAGGAGGGAGATAGGGGAATGAAGGGTTTAATGATGTTCCAGAATATAAAACAAATCAGCAGAATTCTGGTCATTGTTGCTACACTGATCACAGTTTTGGGTGATCATAAAAGATGAAGAATGGCATATCTTTTTGGAAATGCATGACAGAACACTTGGTAGGTATTTTCATAATAAAATTTCACTCATCAAATTTACTAACCAAGTCTATTCGGCATTTTCAGACCTCAGCTTTCAATGTAATAGTCCCTTTTTCGTTGCATATTTGAAAAATCCAGTCACCAGTCACAGATGTCCCACTTATTAGTACAGATTCCCAGGGTTTTTGGTCTAGTTAAAAAATCTGGGCAAGCATGGGAGCTCATTCCCATAATCTCAGCACTTTGGGAGGCCAGGGCAGGAGGATCGCTTGAGCCCAGAAATTTGAGACCAGCCTGGGCAACATAGTGAGACATTGTCTCAAAAAAAAAAAAAAAATTCAGCCAGATGTGGTGGCACACACCTGTGGTCCCAGCTACTCAGGAGGCTGAGATGGAAGGATCTCTTCAGCACAGGAGGTTGAGACTACAGTGAGCCCTGATCATGCCACTGTACTCCAGCCTAGACAATAGAATGATACCTTGTCTTAAAAAAAAAAAAAAAAAAATCAGCTGGGCGCGGTGGCTCACGCCTGTTATCCCAGCACTCTGGGAGGCTGAGGTGGACGGATCACCTGATGTCAGGTGTTCATGACCAGCCTGACCAACATAGAGAAACCCCGTCTCTACTAAAAATACAAAATTAGCCGGGCGTGGTGGCGCATGCCTGTAATCTCAGCTACTCAGGAGGCTGAAGCAGGAGAATCACTTGAACCCAGGAGGCAGAGGTTGCAGTGAGCTGAGATCATGCCATTGCACTCCAGCCTGGGCAACAAGAGCGAAACTCCATCCCAAAAAAAAAAAAAAAAACAAACAAATTCATCTTTAGGGATGCCCTTTTTCCTAACTCAGTTAGTTGCTTGTCCACTTGCCATAAACTATACTCCACTGGCCAAATGAATTATTTTCTGGCTTTCCACAGGACCTACTTTTAATTTTACCGAAGCCATGGCTACTTTTTCTTTCCTAAGAACTCAGATCATTTTTTAATTTATTTTCTGTTCAAATCTCAAGCCAAACTTCTCAAGATTTTTTTTTAACAGGGTTCACTAAAAAGAATTAAATGTTCTTTTTCAGAACTTGTATGCATGAACAAAAACTGAGGTCACCCAAATAAATGTAAAAAAGAAATAACTTCTATCATATAGTCATCTCATTCAGAAAATTAAAGGGAAACCAAAAAAAAAAAAGAAAAAAGAGATCAAATGACCCTTGCCTCAGTCACCAGTGCTATGTATTGTTCAAGACAAATCCACGGTTCACATTTCATTGGCAATACTAATGTATCACTATATTTAGTGTAGCATTATAATCTCTCAAATTATTTTGAAGGAGGAAGACTCTGCCAATAACCCACTGTAGCATTAGAAACATTTAAACACTTAATATAATACATGTTGTGTATGCATTCCAAAGGGAGAATTTCCCTAACATGTTACACTTAAATGCAATATTAAACTTCAATTATCACTTCTCATATCAAGGTTTTATGTTCTAATCAGCAAGAGAAAATGAAGATCACACCAGAGTCTATTTTATTTTAAAAATTTCTTAGAACCATGTAATTAAACCTAGAAGAGATTTCAGAGACTACCTAGGGTCAAGGCCCCTTGTTTTTTACACAGGAGAAAACCGGGGCTCATACTAGTTTCCCAAGTTGCAGAAAGACATAAACTCACTTAACATGTGGCATTAGATCCCAGGCCTCCTGACATGCATCCTAGTGTTCTTTTATATTATTATGCTTTCCTTCAAAACCAAACGTACTCTTGTTGCCTAATCATTCTTCAGCATTGTATTAAATACAAAGTTGGAGTCAGACCCCACTTTGCAGCCCTTAAGCAGAGCATTGAATGTGACTCCAGGCCCACTGCAGGATATTCAGTGCTAAACACAAGGTCTAGCATCTGCTTTGTGATGAGCATCCATTGTCTAACTCAAAGTAAAGTACAGAGCATGCAAACGCAAGTCGGGAAACAAAATTTGGGGTGAGAGAGCTACCTCTTGGATACCTGCTCTGCCTGCAATCTCCTAACTCTCACTTATGTGAAGATTCAGCTGCTCAAAAAAAGTATCAAATTTATATTAATTCTCTCCTTTTTATTTCTTTGCAGTGACCACTTCCTGTAGCAGACATTATCTAATATAAAAAGTGGGCAACATAATAACTTTATGAGAACTTATTACTTGTGCACTTTCATATAGATATTTCCATATTTAGGTGAAAAATAAATGTTAAAAATAAACCTTGACCTAAACCTCACACCTAATACAAAAATTAACTTGAAAGACATCATAGAGTTAAATGTAAAACTAAAAAATCTTTTAAAAGATAACAGAGAAAAAATCGTCGGGACTAGGTCTTAGTAAAGGGTTTTGAGACATGACACAAAAAGTATGATCCATAAAAGAAAAAAATCAGTAAACTAGACTTCACCAAAACTTAAAACTTTTGCTCTGTGAAAGACCCTATTAAGAGAATGTACAGATAAGCTGCAGGCTGGGAAAAAGAATGAAATTGGACCCCTGTTTTACACCACTCACAAGATTAACTTGAAATAGTTTAAAGACAAATGTAAGCCCTGAAACCATAAAACTCCTCGATGAAAACAAAAACTCCTTGATATTAATCTTGGCAATAACTTTTTGGCTATAATACCAAAAGCACAAGCAACAAAAGCAAAAATAAATACATGGGACTACAACAAACTAAAAAGTTTTTGCACAGCAAAGGAAACAATTAGCAAAATAAGCAACCTATGAAATGAAAGAAAATATTTATAAACCATATATCTAATATGGGATTAAGAACTAAAATATATAAGGAATTCATGCAGCTCAATAGCCAAAGAAAAAATGGTCAAAGAACTTGAATAGATATTTCTCAAAAGAAGACATAACAAATAACCAACAGATATCTGAAAATGTTCAAAATCACTAATCATCAGGGAAATGCAATATAAGACATTACTTCACACCTGTTAGAATGATTATTATGAAAAGACAAAAGATTGGCCGGGCAGGGTGGCTCATGCCTGTGATCCCAGCACTTTGGGAGGCCGAGGTGGGCAGATCACCAGAGGTGAGGAGTTCAAGACAGCCTGCCCAACGTGGTGAAATCCCATCCCTACAAAAATACAGAAATTAGCCGGGCATAATGGCAGGTGCCTGTAGTCCCAGCTACTGGGGAGGCTGAGGCAGGAGAATCTCTTGAACCTGGGAGGCAGAGGTTGCAGTAAGCCAAGATCATGCCACCGCTCTCTAGCCTGGGCAACAGAGCAAGATTCCATCTCAAAAAAAAAAAACAATGGTAACAAGCACTGGCAAGGATTTGGAGAAAAGAGAATCCTTGTATACTGTTGATAGGAATATAAATTATACAGCCATTATAGAACACAGAATGGAAGTTCCTCAAAAAATCAGATGTAGAACTACCACGTGATCCAGCAATCCCATTTCTGGGTATAAAGGAAACAAAATTACTATCTTAGGGAAATATTAATATCTGCACTCACATATTCATTGCAACATTATTCACCAATGGCCAACATATGGAATCAACACAAGTATAAATGGATAAAATATATAATACATACATATATGGATATATGTATATATACACACACATACATACATAATATCCAATGGAATATTATTCAGCCTTCTAAAAACAGGAAATCCTGTCATTTGTGACAACACAGACGAACTGGAGGATATTATGTTTAGTGAAATAAGCCAGGCACAAAGAAAAATATTGCTTGATCTCACTTATATGTGGAATCTTAAAGAAAAAAAATGTCATGCTCAACAGAGGCAGAGAGCAGAATGGCAGATGCCAAGGGCTGGTGGGATGGGTGGGAAGAATGGGAGGTGTTGCTCAAAGGGTATAAAATTTCAGTTAGACAGGATGAGTAAGTTCTGTTGATCTATCGTACAGCAAGATGACTATAGTTAATAATAATTTATTGTATACTTGAAAATTCCTAAAAGAATAGATCTTAAGTGTTCTTATCACACAAAAAAAGATAACTACATGAGGTGATGAATATGTAAATTAGCTTGATTATGGTAATTATTTCACAGCATATACATTAATCAAAACATCACACTATACTATATATTTATACAGCTTTTATTTGTCAATTATACCTCAATAAAGCTGGAAAAAAATGAAAAGCAACCTATGGAATAGGAGAAAATATTTTCAAGTCATATATCTGATAAGGGATTAATATCCAAAACATATTAGGAACTCATACAACTCAATAGCATAACAGTAATAATAATAATAATGACAATCTCATTTTTTAAATGGACAAAGGACCTAATTAGACATTTTCCCAAAGAACACATATAACTAAATGACCAATAGGTACAAGAAAAGACTTCAGCATCACTAATCATCAGGGAAATGCAAATTAAAACCACAATAAGATATCTGTCACGTCATACCTGTTAGGATAATTATTATGAAAAAGACAAGAGATGGGTGTTGATATGAAGCAAAGGGAACCCTTAGACATTGGTGGCAGAAATGTAAACTGGTACAGTCATTATGGAAAACAGTATGGAATGTCCTTAAAAAATTTAAAACAGAACTACCATAGGATCCAGCAATCCCACTTCTGGGCTACTGGGATACATCCAAAAGAAACTAAATCAGTTTCTCAAAGGGATATCGGCACCCACATATCCACCACAGCATCATTCACAAAATCTAAGACATGAAATGACCAAAGTGTCCATCCAGAGATGAATGGATAGACTGTGATATATATACAATGGAATATTATTCAGCCATAAAAAAGAAGAAAATCCTGCTGCTAGTGACAACATGAATAAACTTTGAGGACGTTATGCTAAGTGAAATAAGTAAGAAAGAGAAAGACAAAGACTGTATAACCCACTTACATGTGTAATCAAAAAAAAAGTCAAACCCATAGAAACAGAGAGTAGAAGGGCAGTTACCAGGGGCTGGGAGGTTGGGGGAATGGGGAGATGTTGGTCCAAGGATACAAACTTTCAGTTATAAGATGAATAAATTCTGGGATGCAACGTAAAGTATGGTGACTATAGTTAACAGCATCATATTGTATGCTTGAAATTTGCTAAGAGTAGCTCTTAAATGTTCTCACTGAACAAAACAACAGTAACTAGGTGAGGTGGTAGCTGTGTTAACTAACTTGATTGCAGTAATCCTTTGTCAACATATATATATATATATATATAAAGTCATTACATTGTACACCTTAAATTTATATAGTTTTATTTGTCAACTATACCTCAATGAAGCAGAAAAAAGACAAGCTACAGGCTAGCAGAAAATATTTGCAAATCACATATCTAACAAAGAATTCATATTTACAATATATACAGAACTCTGAAAACTCAACAGAAAAAGAGATAGCGAGAGAAAAAGGGAAAGAAAAACAAGAAAGAGAAAGAAGGAAAGAGAGAGGGGTGAAAGAGAGAGAGAAAGGAAGGAAGGAAGGAAGGAAGGAAGGAAGGAAGGAAGGAAGGAAGGAAGGAAGGAAGGAAGGAAGGAAAAGGGGAAGGGGAAGGGAAGCCAAGCCACTAGGAAATGGGCAAAAGATATAAAGAGACATTTCACCAAACGGGATACACAGATGGCAAAAAAGATACTCAACACCACTAGCCATTAGGGAAATAAATGCAAGTTAGGACTACAAGATTACCACTATACAACTATCAGAACAGCTAAAATAAAAAATAATAATAATTCTAAATGCTGGTGAGAGTAGAGAGAAATCAGATCACTCATACATTGTCAGTAGAAAGTAAAATGATACAAGCACTCTGAAAAACTGGTAGTTTCTTTAAAAACAAAACACCCATTCACCACACGACCAAGCAATTGCACTATTGGGCACTTATCCCAGAGAAATGAAAACTAATGTCCATTCAAAAGCATGTGCACAATTGTTCATAGCAGCTTTATTTGTTTTGGGGTTGTTTTGTTTTGCTTTTTGCTTTCTGTTTGAGATAGGGTCTCATTCTGTTACCCAGACTGGAGTGCAGCGGCATAATCTTGGCTCACTACAGACTCGACCTCCTGGGCTCAAGTGATCCTCCCACCTCAGCCTCCCAAGTAGCTGGAACTACAGGTGTGCACCACCACACCTGGCTAATTCTTTTCTTTTTTGTAGAGACAAGGTTTTGCCATATTGCCCAAGCTGGTCTCGAACTCCTGGGCTCAAAGGGATCCACCCACCTCCACCTCCCAAAGTGCTGAGACTACAAGCATGAGCCACCACACCTGGCCAGCAGCTTTATTTCAAAAGCCTGGAACCAGAAACAACCAAGATGCCTCTTAATACGTAAACGGTTAAACAAGCTGTGGTGCATCCATACCATGGAATACTGCTCAGCAATAAAAATAATGAACGATGTGCAACAACTTAGATGGAACTAAGGGCACTATGCTAGTGGAAAAAAAAAGAAGAAGATCTAAAAACAAAAGCAGATTCACATACCATATGATTTCATTTATATAGCATTCATGAAATGACAAAATTACAAAGATGGAAAACAGATTGGTAGTTGCCAGGGATAGGGATGGTGTGAAAGGAGGGGGTGTAACTATAAAGAGATAGCCCAAGGAAGATCTCTGTAGTGATGGAGCTCTTCTGTGTCTTGATTGTGGTAGTGGTTACATGAATGTATACATGACAAAACTATATGTAACTACATACACACATTGTACCAATGTCAGTTTCCTGGTTTTGATATTACACTCTAATTACATAAGATATAACCATTGGGGAAATGTATTGAAGGACACATGAGACCTTTCTGTACTATCTCTCACAACTTCCTACAAATCTATAATCTTTTTTAAAATAAAAAGTTTCTCAAAATTAAAAAGGCTGTATTATGCCAGTTTATAGTGCTGCAGGATTACTCCAGAATGATTGCCATATTGTCTCCCCTTCATTGGGTCCTCAATCTGCACTTGGAGCTGGCATGCTAATGTCTTGGAAACTGCAGTTCAGTCATGAATGTTTACACTTTGTTATCCTCGTGTTCATTCGTTTCAGGAGAGCCTGGCAGCCACATCTCGTGGATTTAACAGAGGTAAATCACCAGCTTCAACTTCATTTAGAAGCATGCCTTCAGAAAGATGGAAAAATCCTTCTACTCTTCTAAAGTTCTAATGTTGGTGGGAAATGGTTACTGATGTGGTAAGTTTGAAGTTATTATGTAAGAACTAGGAAGCCGCAGCCCAATATAGGAAGGAAATGTGGTGTGGTACTGAAAACACTTGCTTGAGGGCTAAAGGCCTAAGTTAACTGTTTGTGCCACCTTGGCCAAATCACTTGTCCTCAGTTGCCTTGTCTGTTAAATGTGGAGGTTTAAATAGATAATTTGTGATGTGTCTGCCTGCTAAAAGATAGTACTATTCTCAAAGCACTATCAAAGAAAAAAGAGCTCCTTTTCTGAAGAAAACCTTACTACCTTGAAACCTTGAAAGGCAAAGAACCAGTTCTATCCTACGTTTAACCATCACTCCCTGTCACCAATATTTTAAGGTAAATTATGATAACCAGTTTGAACAAGTCTCAAATGAAAGGAAAACTTTTCAGGAAGTATTATAGAAAGAAAGTGACAAGCCTTTCCAAGGCACCATGCCAACTGCATCTTCAGTTTAAATGATCCTTTGCTCAAGACAAAGTTGTTCTTTTGGAGGGAAAAAAAAAAATGTGTTCTGCTATTTAGACTTATCTTCCCTATTCATTTGATTCATTCATAGTTTCACTCTGCTGACAGCTCAGGGCAACTTGGAAAAGGGCTGTACTGGCACTGGCAACAATTAAAGCAAAGACATTTCCTGTGCCTGAGTCCTTCGGGTTCACTCCTGCTGTGGCAGTGAAATAATTTTTTAAAGAAATTTTTTCAATCAAGGAAGGAAGCAAAACATCCTAGGCCTATGAATGAGCTGAGGACATTTCTCCAAACGAATCAATGAAAGACAAAAAAGGGTCATTTGGCCTCAAATGAACATTTTAGAATAAAAAACAGGAGCAACCTACTTTTGAGTTTTTGTTTTATTTTGCACTTATTTCCTCTCTGTTTTGTTTGAGACTATTTGGAGAAAGTCTGGCAACTTTTTTCACTAATTTATCTAGTTTTGTATGACCTAAACTAATTTAGAATAAAAGAATATGAGAGCTGGTAGGAAATTTAGAGATTATCCACACTGACTCTTCATTCTACTGCTCAGTAACTTGAAGCCCCAAAACATTAAACGAAGTGTCCAAAAGTCAAAGAGCTAGTAAAAGGCACCGCTAGGCTAGAACTCCACCTCTTGAGTGTTTTCTCTGCTCTACCATGGGATCACTCTCATCTCTCTCAGGGTGAAAAAAAATTCTACAGAGCCTGATAATCAGAATTTCTAACTCCTCTAAAGATACTAACTGCATTTGGGAACTGCACTTCTGACAACGGAATTACTTAGGAATGTTCTGCTTAGTGACCCCCACTGCTTGTCAAACTATTTGCTTCATTTCTTCATGTCTAATTCTATCTGAATGGACTCAGTACCTAGTTTATACCATTTTTAATGGGCGATCTCATATGGCACACACAGTTGGCCACTGAACAACACAGGTTTGAACTGCATGGGTCCACTTACATGCAAATTTTCTTCTGCCTCTGTCACCCCTGAGACAGCAAGACCAACCTGTCTTCTTCCTCCTCCTCAGCCTATTCAATGTGAAGATGACAACAATGAAAACCTTTGTGATGATCCACTTCCACTTAATAAGTAGTAAATATATTCTTTCTTCATTATGATTCTCTTAATGACATTTTAATAACATTTTATTTTCTCTAACTTTATTATATGAATACAGTACATAATACATATAACATATAAAATGTGTTCATTAACTGTTTATGCTATTGGTCGACAGTAGGCTATTAGTAGTTAAGTTTTGAGGAGTTAACAGTTACACATAGATTTGACTGTGTTAGGTCAGTGCCCCTAACTCCCATGTTGTTCAAGTTTCAACTCTATTAAGTTTATATGTCAGTCATTAGCCTAAGCACTTTATATTGATTATCTGATTTAATCATCACAGCAGTTCCATGAGTCAGATAGTATTACCACCATTTTTCAGATAAAGAAACTGAGACTTAAAGAAGTTAGTTAACTGGTTCAAGGGCATGCATCTAAACCAGGTCAATCTGATTCCAGCACGCAACGCTTGACACATATGCTTCTCAGAGCTACTTCTCAACTACTTATCTATGCTTTCAAAACTTTATGCCAATTTTTTGTTTTGTAAAAAAAAAAAAAAGAATTCTAGAATCCTGTCTAATATTCCGTTTAAGGAGAAAGTGGGCTTTACCCAAAACCACCCTACTATCAGTAACACAAACACTATGCATTACCTTGTGAGGAAACATATCAAGAACAATGTCATGAGATTGACCCTTTCCAAACTTTAACTAGCTTTTGGCCCTGTGGACTGAAACCAACTATAAACCAAACTACAGGAGCTCAATAGAGACTTCTAGTCTTTTTATATTTGTCCCACTGCAAGAATTAGGGTAGTCAGGAATGGTCTCCTCATAACTAAGAAAGCAATGTTATGCTTCTTCTGAATTCCTGCCCCAATTATTTTTAAGTTCTGCTTTTAATGAATTAAAAGTACTTGCATATGAACTGGTTTCATGCTCCCCTGCAGTGAAGAAGAGGGGCATGTATATCTTTATCTGATCCACTATATATGTAGAGACAGACTAGTGCAGTGAGCCAGCCATTTACCAGCTGAATGCCCTTGGGTGCGTTACTCACTTCTCTACATTTCATCTATAAAATAGAGTTAATAATTATATCTACCTCATAGGGTTGTTATGAGGCTTAACTAAGCTATTTCTTATCAAGCATTCAGAACAATACTCGGTGAGTATTACCTATTCTTATTGTACTGATGGTAGACGTGGCAGTTATTATTACGAGAACAATCACAAAATTGGAGTGACATCTTTCACATAATTTATCCTGGTATTTAATGACTGTCAAAAAGAACCGTTCTAAATTAACCATTCTAAACTAAAATTATTATTTTGGCTGCATTTCCCAAAATTAAATTTGTTCAAATCAATTTGTGACATTGCTGTATCTAATACTTAATTCACCTTAGTAGGTTCCTCAGAGACCCCACAACATAAAATCCAGTGAAATATTTTTAAGGTTTTCTTGTAGTTGTGAAAAATCATCAGGAACAGCATCTTTGAACATTTCTCATGTCAAAGTCATACCCTTCATGCGTTATGATGTGGAACTGTGCCC
Source organism: Hylobates moloch (assembly GCF_009828535.3). Taxonomy (NCBI): domain Eukaryota; kingdom Metazoa; phylum Chordata; class Mammalia; order Primates; family Hylobatidae; genus Hylobates; species Hylobates moloch. Next base: position 60,991,228 of record NW_026652277.1, read on the forward strand.
ATAAAGCTCGACCACATGCCGAGGCCGACCCAACTGCCTTTTTAGGAAAATTCAAACTTGTCTCTAGGTCCTCCTGCAGTCATCTCAGTGCTGAGGCAAGATGGTCTTTCTTCCAAACAAGAGTCCAGATCCATTTTTTCAAGAGATTAACAACTTTACCACTTGCTTAACATGATGCCCTCTAGTACAATGGTAAAGCACATGCTAATTAGGGCCAGGAAGATCTGTATCTGAATCCCGCCACTGAGCACCTGTATGTCTTTCAGTCATTTAACCTCCATGAGCCTCACTTTATCTGCAAAATGGAAATAAGTACCTTCCTTACTGGGCTTCTGGGAAGACTAAAGAAGGTAGTGTATAAAGTGCTTAATATTCAATATCAACAACACATAGCCACAGTTAACACTCTGGGGAAACACCCTCAAGCAGCACTGCTACATGAGCTTTTCTACAACTCACCTCCTACTGAAGCCTAGATGAGAGAAATGATGTTTACAGAAGATCAACCTATAATCTAGGTCCTGTAAAACATATCCTTGGATAAAGTAGAAACACTAGAAGATTATATATACTTGCATTTAGTTAATTTATGTCTCTAACACATTATAGGCAGCATGAATAGAGTGGTGAGGACATGGGCTGTAGAATCAGACAAGGTCTGGATCTCAATTACTGGCTTACTCCTTACTAGCTATGTGACCTTGAAGAAATAATTTAAATTATTTGAGGATGAGTTTCCTTATTATTAAATGGTCATAATGATACCTTTAAAAGATAGTTGTGATCACTAAATGTTCATGAGGGTTAAATAAAATAAAATATGCAGAATCTCTAGTAGAGTGCCAGACACATAATAGGCACCCAGCAAATGTTAGCCCCCTTGCAATGCATTTTTATGTTATTGAGTAGCTATAAATTTTTGTTGAGAGCATTATCTTCATTTATTCTTATTGCCCCTTATCTATGGCCTCAAGCAAAACAATTATTTTGAATACAATTCTAGTAAAATCTCTACTTCTCTGTAGCATGTTTTTCCTTTTCTAATAAGAAATATGTAACTGATTGTGTCTCTTTTTATCTTGGCTACCAGGAAGCTCAAAGACATATTCAATTCAATTCTAGAAACAATATTAATCCTAGTGGTTCTGGATATTGTGTGTTCTCCCTGGTTTTGGTTTCTATTTCCACCCATATTTTATTATTTCAAGACCCCTCAATCTTTTGTAGAATGTGAGAAGCTATTAACTAGCCAACACATTAATTCATTTCCGGGAGAAGGTATCACTGTAGGTACTGTAAAAAGAGCACCAGATTTGGGATGTTCAAGTCCTAACTATTTCTCACACTTGTCCCCTCTCTGCAGGTAATTCATTTCACCTTTCAGATCTACATTTTCTCATGTAAAGCAAAAATAATAACCTCTAAAGATCCCTCAGAATCATTTATGTATACAAGTATGCTTTGTAACCTGTCAAGCACTATGTAAAGATCAGGTATTATTATCTTTATAATCAGAGAAGTGAACATTTAGACAAGTGAAGGTGTCCACATAGACGTAATCTATGGTGCAGCACTGATGACCCCTGCAGGCAAACGTGAAAGATGTGTAGTGGTGAGCACCCACAGCAGCCACCATGCTTACCTAGGCTGTCCAGAAAGCTATAGCAGGGATCCCTGGAAGAGAAGAGGCAGGATGGAAATAAATGTAAACACTTCAAGGGGCAATCCAAATTCAGTAAGTATCTCAAGCTAATTTGTTCTTTTGCTTTTAATCTAACTGATTTGCTTAGAAGACAGTGCAGATGAGACCATGGTTTATTCCCCAATGAGCCTATGAGCTTCACCCCTCACTCTCACCAGGTCCATGCAAGGAAAGGTTGAGGGGAGCAAGGGGCCTTATAATGTGGGAATCCAACATCTATCCTTAATCCCCTACTAAGGACAGTGGATACATCACATCAACTGGTACATCCGAAAGTATTCATATACTAATAATGTGAGTCAGAGTAGGGGATGTTTTTAAGTTCAGTTTGGGTTAGAACCAAGTAGCTCTTAATAATGAGTGTGTTTCTACATTTTTAAGTAATTTGCTGATTTATTCCAGGAGGTCAAACGTTCTCACAGAATCTCCACAGCTTTTATTCCAAAACCCATCCCCTTCACTAACAACTTAATGTAGCAGCCGCTTGCCATAGAGAAGACAAAGAAGGAAATTCCTGGTATTTTGGAAAAATAACAAGGTAGAAGCTGGAGTTAAAAGTCACAGGTTCAGCCGGGCACGGTGGCTCATGCCTATAATCCCAGCACTTTGGGAGGCCGAGGCAGGCAGATCACCTGAGGTCAGGAGTTTGAGACCAGCCTGGCCAACATGGTGAAACCCCGCCTCTACTAAAAATACAAAAAAAATTAGCCAGGCATGGTGGCAGGCGCCTGTAATCCCAGTTACTCAGGAGGTTGAGGAAAGAGAATTGCTTGAACCCAGGAGGCAGAGGTTGCAGTGAGCCGAGATTGCGCCATTGTACTCTTGCCTGGGGGACAAGAGCGAGACTTCGTCTCAAAAAAAAATAAAAATAAAAAAGTCATAGGTTCAAGTCCCAGCTCTTCTCCTTGCTAATGTGTCAATGTGATTAAGTTACTTAATGATAATAACTAATATACACTAAGCTGTATTATTTGCCAGTGCCCTTTGAAAGCTTTATACTCATGTAAACCTTCACAGCCACCTGGTGAGGTACATTTCTTTATCATCTTACCTCACAGATCACGAGAGCAGTCAAATAACTTGCCCACCATCAAAAAGCTCGTAAGTAAAGTATACTGGGATCTAAACACAAACTATGATTCCAAACCCATGGTCTTAACCACTGTATAATAGTTTTTTAACAAATTTTGCTTTCTTCATTTGTAAAATATGGAAACAATAACATTGGCATTATATTTCTCACAAGGTTCTTACAAGGATTAAACATAATCATGGACATGACAGCCTTTATTAAGTCTATAGTATGTGACAAATGTTATGTGTTCCCACTTAAGTCCATGCACATTTCCTAACACCAGCTACTTGCTAGGCAAAGACAGGCAATGCAATATGCCAAAAAGAAGTTACTTCTACATGTTCTGAACTCAGAAAAGAAAAAAAAAAAAATTTTTAAGACATCTGTGAAAATGACTGACTGCTGTAATAAGAGCAGCCACGGCCAAGCTGATGAGCAACGGGAAAAGCCCGTTCAGAATCTGCCCACGCCCTTCAGAAAGTCACAACTGTCACCTAAACTGCTGGAATTTCAAATACGGTAAAAGCTATTATACTGCTATGATCATCCATTTCCAAGGCAACACACTTTCAAAGGAGTTTTCTCTAGAATTCAGTTGACTTTAGACCAATCAAGTAGAAAACAACTATTCATAGCTGTAATTTTCTAATTTTGAATATACCCAGCTTTGGAGAAATGAATAATGGAATCCTCCAAGATTTGACTGCACCTTATCAAAGGCTCCTCGTTTTTAGCCCAACAACTCCAGTATGTCAGTCAGCTTCATCATATAGTTAGTATAGAGGGTCAGACCAGAAGTCCAAAGACCTTGTTCTAATTCTGACTCCCAACACAGCATGTGTGACCCCAGGCAAATTGCTTAGCCTGTGGGAACCTCTGATTTGTATTTCTAAAACAGGAATAATGTTTGTTCTGATTGCATCAAGGGCTATGGAACAGTTAGGGTTCTGTGTATGAAAGCCTCTATATGTTATATAGCACTACACAAAAATAAAACATTTTGCAACATATAGGCAACTCGCCTTAGTCAATTCCCTGAATGCCCTCTGAACTATGCACAAAGACCCAGAGAAAACTTTCAACACCATCCAAAATAACTTTGATGGAAAACTGCAACTTGCAGCAAAGGAGAAAAAAGCAAAGTGTGAAAACATAAAAAGTGCTCTGAGAAACATTTTATTACGGTCATTGAGGCCCTCCTGAGACCTTTTCTGATTTATTTTTAAAGAAAATACATTTCCTGATCACAGACTTCAAAAGTACAATGAACAAAAATACTCTGCTGTACTTAGTAATAAAGGTTTCAAAATTCCTCTGGCTAAAGAAAATCTCCCTTTGCATCAGAAATGTCTCCTCTTGTCCTAACTATGACAAAACAAGCTAACAAACCAAAACCAAAGTATAAATCGCCATAAACACTTCCATGCTCTGGTGACATATGCAAAGTCACTTTGGATGGAAGTCATTGAGGGAGCAGAAGCAGGGCTGAGGTTTTGTGTCCTCTTGACCTCGTCATCTGATCTCTTCCTTACATCATGTGAGTCACAGATAAAAAAGGCCTGGGTATGATTTACAGCCAATGCTACTGAAATATTCACCCAGAATGAATTGCCCCTCCAACCTTCTATACTTCTAAAATTGTAGAATTGGTATCCTTAAGGGATTATCTTGGCTGCCAGTGGAATAGTACATGAAAATAGACAAAATCATAGAGCCACTTGAGAAGATAAGAATGCACCTCACGTGTCAATGCCAAAAGCTTTTGCTGAGATTCACCAGTGGCAAAAAAAAAAAAAAAAAAAAAAAAAAAAAAAAAAAAAAAAAAAAAAAAAAAAAAAAAAAAAAAAAAACTACTTTATTTGGCACACTGATATCATAGGAATAAATATTTGCAGAAAAGGTTATAAGATGTAAGCAGAAGTTGGGAGTGGTTCTGCAGATAAACAGTGTTGAGAAAAAACACAAAATCATAACCATAAAGCTCCATTTAAACTCAGGTTAAAAATCAGTACTTCAACTTACTGTATGCCTTATATATAGATGTGCTTTTATCACGGCATTTAATACGCATAATTATTCACCTGAAATTGGTACGTTTCATTTTCTTTTTTTTTTTCTTTTTTTTTTTTTTGGCAGATTCTCACTCTGTCATCCAGGCTGGAGTGCAGTGCCATGATCTCGGCTCACTGCAACCTCCGCCTCACGGGTTCAAACAATTCTCGTACCTCAGCCTCCTGAGTAGCTAGGACTACAGGCACACACTGCCACACCCAGCTAATTTTCATATTTTTAGTAGAGATGGGGTTTCACCAAGTTGGCCAGGCTGGTCTCAAACTTTGACCTCGGGTGATCCACCCACCTCAGCCATTTCCTCAAATATTAGTCAAAGATAATGAAATTATTTTTTAGATGGAACTCTCCTCAGTGAGGCCTCACATACTTGGTCAGCGTTGATGGCCTGCCTTAGATAACCACTCTTGTACTCACCATGCTTTCTCCTGGCCCAGAGCCTTGTTTTGTGCTGTTCTTGTGACCTGCAGTGTTTTTTTCACTTACAGCCTTCACCAAAATTTTTTTTCTCATCCTTCAGATCTCAACTCAAGCATAACTTTCTCAGAGAAGCCTTTCCTAACCTCCCTACCTTGATCAGAACCCACCTTTTATCAAATCTCACAGCACCATGGGCCACACTCCAACAGTACATACCAAAGGTAGAACTTAACATTTATTTGTATGGGTATTCGATTAGTTAGTGTCTCTCCAAACCGACTACAAGCTCCCCAAGGGTAGAAAGTCTTTAATTTTGTTCACTATCATCACCCCAACATCTAGCACAGTACTTGGTACACGGTGTAGACCTTCAATAAATATTTTTGATGAAGAAATGGATGGATGAATGAGGCATCTCATCCTTCCTGATACTGATACTGATGTCGTTAGTAATTATCACATTTTTTTTAATTTATCTGATTTGTGTTATTTCCCCCACCAAAATGTCAGTTTTTATGAACTTTTCATTTCTACAGCCCCAGTGCCCAGGACTATGCCTAAAAAGTACTCCATAAATATTTCTTAGATTGGATTAAAGTGAACTGAATTGAAATGAATTGACTTGCACTGCACTGAATTGAAGTCTCAGGGATCTCGCTGTATCTCTTTCCTCAACCTGTTACAGTGGCTAGCCGGGTGCCTGCCCCAGTACCATGAAGGATGATGACAAGCTTACAAGCTTACAGTTCATACAAATAGATCATATCTCAATGAGATCATGCATTCATTCGGCTTTCTGGCCAGAAAAAAAAGAGTTGAAAAGCAGTTACATTAGCTTATTTCCTCTCGGGGGAACCATGGAGAAAAGAGTAAAAGTCCCTATTTACCAAACAAAATGCTGAGAAAATATTTTTCCATTTAAGAAGATGACAATCAGTGAAAGTGACAAAAATAAATAAAAACTTACCACATACTCAAAAAGTTGCACAATTGCCTAAAAGCCAAACTGTAATTGTCAATGTGCTGGCATTTGGCACAGAGTTCAGGATTTCAAGGAAGCAAGCCACTCTTTTATGAACACTAACAGAAATGTCACAAGCAGCTTTTGATTAAACTATGATTGTCACAGTATATAGGAATGAACTAACATATGGTATTTTTAAAATAAACTACTAACCACATCCAGTGGTTTCACAATTAAAGAATGGTTCATTGCTTGCAAAAATTCCCCTAGACCCAGCTGTCTTCCAAAAAAGTCCCACTGCCTGACTCTGAATTTCCTCTGTCATCAGGCAGATTACCAAGAGGCCAGCCTTGGATTTGGTGTGGACGCCCAGAGTAGCATCTTTGTTAAAGCTGGACCTTAGTCTAGCTTTATCTTGTGGCTGAACAAAGACTTGAGGTAACCTCCTCTAAAAGTATAAACTGAATTGCAAAGTTATATTAAATAATCTGCTAGAAGACTAGGGTATGTTTAAAAAGAAATTTTAGAGAGCTGAAGATATTTATCATATGGTATGCTGGTAATTTTAAAAATCAGCTATTAGGAAAAGGACTGGCATAACTATAAGACAAGGCCCAAGTTTCTTATAGGAGGAACATCTGGTAGGGATGAATCTAAAACCTACACAAAGAGGTAATGATAACATAAGAATAAAGAGAAAAGAGTTAGAGAATCACTGTGATCATTTGAAAACCATGGTGAAAAAACTACTCCTAGGAAACTAAAGATAAGGCAGGTAAAGGCCAGTTGAAACCGGTTTGAGAATAGGATGGTCCATAGCTGGTCCTATTAAGTTATAGAGAGCTCTATTTTGAGGGGGTAAGATGTTAGCCCTTGCCATTCACCCAGTGATTTTTCTTTAATCTCATTGTCTTTCTTGATGGTGTTCCTCTACTTCCTCTGCATCTTTCTCAGAATAAGTCATCTCCTCTCTCTCCTTTTACTTTCAGTGTTATCCCTGCACTTCTCCCTCTATTCCCTATGACTAGCCAAAATACAGAAATCAGTGACATTTTTAAAACTCAATTGTTATTTAAAAATAAATATATTCTCCAGGTTGTTTTTTCTTCTTATACATTGCCCTGATTGATTTCTTTTTCATCTGAACTTGTATGAGCCTTTTACTAAATTAAAGGTTCCGCACTCCCACTCAATCACTAAAGACAGCACCTTCTCTCCATCTGCCAGAAGAAGAGGAAAGCATCTTGGCCACTTCTTCCTATACACAAAAATGTACAAAGCACATCCTCAAATTTATCCTATTGTATTAACTGCTTAGATGCTTTTGCTAATGTCAGAAAGAATCATAAAATAATAGGATAAAAGAGGTTTAAGGAAAATGTAGCATAGACAGATTTCCAAAGTCAGTTTCATGAAGAGCAAAAATCTATAAACCTCCCAAGTTTGGTTGGAGCATGCAAACAACAGCTCAGAAAACTTTCTGCCACACTTTTCAAAAACTTTGGTTAGCATTTGATCTAACTGAAATGGCCACTGGAATGCCAGCTACCTATCTTCAGTCTTCTTAACCAGAGTATCTTTTGCTCAAAACCTATATTTAGGAATTAGAGGAGCAAGGAAGAGTATTAGCTGTGTCTGTGTGTGGACATCAGTAAAAAATAATCTAAAATCGTTTTGAAGCTTTTTTGCCCATCTGCTTGGTTGTTTTGTTTGTGGCATTCAGCAGTGTCACAAGAAGTAACAAAGTACAATTAGACAAATAATTGACTTAGGATTTTATAGTTGCTCATGCGTGTGTTCTGGATACTGGGTGAATCTGCAGTAAATTTCTAGTTATAGAAACTGCTATTTCCATACCTTGGTAACAAAAATTGCCCTATTTTCTGAGGAAAACAACTTCAGCTTTGAACGAACACAGCTAGCTAGACAGCCCACATGTTTATTGTACATTTGCATCCAGGAGTCATATTTTCCATTACACTTAAATTATTCCTACCCAAAGCCTCATAAATGAAGTAGAATCAGTTAAATGTAATTGCTTTATCTTGTGGTCTTTGTGGTAAAATTTTGATAAATGACAAAAGATAATGTTGATACAAATTGTTGAATCACAATACCATCACCATCAGGAGTAGTTTCTAAGTAAGGATATCATGTGCAACGTGTTTTTTTAAATAATAGAATTCTGCTAATTGGCAAATAGCAAAAGAATAAAACATTCCAGTGATGCTCATTTCAGAATCAGTAAATCATAATCCTGACAAGGGTGCTAAAGTCATCTTATTTCATCTCTGAAAGCAACATGGACCTTAATCTGTATATCTATCCCAGATACACATATAGTACCAACTCTTAAAGTTCTCTATGTAAAAAAAACTCCACGAACAGCCTCAGTGACACATCCAGTAATTAACAAATATCACTGCCATAAGTAACCTCTTTTATGCTCTATCCTCACTCAACACAGTGGAATATGAACCCTAAATAAATAATCGTAAGCAAAGGCAGGCTTATTTCAACTCAGAAAGCTATACAGTTCTTTAGGGAAATGCCGTCTTATAATATTTTGCACTCCAACACTTACCTGCATGTTTTCATGCATTTTAATATTTTAATATATTTCCCATGAGAAAAAAAATACACAGGTAGCACTTTTATCTCTGTTTTAAAAACATGGACAATTTCTATTTTAATTATGTACAAATTAGTTATTGCGAATTGTAGAACTACAGCATAAAAAAAGACTTTTCCTGGTATTCTCTCTTTTCATTTCACCATGATGCAACTCACTCTAGTGGACAGTTCTTTGGTTATTTATATTTTAATCACATTTCAGTAAGGATTTAGGTTGGAGGGACAGCATTTTCTTAACCAAGATAGTTGTAAATTTTCTTGGATAGACCAGATTATTTTAACCTAATGGGTAATTTCTGGGCATTTTATCTACCTATCCACTCAACAAATATGCTATTGCAGAACATGATTCCAAAGAAGTATGCAATATTGCCTCTGCCTTTGAGTCTCTAATGATAATACTGAAGAGATGACATACATCTGAATGACAGAGGTAAGTCACCACTTGAAGCATTACAGATCTAAGTATCAGATTGTGTAATGTAGATAATACTTGCTGCAAGAGTTCAAAAACTGGGGAAGTTATTATGAGTTCATAAAAATGAACTTAAAGTGGCCTTGCTGAGACACAGTACACCTATAATTTTCATTAAACTATGTAAAATATTGAAAGTAGCAGAGGAAACTTTGTTACATTGTCACTTTACTCATTACTTTAAGTAATGATGAGCAATAGAAGGATTGTTTGTTTGCACCGCATGTTCTCACTCACAGGTGGGAATTGAACAATGAGAACACATGGACACAGGAAGGGGAACATCACACAATGGGGCCTGTTGTGGGGTGGGGGGAGGAGGGAGGGATAGCCTTAGGAGATATAGCTAATGTTAAATGACGAGTTAATGGGTGCAGCACACCAACATGGCACATGTATACATATGTAACTAACCTGCACGTTGTGCACATGTACCCTAAAACTTACAGTATAACAACAAAAAAAAAGAATTGTTGGCTAGATACACAAAACAAGGTAATTTTTCTGTTCCCAATGAAATGACACCCGGGGGGAAAGGGGAATAAATACTGTTTGCTAGAAAAAAAAGAAAAAAAAAGAAGGATTGTTTGTTTGTTTGTTATTTAATTAAGGAGAGACTATAGAACTAATATTTTAGATGTCTGGCAGCCTTGTCCGAAATAACTCCCTTCTATTTCAAGGATGAACTTAAGGCTGAAATTCCAAATAAGAAGTATTGCCTTAGGAATTCAAAGGAAGTGGCAGACATAAGAGAAACTTTGAAGGAAAAACCAACAGGGCTCAGTGCGTGGCTGCCTATGGAAGAAAAAGAACAGAGAAGGATAAAGGATAACTGGGATCTTGATTCTACATTAACCAGGAAAATGGAGACTCCTTGCTCACAACACCTCTATAAAAGTGATGAAAAGTCAAGTAAGACTCCTATCCATGGGAAGGTTATTAAAAGAGCCTAACATTCCTGCCTCCAGATTGTGGTCATTGAAGAATTCCAGAGAATTTATTTATACAGTAGGCCCGTGGTCCCTCACCCCAACTACTTCTGCATTTACGAGTTCACACTCATAAAGCCCTGAGTTTAAATCCCTGGTATTAAGAACCCTTGTTCTTTAAGAATTATTTCCTTCTATATGAAAAAGTTCCTAAACAGAATACTATTTCAAGAAGACCCTTGCCAATATCTTTCTTTTTGTCAGTGCATTCAAATCACACACACTCACACAAACTCACAAATACACATTCAAGCTTCCTGCCTTGTAAATTTGAATCCCAAACCACAGGATGTGACCTGCCTTCCGCTTAGGTGGTAATGCCTGTGGCAGTCATTTATACCACATTTACTTCACTAAAGTAAATTTCACACTGAAATTCTGCACACTATTCTGGTTTTCCCCCATTTTCCACCCTAAGTCACAATCTCTTTTTAGCCCTGAGTACCCCAGCACCTGGAGTATGCTAGAACCCTTTGAGGCCTCCTGAACTCATAAGTCACTATAAATAGCAACAACATCAACTCTCCCATGACACGTGTAAACACGCTATTCATAACATCTCATGGCATGATAACATAGAATAACTATTAGAACAGAATAGCCAGTGGCAACAAGAAATGAATAGTGTAAAATCTGCCATTTGAAGGGCACTTCAAGGTGACTTCAAGAGAGCTGCATTTCAGAAACTCAAGGCTCTCTAAGAGACTTATGCAGTTAACTGGCCAAAGAAGCAGAAGCACCATGACACAGTCCTCTTGTATTCACCAGCATCACAGAGGAATAAACAACAATTATTTGTACCACACAAAACACAACATTGTTGAGCCAACCCATTGCCACCAAAAACACAAGTATGCCAAATATTTTTCCTTTCTGCACAACACCACCTCCAAATTGCTGACTTGTCCCACCCAACAGCCCTTCTTAACCAGATTAATTTCACAAAGAAAGAGCCAGAAAGAGATCCTTCTTATAAAAGAGAGAACAGCCTATTTGATTTCAGGCGTCCAGAATGGGGGATTACAACTGCCAACTAAATTCAAGGACACCCTTGGTACGCCAAGCCACTTGCTGGTGGCAGTATTCCACACAAAAGAGCAGCACAAAAGACAGCACCTCTGCCCCTTGAAGTCCTTGTTCCCTTGGTCCTCTCACCTGCCAGCCAACATGCAGACTGACACTCACTGGCAAGACAAGAGACTGAATTTAGGTTGCTTCTCCCAAATACGCCGTTGGGAGCCAAGAGCCAAGCCGACCGCTAAAGCAAAAGAACACCTAGTGAGAATTTGTGGCAGAAAAGACCAGAAGAGCTTAAAGAATAGTAGTTATTGTTTACAAGGAATTAAGCTCTACAGAGTTTTAGCCTCGAGTTTTTGGCATTACCTGTGTATGATGGATAGGAAAAGATGAGCTTGAAGAAGGCAATCATAGTAACTCAAAATAATAATTGCTAACCATTATTGCTAACTATATGCAGTGCTCACTTCATGTTCAGAATACTATGATTAAAATCGATCATCCCCTTTTTACAAATGAGGAAACTAGAGCACAAAGAAGTTAAGTAAATAACCAAGGTTACACTGCTGGTATGAACTGGGATTCAAGCTCAAGTCAACTGGCTCAAATATGCACTCTTAACCGCTCTGATATGCTCCCTTTCCAGTAAAATTACAACACAGGTGTCCCTTCTGAAAAGGCAAAGTGTAAGTTTTAAAATATTTTTTAATATAAAAAGCTTTTGTACTCAGACCTAAAGACAAAGTACTTCCTCCTACTTATATAAGGTGAAAAATAGAGAAGAGGATGAAAGAGATGGTATAGTTTTATTGTGTTTGTGTTTTGTTTTTTAAACTGGGACAGGTCTACCTCATTTTCATACATTTCCAAAGCCTTTTCTCCTATATATAGATCGATTTTTGAGAATACCAATGGCATGTCGAAAATTAAAGAAACCTTACTTTATGGTATCAAAATTAAGGATCTTGCCTGAAAACATTTTAAAAATCAAGAAAAAGTACAAATGTACCCAGAAGTATGAGGTCAGGTTGGGAGGGGTGTGCACTGGGAAAAGGGGAAGTCAAATGACACAACACCAAATATTCTTGGCTCTTATGAAAAGCTACTCTGTTCATTTACCCGGAAGCACCAAACAAAAGCAGCTGCCCATTTCTCTGTTTCAGTTTCCTGAATATAACTGGATCACCAACCAGCATCCATTGTCCCAGGCTCACAGAACAATGTTCACTAGCATAAATCCGTCAGTTCTGGTACACATCCAAAAAGCTAAAAAAGAATACCACAAGACTGAATGAGTGTCTGCATGGACATACCTAGCGCTATGATTCCACAACAGGCAAGACCTGTGTGTGAGAGGCAGTTAGCACCTCCAAGCATGAATGCATGTTCATGTTTGTCAAGAAATATCTTACACATCAGATCAAAATGCTGAACAGGATGTTCTGTTTGTAGCTTTGTTTCCTACCATCTTACACATCTTCAGGATCTCTACAGTCACAAAGTAGCCTGTGATGCCCCCATAAGTATCCCTTGGACACTAACAAAATGGGAGGCACAGAGGCCAAAACCATCTAGGCTGGGAAGGTGTGCTGTGTTTCCAAAGCCTATCTCAGCCAGGACCACCTTCCCACCCACTTTTTGGGCAACCCTCAGAGGATGGCAGCTGCTAACTTAGAAAAAAAAAAATGCACAGTGGAGGAGGCAAAAGGATTATTTTTAAGAAAGAGCACAATCTAACTTTTCTCTCAACCACCCACTCCACACCACCTCCTCATTCCCTTGTCTCTCCTGCTTGTTCTTCCATTTCGCTTTCCTTCCCCAGCTTCTCTCTCCCCATGGCTCAGTGCACCATACTCTCACACACGTTTCCTCCTCTGTGTCCCCAGCTGGGACACCAGCTCTGACGCCACCCTGGGAATAGCAGTTGTGAAAGGACTTGGAGCTGCTGCTGAGCTCAGAGGGGGATACGAAGCTAGCTCGCTTCCTCCTCAGAGCTCCAAATGTGTAAAAATCAAACACCCATTTATTTTTTAGAAACTGGGTCTTGACACCAAAGCCATGAAGAAAATAGAAAGCGTTAGGTTATAAACTAAATAAACCTGTTAATTATGTCATCTTCTTAATGTGCCTAAATACTGGAAGATATTTCGTTTACTTCTTATCAATGCCCTTTCATGTTTTTGTAGAGACAGGGTCTCACTATATTGCCACGGATGAAGCACAGCAGCTATTCACAGGGGCAATCATAGAGCACTACAGCTTCAAACTCCTGGGCTCTGATGATCCTCCCACCTCAGCCTCTGGAGTACCTGGTACTACAGGCATGTGCCACAGTGCCAGCCCATGCCACCTTAATATGGCTTCTGAAGGGGGGCTGCCTGCTCTGTGGAACTGAGCATTTTTAAGTGTATATGAAAAATTAATGTGCCTTGCGGTTCAGTTTCATCCCTCACCTGTGGTTAACAAGCAGCTCCACACACTTGGGAATTACCTACCCAGACCAAAATCCCACTTTGGCAATAGACAAAATAATGAGGCACTTTCCAAAGTGGGATAATTAAAAGCAAAGACCAGATTTTATGTGTCAAGGGAGAAAGGCAGGGCAGGGAAATATAAATACGATGTTCCAGGCTTAAAAACAAGAAAATCAGCTGGATCTCTATCTAGGATATAAGAAATATTTAGACCAATTAAAGCAATGCTTATGTCTTTCTCTGTAGTAATTCACTCATTCAGTTACTCCTCAGTAAACATGTATCGAGAACATACTATGTGCCAGGCATTGTGCGGCACCAAAGATAACAAAGTGAACAAGACAACCTGATCTTTGCTCTCATGGAGTTTACAATCTAGCATCAGCTCAAGACAAATCTGTAGGCTCTCAAAAATCACATGTTAAAACATATATTCTGAAGGAAACATAAGGCGTTGGGAAAGAATAATGAAGGGGAATCTGCACTAGAGAGAGTAGTAAGGAAAGGACTCTCTGAAGAGGTAAAATTTAAAAGCCAGAACATACAGGAACAGAAAAACTAACCAGGACAAGAATGCGCTGACCATTTCAGGAAGACAAGTTTGCATGAGCAAAGGCCCTGAGGCAGAAAAGGTTTTAGCACCAAGGAACTCCAATATCAATGTATCTGGAGTAAAGTGAGCAAGGAGAGAATGGCACATCACAGGACTAGAAAGACACTGGGCCATGATGCCCAATTGAGGTTTTATTCTTAGAACAATGGGAAGTTTTCAGCAGAGGAAGGACATGATCCCATTTACACTTTATGATGATCAATGGTGCCTCTCTATGAAGAAATGCTTAAAAAGCAGAGACTGCTGCAGTGTCTATGTAAGAGGTGATGATTCCCTGGACAAAAATGTAACCGCAAAACTGAAAAGGAACAGACAAATTCAGATCTATTTTAAATGTTGAACCAACAGAAATCATTGAAGGATTGCATATGAGGGTGAGAGCAAGGAAAGAATCAAAGATGACTCCCATCAAGTTACTATTTATATATAGGTTTTTTGGTTTTTGTTTTTCTCAGAAGTATAAGCATCACATCATGCGCTGCCAGACACATGTGGGAATCTTGTCTATGGGACATGATATGTCTATGGACATAAGCAACTCAAACACCATAGGTCACAGATCAACAGAAACTGTTATGTGGCTGTTCCTGAGAGACAATAATAGTATAGTAGGCAAGTATTTCATTAAGTCAGTTTTCCCACAACAATTTTGTCATCATGTTGGTGCCAGAGCCCTGTGGCTTCCCCCAGAATCATGGAGTTAAATGTCTTTCTATATCTAGGTGCAAAAACTCTGACTTTTAAACAGAACTGTACCAAATAATTAACTACCAATCCATCAAAGCAGCTGAGGATACACAGCAATTTCTAAGAGAATCTTCATGTCAAATTGGATAACTCATATCAAATATGCCAAAGGCATATTAGTGTATAACATTGATCAGCAGGAACAAAACTATAAAATGCATATTTATAAATAATTTTTTTATGATCACTGAACAATTTAGTCCTTAACAACTGTCTCTCCATAGGATCCCTTCAGAAAGCCAGTATACAACATAATGCAGTGTTCCCCCAGGAAGAAACCTCTGATGGGAAAGAGGATGGATTGCCTTGTTTATTTTACATGCTGTATTCAAACTGGTCCCCAAATGCCACAGAATGCAACAGTATTCTATGGTTGATACACATGCAGTCTCAGCATCTTCCTGATCTGTTCATTCCTTATGACCTATCTAAGTGCTGCTGGCACTGTTTCCATTGCCCTTCTCAAAAGCTGATATATAATTTTAATCTCAAAATTCCTGGGCCCATTTGTCTAGGTGAGCACCTCTTTACTTTTTAACATTTATAGTGATGATGCACTCTTGTTCTAATCTGAAGAATGAAAGACAAGTTATAAAAGACACAGAGAGAGAGAGAGAGAAAGAGAGAGAGAGAAAGGGTAGACAATCACAGGCACGATGGACAGAACACTTGACACTGGCTCAGGCCTTGACAGAGGGATACAGAGTAAATCGAGATAAACGGTAGTCATTTATTTGGAAAAGAATGTTATCTTTTGTTCCTCCAGACTATTAACTGTGCCATGTTTATGTGCATTTTAAGGCCTTTTCTCAAAACAGACTCCACTACCTTAATCGATATATAAAGGATCCCTTTCAGACAGACTTTCCCCCAGTACTTCAGTAAAAAGTACATAACTTGAGTCTCCTGCCTTCTGGTCCTTCTAAGTCTTAAATTTATTTCAATGCTTTTAATTTAGATTTCGTGATCCATCACAAGCTCTCCTCCAAGCTTCTGTCTTTAATTCGATGGTCCACCTGTATTGCTCCTCTTAGCACCGCACTTCTCTAGCTTCCTAAGCCACCTGCTCAGTTCCAACGATGAGACTATAAAAAATTCACATCACTATGCCTCACGCCCTCTTTAATTTAACTCTGTAAATTCACTTTTCAACACCCTTGAGCTGTTCACTCCAATTTGGCCTGTCATCACCTGCAATGACTGAACCCGATCTTTATCTGTGCCATCCATAATGCATTTTATTGCAGGGTCCATATTTCTGCAACTGTAGCAAAGACATGAAGAATGTACAGAGCTCTGCCAACATGAAAAGCTGTCACTGTGTAACTCCTGTTGGGGAATCTTCCAAAATTGGCATGTGTTTCTACTGCACATATTCATTCTCAGTTCAGCCACAATATTTGGCCCATGTAGCCAAATATTCTCCACATTAAAGAAACAAAAAGCAACATAAACATACATCTAAACACACAGCCTATCCTATCACTTGAATCCAAGGGTGTTCTTTGACCTCCTGCTATTCTGCTCTTAGTAACACTTTTATCCAGTGTATGACATCTAATACATTCAACATCTTAACAACTGTGTCACTCTACAGACCTCTCTTACAGGATGATTTTCCACAATTCCTATTTAAATCACTGACGTGGCTCATAACCTGGTTAAATGTCACCTGTAATGCTGACATTTGGTAAGATATGTAAGTATATAGACATACACTCTCATCTTCACCTACTGTCTCAGTAGGACCTATTTCTAAGCATAAACAATGCAAAAAATTCTTTAAGAGTCTTCCAGTTACTGTTTATTGCTGTAGTTAAATACCATCTGCAATACTACCCTATTACGCATAAAAATGTAGAATACACAGCTATGCCTAAACTTTGTCAGGCCTTTTCTGATCAACTCAGAATCTTACCAGATGACCTCCTAGATTAACCTGCCAGTACAAGCAAAGCATCTCCACAGACACTATCCTTTAGAAGAGACCATCTCAGGATTACAGTGTCCCTCCCCTTTAGCCACAAGATTCAAAAAGGTGTCCTTCTCAAAGATGTAGGAGTGAGGCAGAGAGAGGCACCAATGCTCACAGAGTACTCACTGAGAGGTTTTAGGATGCTGCTGCTGGATTCATCAGCATTTTCAATATCTGATTTGTCAGAGTAGTTCTCAGAGATTCTCTCCTTTTCCTTCTTTTCTTTGTGCCCTGTCTTTCTCTTGTGACGTCTCCTTCTCCTGTAACTCTTCGGCACATGGACTCCGATGTAAATGGTATGGTGGCCTAAGGAAGGTACACAAATCACCAGTCAGTTCAAACCACATTCTCTACTGCAGATAAACTGCACAAGATACACAGATCAGAAGAAGATGTCTAGAAATTCAACATTACCATTCTATATTTGACAAACTCTAGAAAAACAAAATTTCCTCCCAATTTTCAATTAGCTTCAGTATAATTCAAGCTAGTGGTTGACACTAGGACTCTGTGAGAGTGTACTCTAATTCTGTCCAGATAGACTACTTTTGTTTAGGAAAACCAAGGAACATCAAACTGGAAATCAGAATCCTTCATGTTTGTCATACTCTGCCATCAATTAGCTGTCTGACCTTAAGCATGTATCTCTTAACCACTCTGGGCCTCTCATCATTTCTAGGAGAGACTTAAACTGGGTAATCCCTAGAGGGCCCTCCAGTTTCAGCCTTACATGAGTCTATGATTATACCGGGTAGGGTTAGTGCCTGCTGGAAAAGGAGCTTCTGGCACTGCAAAAATAAAGATTTAACTCAAAGTTCAAAAAGTCATTTTGTTGGGGGTAAGGCTTTACATTAAAACTTTTTTTTTTAACCTAATCAGCAAAATAGAGACTTAGAACTGGGACAAACTGAGAAAAATAAGACATACTTGGAGAAAAGATTTTAGAAATACTCAAACATTCACACTAGGAAACAGCTAAAATGAATGTCAGCTACAGTGCCATTCTCATTTTTCTTTTTTCGTTTCCAAAAGTTTCTAAAAACTGGTTGTTGCAATGATAAAAATAAACCGAGCCCAGCAAAAATTGCCTTGAAGAGAAGGGCATGAGGAAAAAAGATTGTGAAATGCTTTCAGCTCTCTAGATGGAAGGAGCTGCAAAACTGACAAGTGGTATTATTTTTACAAAATCTAATAAGACAAAAAAGAAAGAAACTCAAAGTTCCACATCATTTTTTAAATTGAAAAACTTCTACTTTCACTTTAAATACAGCATAACTTCTGTATTTTAGGAACCACCATTTCAGAAATAATGTGAACATTTTTTTCTGAACTGCAAGTTAGATTAGATTTTCTCATCTACGGGTTTTATTTCCCATTTCTGGAATTATTCCTTGATGACAACTTTGCAATGCAACAGCCAATATCAGGTACCCACATGCAAATACATGTACATACAGTATGTATGATACAAACTGTCATGAACTACTTTCCACAATAACCTACGGGGTATATCTAAAAACACTGTAATTGGCAGGGTTGTTTCCTTCAATTGGCAGGCTTAAAAGAATTATATGCTCCTTCAGGAAAGATATTCCAGCTAAGCAACGCAGAACCTAAGTGAATGGGTTAGTATTCAAAAGAAGATATCAGATGCTTGAATGAAGTTGGAGGCATCTTTACATAAAGCAGGACCTCCTTCCCAACACACACGCAGCAACTCAGCTACTACAAAACACAGTGAAATTCTCCCCACAGAATGTGTGCCAGTGAGAAATGTATCATGTCTAACCATTTGCAAGCAAATGGTTCTCATGGGAAAGCTATATTATACTAGGAAGTAGGAAATGTCTCAGAAACAATGTGAATTAAGAAACAGTGTCAATTGTTTCCTGTGCTCCAGTTACTGAGGGAGTCCTGAAGTTTTATCTCAAGTCTCAACAATGTAAGTGAACAAAGCCAACCAATTGCTTCAATAAATCAAACACGAAATGCTTGGTTGTTTTCAAGAAAACACACACAAATTAAGAGGTTGAAAAATTTTTTTAAACCTGTCACATTAAATATTTTCTATTCACCTTATTAAATACGGCGATTAAGCAAAAAATGGTAATTAAGCTACATTGCCATATTGATGTTATATAGAAAGATTTTTTAAATTATATTTACCCAAATCTGCATAGTACATTTGATCAAATCATTTAATAGACAGTCTATATGGGTGAATAAGATGCTAAGGTAAGATTACTGGCTAGGAAGTGTCATCGTTGTCAATCTAATGAAAGAGTTAGGCCAGTTCAGAGAGTGAGCCATCAAACCCTGGAGAGAAATGCACTTGACTTTTTGGAACCTACTTGAGTTGTCATTATCACATAAGTGGTGTCATTTTGTTCGCATCGTGATGATAGGCATCCTCTCGCAACAGATTTGGTCTATCCCCATTTCCTCCAACTCCTCCTCCTTGGTTTTCCCTGTGCACTTCCACACAGGTATGGGAGCTTTCAGAATTGACACTGCACTGTGTCATGACAGTGCACTGTGTCATGGTGCCCAGAGGCCAAGCAGAAATGTGGTTCCTCTCAAGACATGCCAAATTTTAGGCATTTTAAAATCAGCTTTACTGGGGTGTAATTTATAAACAATAAAATCCACTCATTTTAATGATACAGTCAATGATTTTAGTATATTTACAGAGTTGTGCAACGATCGTCATAATCCAATTTTAGAACATTTCCACCAATCCAAAAAGATCCCTCATGTCCATTTGCAGTCACTCTCTGTTCCCACTCGTGTCTAATGCAACCACTCTTTTTTTTTTTTTTTTTTTTTTTTTGAGACGGAGTCTCGCTCTGTCACCCAGGCTGGAGTGCAGTGGCGCGATCTCGGCTCACTGCAAGCTCCGCCTCCCGGGTTCACGCCATTCTCCTGCCTCAGCCTCTCCAAGTAGCTGGGACTACAGGCACCCGCCACCACACTTGGCTAATTTTTTGTATTTTTTTTAGTAGAGACGGGGTTTCACCGTGGTTTCAATCTCCTGACCTCGTGATCCACCCGCCTCGGCCTCCCAAAGTGCTGGGATTACAAGCGTGAGCCACCATGCCCGGCCTGCAACCACTCTTGACCATTTTTTAAAACTCTTAGTGATGGCCTCTGCAAAGCTATCATTCTCTGGTACTCATATGGCAATGAACTTTTTGTAGACATCCTTACAGCACAATAAAATACAATATTCCCTGGATGAGGAAGATATTGCCTTCCAACAACTGCCAGAGGAAATCATGCCACTGGACTGAGCAATTCAAAACTTAAAGCATCCTCCTCCTCTCACACATGATTGGTAACTAAATTTTCCTTTTCTGTCTTGTGTTCAGGTAGAGGACAAGGAACATGGTTCCATGGTTAAGCAAACCTTGAGGGCCTCAGTGGCAGTGCTTGCTGCTCCATCAGTCACTTCTCAACATCTCTCACTTCAGCTTCCTTGCCTATAAGAAGACAGCAAGATAGCCTTGCTTTGGTGGATGGAGTAATATAGACATGCTGTCTCAAAGGGACAATCAAATACTTAACAACCTATATGTGCCAAGTAACCAAAATACCGAAAGTAAAATGAGCTGCAATGGAAGCTTTCTCACTGCCCCCACAGAATACTTGTCATCATGATCAATAGAAGCATCACTACTGTTGAAAATATGCTATGATTGATGAGAATATCACATGTGGATCTCAGTATTTATTTTCATTAAAATCTCTTTACCTGTTTAAGGGATATGTCATGAAGACTGATGACTATTTTTAAAATTATAAACTCATAAAATGACTGCAAGCTCTTAGGGGAGTCACAAAGCTGAGGGTATAGTATTGTTTTCCCTGTAATATGAAAAGGAGAAACTTGACAGACAAGCTTTCCAACCCAGCAAGGGACTACAAAACAGTAAGACCATTAAAGAATCAGGGATAGTTAACCTGCTTCTTATACAGAACTTTTTAGGCTAAAAAAAAAAAAAAAAAAAAAATTCTCCGCTAGAAAACTCAGGAAATACTGCTTCCAAAGATAATGTAAAAAGGAGGAGTGGAAAAAATGTTAAGAGCTATAATGTATGAGGAAGAAGTGATTGTTTTAAATGTTATCAAAATAAATGTTACATTCTTGCTACTGAAACTTCATGAAGTAAAACTACTGGAATCTACATTTGACAGTGTTCATTTAGGTGTGCTGTCAAAGAGCATTCAGTCCTTGATTTGGCAGTGGCTTCAGTATCATGTGTTCAAATAAATACCCTGCATGCCTTTCTCTGACAGATGGTGCAAGTTCCCAACAAACTCTAAATATCTTGGGAATATCTCCCAATCCTTTCCACAGCCAGTACTACTGGAAAGAAAACATGGCTTTCCTGGGTATCTCTGAATGTCAGAAATGATCACTGCGTGATTTCTTGTTTCTTCCCATCCTTACATGCTCCACCCCAGTTGCAAGTAGGAAGTACTATGATGTTAACTCATCCAATTATCCCAATTCCTGAAATATTTCTAACCTAACTTCATACTTCTCATAGTTGCTATAACGTTTTCTGGCAAACAGAAAACTTACACTTAGTAACTCTGGAGCCATTCAAACTAAGGCGGCTTTCACAAATATACATTTTGCTACCAAGGATGATTTAACACTTTGAAGTATGAAAACCTTCAAGCCAGAAAAGGGTTTTAGATCAGCCAAACTACAAATTCTATAGCTGAGTGGATGGTTAACAACATATGCCTCTATATGTAAGATAGATCTATTAGCTCCTTCCTGGGAAACATGTTGCTGTGTTTACTGTACATACAGATGATAGCAACTATTTAGTGAATGCTTACAAGCATGCCAGGCACTGCGAGGTGTTTTATATCTACCTTCTCATGCAATCCTGCTCCTATCCCCATTGCACAGGTGCAAAAACCAGTTTGAGGAAGCCAAGGACATTATAACCAGTTAACTTTTTATGAAGTGTTCTCTTCATAAAACCCCATAGGAGAAATATGTCTCTGTTCTCAGTATCAAGACTAGTAGAGTGCTTCGTCACTCCTTTGATGGTGTGTTCTGTAAAACATACTAATTTATATCATAAATTTAATAACTTATTATGTTGCCTTCCTCATTGACTGCTAAAAAGAGAATAGACAAATTTTAGGCAAACCCATAGTGAATATATAGAGTTTCATGATGTGCATTTTATACACTAACCTCACTCTTCCAACTTTTCAACAGTCACTTTCCCTTCACCCTAAACCTTTTTGGAATAAGGTAGTATATAATTTTTTAACCTGATATGTCAGTACTGTACTCTATCTAAAGGATCACCAAAGGACAGGTAAAATCTTTATCCAGAAGTCTACCTTTCCCCACCTCCCACCATCCATCCCCTACCTCCAGCCTCTTACATACATCTCTAATTAAACACTGAGGGATGTTCCAGATTTGATTTATAGCCACTCTTACTCTTTCAGCTGAATTTCTGTTCTCTCAAGTTCAAAGCAAAGATTCTACAACATGCAGTATTTTATATACTTCTTTCAGAACTATCAGCAATATTCCCAAAATATGAGTTAAATACTGCCTTCCCTGGCTTATCTAACATAACCTGGTCTTCTGCCAAGATGCCCAAGACATGTTGTAGCTATTGCCAAGAAGAATGTAGGTAGAACAAAATTAAGAGATTTATTTTTTTTTATTAAGAAAAATGTAGAAGAGGCAGAGACCCTGGATAAGTGACAGATTATAAAAAGATGCTGCAAAGACTTTACTTGTTGGACCAAAAAAAAATCTCAGTTAAAAGTATATGCATAAGAAAAATTAAACCAAACTATAGTATCAAGTCCAGGCACAGTGGACACTGTGTGGCTGACACTTTTATTTAATAAGAAATGGACAAGTATGTATAATCCTAAACGCTTTAATAAAATACAAGTAATTTTTTTTTTTTTGAGACAGAGTTTCACTCTGTTTCCCAGGCTGGAGTGCAGTAGCACGATCTCGGCTCACTGCAACCTCTGCCTCCCCAGTTCAAGTGATTCTCCTGCCTCAGCCTCCTGAGTATTACAGGCATGTGCCATCACGCCCAATTAATTTTTTTTTGTATTTTTAGTAGAGGTGGGGTTTCACCATGTTGGCCAGGCTGGTTTCGAACTCCTGACCTCAAGTGATCCACCCACCTCGGCCTCCCAAAGTGCTAGGATTACAGGCACGAGCCACCACGCTCAGCCAAAATACAAGTAATTTGTTAGCTTATTATTCTCAAACCCATAAGAGTGTCCATAAGCAGCTCTAATAAGATACAAGCAAAGTAACACTGCTAATTTACTGGTATAAATACCAGCTCACGAAAAGAAAACCCCCTTCAAAAAGCACAGTGTAATTCTGCAGTTACCAGGGGGTAAACCAGCCCTTTACGAAATTTTGCATGAGGGTCCAGACTCAGAACAAGGGATGATTTCTATTTTTATATATTGGATAAGGGCAATTTTTTACATAAAAAATAATATATGTGTTTATTAATAGATAATTACATATTACATATGTAATTTATGTACAGATAATTTTGAATACTGATGAGTAATTTATTTTAATTTTAATGCTACCAATTACACAGGACCATGCATGCAAGCAAATGGCAAATGTGATGAAAAACAGGGAAATACTTTTCTTCCCACTGAACTGCACGGGAATTTTTTATACTGAAAGCCTCCTAGAAATCCTCAAGGCAACCTGAGGTTCCCCAAGCAAGACTGATAAGAAATCTTAGCTTGTTACTTGAGGTTCACTGAGCACAGCACTATTAATATTTAATATTTGATGATGATAATAAGTGATAATCTCTAGGCAAGAACTAAGAGCTACAGAATAAAAGGTCTCAAAGGAGACACAAGCTTATGATTGTTAGCTAGACTCCTGTCCTTTAGCTCAGCAAACGTATGCATCTGTCTTCCAAGAGCTCATTTTTAACAAAACAGTTCTATTAATTATAGACTTAGATGAAGGTGAGCTAAGACCACACACTGAAGTTAAGCTTCCTTTGAAGTTTCCATTATTAATGGCTGATAATAAAGGCAAAAACTGACTGGCACTCTATAAAGTCTGAATTAGTGAATATGTTTATAGAAATACAACTTTATTATGTTCAGTGATCATCAATTATTTGAAAAGATCTTAGCTAGAAAAACAAGAATTTCCCCCTAAAGTTACTTCAGGAATCTACCTTAAGGAATTAACAGAATTAGAAATCAGGTTACCCTATGTAAACTGCAGTTCCTGAAGAGCTTTTCAATCTTCAAAGTTGATTCTCCAAAATAATGTTAACTTTGCTCTAGCAAAACCTTTAAATCCATATCTATAGATAACAAAACATATCTATATCTATGTAATTGTATCTATATAATTGTATCTATATAGATATAAATTTACCTATACAAATATCTATATATCTATCTCTATATAATCTTTATAGAGAGATTATATATAAATATATGTTTATTTAATGCACAATCTGAATTAAACATAGTCTCCCACTGTGTCTGGTACACAAAGGTGCTCTGTAAATGTTGATCCTATTTCTCCCTTCCCTTCTCAAAGGAGAAAAAACACAGCACAGTTTTTTCTCATTCCCACCCACCTCCAGCCCTGATAATAACTAACTTGTGAACACTCTTTGTTCTCCAGAACATTCACCTAGAGGAGGGCAAAAGAGTCAACCTCAGACCTATTCTTAACTTGTCCCTTAATCGGCAGTTTTAGCCATCCTACAGAGTTGAGCTCTTCAACAAAGGCAGCACCTTCCATAACCTCAATCTTCCCTAACTCTGTCCAGAAGCAAGGGCTTGGCAATCTCCACCCTGATTTGGGCAAAGTTTCCCCCAGAGCTTTTAATGGCTCACTGCCAATCCGCAGGAAACAGGTCTGTAAGTCCTTTTACTTGCTCCGACGAGACAGAGTAGAGCCAAAAGGCCTAGGAAGGCCAGCACTAGGCAGAACACTGCCCAGAGTGAAAAGGAGCCACCCAACGGGAAGACATGAACCCTCCACTTATCCCGACACCCAGAACCACCCCACACGAGCTGCTGCATTGTAATATGCAGTACACATGCCGTCAGACAAAATCCACCTGTGAGCCAAACACAGAACTGACAGTTTCCATCATTTCTCTTTGGTCACCATTTGCACAACTGAATGGGAAGTAGGGTTGGAAGATAAAAAAAAAATAGCTAATTCAGCGGTCATTGATAACTGGATTTGCAATTGCGCCAGAGAGGCAGCTTAGAGAGACACATAAACGCACACATTCACACTCTCATTCCAACCACATTGTCCATCTCTGACTCTGTTATGGCTTCTCTTTTTGCAGTGGCCTAAGCCCTGGCTGGGCAATAGGATGAAGAGTCCTTGGTTGCTACAGACAGGTAATCTGCAATATAGTCAACACACTCATGGCTAATCACGTATCAACTATTTAATATAATATATAAATATCCAATATAATTTTAATATATGTTAATCTATTATCATAATTATATATCACATATGCAAATATTACATATGGTTATATATCTTGTATTAGTAGATGAACATCTTTTTAAATATTATATATTATATAAAATATTGATGTAAATATTTAATATATTAAATATTAATTTATATTTGTTATAAAATATAAAGTTCACATTATTCCCTTCCCTCATATACACATATGTAGGTAAATGAGATGTAGATAATACCATAGGGCTATAACAATCACCCAGAACTAGGAAAAGTGCTATGACAGACTTCTGTTAACCTAGAATCCCAGAATCTTCAGTACTGTGGTTTTCCACATGCACCCAGGAAAAAGAGGGACGACATTCATTGACACAGCAGCACATAATCACACTTTTAAAGTG
This sequence comes from Hylobates moloch, assembly GCF_009828535.3. Taxonomy (NCBI): domain Eukaryota; kingdom Metazoa; phylum Chordata; class Mammalia; order Primates; family Hylobatidae; genus Hylobates; species Hylobates moloch. Next base: position 61,017,287 of record NW_026652277.1, read on the forward strand.
GCCTAAAAATCACTTTAACTGGTTCAGCCTCTTCATTTACCAATGATCTAACTAAAGTCAAATAGGCAGTTAATGAAGTATAGAGGCTAGGACTCCTAGTGTCCCTGGATATATAAGCCTTCCTTTCCCATTTTTCCACTATCATGGTACCAGTCCTCCACCCATCCCTCCCATCCTCCACTGTCTGGAAAACACAGCCAAAAGAATAATAACGATTAATCCTTTCAAGTTAGTAATTATTAAGAAGGGAAAAATGGGCTCAGGATTCTCTGGAAATGTTTGTCTTAGAGATGTATAATAACAAATTGAAATCCACAACCCTTAGTTCCATAAACTGCTCCAAAACATGACAATGTTCTAGCTGGGACATCTGTCTTCCCACTTACTACTAGGGGTCACTCAAATGCTGAGGCCAGTCTTGTGTCTTCTTTCCCTCTCACCTCTATGTAAGCTCTGTCAACGCCTTTTATTCCTTTCAGTTCTTTCCACTTCCTGTTCTTCCAGGTGCTTCTCCTAGTTCTCATCCATCTCCCTACCTAAATTCCTTTTCCTCTGCAGAGGAAATCAACCTCAAGCACACTCTTTTGGGATGAGCACAGCCTTGGGAAAGTCAGCACTCTTTTGGGATGAGCACAGCCTTGGGAAAGTCAGAACACCTGGATCCTTGTCCCAGTTATTCCAACTCCTACCAATGTTACCTTGAGCAAATCATTTAACTTCTTCATGGTTCCTCTAGCCATCTGTAAGCTGAGAATGTTGAACTAAATTTTCTCTAAGATCCTTTCTAGTTCTAAAACATCTATAATAATTCTAAATATTTTAATTAGTTAAGTGAAGTGGAGCACATAGAGGGAAAGGCTAAAAGTTTTCTAGCATCACCTCAAAGTCTCTTCCTAACTTCTCAGAATGATAGTTTTCTCTTGGGCACTCTTATTCCCAACTAACCATGACACCGACATTGTTAACAAAAGTTACCAATCACCTTCTTTTTGCCAAATCCAGTAGCTACTATTTAATCCTCCTCATCTTACCGGACTTCAAGGCAGCATTCAGCACTGTCAATCGCTAGCTCCTTATTAAAAGCCCTCTTCTCGGCCTCAGAGGCTTCACCCTCTTCCCAGTTTTCCTCCTACTTCTATGACTGCACTTTGTTAATCTCCAAATTTTGGCACTTGCAGAGCCCAATCGAGTCCTCTTCTCACTCCATTCTTTGACCCTGGGCAGTATCATCCATTCCTATGGCTTTAAATGTTAGCTATATGCCTAGGACTCCCAGATTCATATCTCCATCCTGTCCTTCCTTCTTAGTTCCTGCTTGTATAGTCAACTACTGGCTTCAGAGTTCTACTTCGATATCTCACAGGTGCTTCAAATTCAATATATACAAAAGGCTAAACTCCTATCATCCCCCACCACTCTTCCTCCACTGTTCCCCATCTTACAAAATGGTACATGATCCCCCAAATTGCTCATAGCAGAAATCCAGAAGCAGTCATCCCCAGCCATACATCCACCCATCAATTCAACACACTTGTCTCCATCTTTTTTGTCCCCACTCTTGTCCAACCCAAAATCATCCCTCAGTTGGATCTTGGCAACAGCCCCCACACTTCTGTCTTTGCCCTCTTGGGACACTGTCTCCATCCAGCAGCCAAAGGAATCTTTTCTAAAATACAAATTTGGTCTTATCACTTCCTTGCTTAAAACCTTTCTGCAATGTTTCCTTAGTGCACACTCAATAAAATGCTAATATTTAGCATAACATAAAAGACCTTGAGTTATCTGGGTCCTATCCACCTCAGAACTCTCTCCCTGTTCACATGGTCCAGCTACTGTAGCCTTATTTCTGTTTCTCAAATGGGCCTACCTCTTTCTCACCTCTGGACCTTCACACATGCCTGCTGGAATGCTTCCCTGATTCTTCACCTAGCAAATTCCTTTTCCTCTTTTAGGTCTCAATTTAATGTTATTCCGTAGGAGATATATTCCCTGGCCTTCCAAGTAAACTCACCTATGTGAGTTTACACCTATGTATGTGATACATCTCTAAAATTGTATGTGATACATCTCTAAAATTGTATGTGATACATCTCTAAAATGTATGTGATACATCTCTAAAATTACCATATCAACTAAACTTGTGTCCTTACCTAATGGCTGGTTTATTTGACTAAATAATAATCATGGTCCTAGTTACAATGTTATCACATTCAATGACACACATAAGCCTGGAAAAGCAACATATTAGAGGTCACACCTACAACTGTTCTTACCATTTTGATAGGCTTAAAGAAAAAAAAAAAGCACGGTCCATCGGTTACTTAAATTTAGTAAGAAGAGTTAACATAAGTACTAATCAACTGATCTGTTGATTACCAGACATCAGTATTAGCTTTAGTCTGACAGTGTTCTGCAGTCACAGCAACCACTGGTGAGAAAGTGTTGCATATAAAGATAAATTACATGCAACGATTACCTGCAAAGGAGATAATATCTTAAATTTATGGGGTTAATCCTGGGAGATTTCCAATTGCTTTACTTATATTCCTAGCAAAACTAGGAGATGAGAGGTGCAAATTCTATCTCCTTGTACAAAAAACTGAGATTCAGAAATTAAGTAACTTCTTAATGGCTTACTGGAAGTATCAAGGTATTTTTCAGGTATTATCCAAAAATTCTTGGAGCATTTCTAGTAGGTGGCTAAGAAGATGGGTTACTCACTGCACTTTGCATGAAGGAACCATAACCACATGAAAATGATTTGCCTTGTATTATCCAGAAAGGCAGTGGCAGACCAGGAACAGAAAAAGGTCCTGAGACTACTGGTCCACCACCATGTTCTCTAAACCATAGAACAGATGGAATAAAAGCGAGTAAAAACTTGAATAATCAGATACTAATTTAATTTACCAAACACACGTATCCATTAGATTCAGTCATGGGCTTTCATTCTACCTTGAAGACATTTTCTTTATTTTTCAGTAGGAATCAAATATCCTGTTGAAAATTTAATAATCAATTGGGGGTTGGGTAGTGATTTAACCCATCTATAACAATGTAATTCCATTCCTCTAAAGCTGATATACTGGCCAATATTACTAAAATTTAAAACCTCTTTTTATTCCCGGAAGTTTTTGGCCTGGTAAAAGTTACTGAGCATTCCACCATGAAAATAGTCAATAAAATAATATTTCATGAGGTCTAAGCAGAGTCTGTTCTTCCAAAAATCAACAGAGTATGAAGAAAGGTACACACATTGGATATAGCCCTTTGGATAGCTGCCTTCTAATTCTAACTCTATGGAAAGGCAGAAACAATTTAGCAGATTTGAAAACTTTTTAGCTATTCAGAGAAATGAATTATTTAAGTCATCTATACTGCTGATTCAGTGGATGTCACTCACCACCCTCACTACCTTCACCTTTCATCCCACCTGGCAATCAGCAGATCCAGGGATGAATGCTGGAACCTCCCGTGAACCTATGCCATTGCAGGCTCTCATCTCAGTCACCTAAATGCAATCAGCCAAAAGACTAAAATAAAATAAAACAAAATAAAATAAAATCTCACCAGCAAGCTCATGACAGCAACAAGAAAGCCTCAACTGATCTTTATTATATTTTTATTTTACTCACTCTCATCAGGCCCAATTCTCAGTTCTCCCAATGATTTCTAATGTTGTGGTGATAAAAAAGGGGAAATATTCAGTTCAGGTTAGAATATATAGTAGTATTTCTACACTGTTGCATAATCTCATTTAATTGGCACCTAAATTACATAATGGCCAGTAGGAAGCAGAATTATTCTAGTCTATGTGGCAGACAAGGAGAAATGCATTTCTATATGCATGTTTAAATACATATACACATACTAGACTCTTGAATCCTCCTCACTGGCAGAAAAACACTACATTCTTGAAGCCGTTTTCCAAATGAAGCAACATTGCAGGCTTTATTATACAATGGACAAGCATTTGTATTTTACCCAGTATACAATTATGGTTAATATCCCTCTTCTTGGAAAAAAAGACAATTTAACAAATTAAGGATAATGTGCATCAGAGCAGTCTAACTGTGAAAATTAGATTTCATACCCAGAGCTTAAAGGATGAGAATGAGTTCAAAGGGAAACAGAGAGTAAGCCTTGGGAAGTTTCACTGGATCATTCTGGCTTTAGTTTTCCAATATAAGAAGCAGTAGGTAAGCATGGTTAGGAAGGCAAAGGCTAGATGTAGGGAGAAATGAATTAAGCAAGTAAACAATATTTACGCCAGTAACAATTTATAGAAAAGATTATAATAACCAAAGAAAATTATTGGTGAGGCTGTATCCATCAGAAAGAAAAACAACAGACAGTGGTGGAGTATAAAGCACTCTTGTTCCTAATGCCAGGTACAGCAGCAATTGCTGTTGGAAGTTCTTAAGAGTTCTAAGGTGAATGACATGCTCCATTGTTCCCATTTTACGAAGAGAAAAAATCCATAATCTAAACTATAAGTTGCTTCCTTCACCTGTGCAATGATTTGGCGATAGAGCAAGTTTTAAATTTTTATTCTCAAACTGATACTTAGTCCCTCTGCTTTGACAACACATGAATAAAATAAACAATAGAGACTCCCCAAAATAAATATCAAACAACATGTCTCACCAATATGACCAGACAAAAAGCTTCTAAAAAGAAGCTCAATCTATAGACAAAACTGCTATAAGTGTACTATTTAAGAATTTCTGGATCTTTGCCAAACACAACGCAAGTACCAAGTGCAATTTGCTATGGCTTATTGCCATCAAAGAACACCAACACCTAGGATAGGAAATGGCTTCAAGAGGGCTTTGGCCGATACTATACTACCAGGGAATTCTCTACAGTTGGAAAATTCTCAAATTCTCGGAAGAAATGTCTGATTCTAGTTTCAAAAACACATGGAACTATCATCAGCCTTCCTCGAAGTGAAAGAAATCTATATATAAATATTTAACTTCCCTGACACAGCAAGAGGTGTCAGGCAGCTACAGAGCTAAGTGCTGCATACTTGAGGACCTCTGGCCAGCGTTCAGCTGAGGCCATGAGGAGAAAGGAGCAGGGAGTTGGGAAAGGTCTGTATGGGCTCAACCTGTTCTGGGAAACCTATGTTACTATTCAAGTACCAACTTTTAAAAACCTCACTGTATTTCTTTTAAAGCGGGCCAATGTGTGGATACATTGTTTCCTTTTAAGAAGGCTTTTCCTTTAGCAGTATTTGCCCAAGAGTTTCCTCTGTACACACTGTTTTCTGAGCAATCAGAGTGAACAGCAGAGAAGAGGTCAGCAAAATGCAACCGGACACTTATATCCAGTGCTCAGAATAGCCCCAGTCCCAACTTGGCCCCTCCCTTCCCATCCGATAGGTTTTCATTCACTCCTTCTCAGAAATTACGTTTTATACCATTGTAATTATTAAAAAATGTCTACCAGGCCCCACTTTTTTTAGAAAAAAAATACTACCTTCTCCAGTACACATGAGTAGATCATCATCATATCCTCTAGCAAGAAATAGGTTTAAGTCATGATTTCATGTCTGTAAAATGTTGAGGTCTTGACTTCCAAAAAGACAAAAGCCACCATTTCATCATTTTAGTCTCTCTCTTCAAAAAACATAGTAGGGCCGGGCGCGGTGGCTCACGCTTGTAATCCCAGCACTTTGGGAGGCCGAGGCGGGCGGATCACGAGGTCAGGAGATCGAGACCACGGTGAAACCCCGTCTCTACTAAAAAATACAAAAAATTAGCCGGGCGTGGTGGCGGGCACCTGTAGTCCCAGCTACTCGGAGAGGCTGAGGCAGGAGAATGGCGTGAACCCGGGAGGCGGAGCTTGCAGTGAGCCGAGATTGCGCCACTGCACTCCAGCCTGGGCGACAGAGCGAGACTCCGTCTCAAAAAAAAAAAAAAAAAAACATAGTAGGAGAATGAAAAAGTTTGATAAAGCAGAGGTGTTTAGGACCTTCTTTTTCTTATCAGTATAAATATGTAAATGATATAAGTATGTCAATGATCTTTGCAAAATCAAAGAGGAGTAATACCAAGGATAAGATGAGAGGCTACATCATTTCATTAGAATAAGAGTACTAAGATAATAAAACTTTTTTCTTTTTCTTTTCTCTTTTCTTTTTTTGAGGCAAGGTATCACTCTGTCACCCGGGCTGGAGTGCAGTGGCACAATCACAGTTCACTGTAGCCTTGATCTCCTGGGCTCAAACGATTCTCCCACCTCAACCTCCCGAGTAGCTGGGACTATAGGCATGCACCACCACACCCAGCTATTTTTTTTTTTTTTTATTTCTCTGTAGACATGGGGTTTCGCCATGGGGTTTCGCCATGTTTTCTGGGATGTTCTTGAATTCCTGCCCTCAAGTGATCCTCCCACCTTGGCCTCCCAAAGTGCTAGGATTATAGGAATGACCACCACGTCAGGCCTTGAGAACCAAATTTCTAACAAAAAAATTTAAAAAATATGTAAGAGGATTATACAAAGTGATTCTACATATGCTTTATTTAGTTTATGTTATACATTTATTTATTCATTCTTTCTTTTAACAAATAATTAGTGACTATCTACCCTGTCCCAGACCCTGACATACATTCTTTACTTTTCCTGAAAGCACTCCTCCTGTAAACTCCATGCATTTTCAACAACACTCCCTCTTAATGTCCATCAGTAGACATGCGAATTTGTAGAATTATTCTTCCATTGGGACAGATGGGTGCATACTTCCCACTGCATTAAGTTTTGAATGGAAGACGAAAACCAGCACAATACAGCATAATAGCTCTAGGAGAGTACTGACCAAGCCTCAAAAATGGAGACACATTTCAACCAATACTGTGTTACTGCATTTTATAGTTTCTGAGTTGTTGGTTGAACTTGATGTCAAGAAGAGGCCCCTCCTCAAGAAGTCAGAGTTGCCAAGGTCTGCTGGGAGTTACCTAGCCTTGCAGAGCCAAAGCCTTATCTCAAAGGATAAGGTGGAGTTTGCTCTTTTCCCCTATTGCAAAATATGAAACTATTAAGTAATCTGTTTATATCATACAGATCCAAAATCCTGGCTGGCTTTTTTAAGAATAAAACATCCATAGGATTTTCCTCTGTTTTTGGAAAAAGCTACCTGGGACTGACTCTTCCTATCTCAGTCTTCATTCACGCTATGTAATCAGCAATTTCCCCCGTCCATGTTTGAAACGAAAAGCGAGTTGTTGTTCCTCGTGGTCAACACTTCTGGATCATTCTGGTAATGTTAATTTGTCATCTACAGACCAATTCTGTGGAAGCGTGGAAGGGCCTGGGTGGGAGCTGGGGCATTTTGATAAAGAAATAAATATGAGTATCTGAAATACTGACATTTTAAAATGAGTTTATCCACAGTAACCACTCTCCTCCTAAAAATGTTAACTTTACAAAATCACGCATAGCACAAGGTAACCGGTGGAAGAGTGGATTTAAAGGCTTCTATTTATTTTAAAGATTAAAATTGGCACTTGGTTTCATTTTGAAAGAGTATCTCTTTAAGCCATTAACACATGAAGAAAATTATGTGACAATGAGGTTTAGGCCTTTAAATATATGCCACATAGATAAATTCATTATTTAAACAGATGACTCCTCTTCTGACTCACTCTATGCTTAGTGAGTTTTGCAGTTGACGGTTTTCTATTAAGTTTTTAGAATGTGGATTAAGTGTCATGCCACCCACTGAGAGTAAAGTTGAACAAGGTGAACTGAGGGTGTGGTTTGAAGTCTCTCTCCTCAGAACCACAGCATTCGAAGGAACTAAGAGAGAATATCTAGCTCTTCTTGCCTTCAGGTTGAGCTGAATCCAATCACCCCAAATTAGGGGACCCTAAGCATTTTTAAAGCATGAATATTTCAAAGTAACAAGAACTATCAGACCTTAGTTACTTTAATAATCACTTATTGGGAGTACATCTTATTTATGCAGATAACGGTAAAAAACAAAGTTTTATTTTAAGTTAACTTTGCCAAGACTGTTTACGAACATTGTAAACTTCTATGTTTATCCTAGAAGCAAGAGAAATAACTACTTTCATAAAAGGAAATGTAAATAATAATATAAAGTGTTCCAGCTCCTTGCCTTTTGAATTCTGACCCTTAAAACTGAGGCATTCACTTCTGCCATAAATGTGCCAGGAAGCTACTTTAGAACAGAGGTAACAGTTTGCTTTTCTTCAAATACACTCTTCTCTATGCAATTAAAAATATGAGATGGACTCATATCCTTGGGAAAAAACATTCCCCTCAAAATGTGAATACTTCTTAGAGGTCTGTTTCTTCATTCTCAATCACTGGAACCATGGATGTGCCAAAAAACCCCTGTCCATTTCAACTATTTTATACTATCACCTAGAGCTACTATAAAAATCTAAGACCTTCCACCCACACCAGTAAAGCAAGGTGAAAAAGGGGGAGGGTCAATTGGGAGAACACCAAATTAAAAATGAAAAATTTTGTTCATTTCTCATGAACAATTACTATAATTTCAAAGCTAGTACTGTAAGACAGTCAGCACTGTTGAAAGTTACCCACAAAATAATCCATAAGCAATCTTCTTATGGGGCTCAGGACTCAGCAACAGGCAACTATCTGAGCATGTCTTGGAAGAAATGTAGTCAGCTCAGGTGCCAATCAACGTGAAAGACAGTCACTAAAATAGAGGTCTCATAAAAACAGGAAAATACACAAATCCATTTGGGAGGTTTAATCATCACAAAACCGACACATTTCTTGAATTTTACAGATGTTTCTACCACCTTTGGTTGTATTTCTGTTTCTTCATAAAGAATCCTGGCTACAGATTTGTGTGCTATTCATTTATGTTGTCGTCTCAATTTTGTGCTTGAAAATCAAGGGAAATACTTCAGGAAATGCACTTCTTAGTCAAAGCCTTAAGAAACAGTATACAATATCCTATTGCAGTAGAGTACTGCCAATCCTACAGACCTTACAAACTCAAGAAGTGATTTACATCTCTTGTAAACCTAGCTAGAACATTATTCTCAAAGGAAAACATACGCACACAGTATATGTCACTCCCAAGCTTTTTCTGCTTCAATTGTCTTAAAACTATAGGCTATTTGCTCAAAGCTACATTATTTCTTATATTCATATGCTATATCTCCTCTTTGCTTGTATCTCCTCTTTGCTGGTATCTCCTCTTTGACACTGGGACAGTGACGGAGTCACTAAAATCATGATTTAACATCATGGGTTCCAAGAATCTTAAGACAAAAGTTTTACTATTTTGCTTTCACCAGCTTGACATTTTCCCACAGCATGTTGTAAAAATGCAAGGAACCCATAAAACAATATGAAAGAAAATACTGTAGTTTCCGTTTTCCTAAGAAACTTAGGCATCAAATTCTTATTAGTCAGTCTCAAGAGCATAAATGCGGGAAGTTGAGGTGGGGGTGGAGGCGCCAATCCTCTAACACCACATGGGCAGAAGAAACTTACTAAAGAAAATGAGAAACAACATGATAGCCACACTATTCAAACTGTTCCAAGTGGCACAGGAGCATCACTTGCCCAGTACCTGGTGTTCAGTCTGCTTGAAGAATCACTCCAGAACATACAATACTGACTCTCTTTTTCCCAAGCCCACCACCTTCTGGTGCAAGTTTGGGGCTGGCACTAAATGCTTACCACATGGCACCGGTCAGGTCAGAATCTCCAAAACACAAATGAATTGTCTCTCAGGTGACTTTACAGGGTGGAATTGATCACGATTCACCTGCAAGGTTCATTTAACTTTGAATATTGCCTATAACCCTGATTTTTAAAAATCTCATTATAAATATTAATAATAACATATATCTGTGATGCCTCCATATAATTATTTTAATAAATATAAATTCAGCTTTGCCTTCTATCAAATAAATAGCATTATTCCCACATTATTGATAAGTCAGGAGACAGGAAAAGGGAATACCCTCTGAAAGTATTATAGCACCAGATAAAACATGACTCTTCTTTAGTTTTTAACAGGCACTAGGAAACAACAGCAAAAGAGATCCTTGAAGTTTTTTAAATAAAAAATGCTTGTCCATCTTTTCCTAACTGACAGTCATCCATGATTATCACTCTTAACATCTTCAGCTTAAACCCATTTTTCCTGCAACAATGGTATCATTATCCTTCTGTAATATCTATATCTTTATACTACAAGCTACAAGAAAGAATATTAAAGATGCTGCTGAATATATTTATATAAATCGAGCAGCTTTCTTGAATTAGTCATTGGAAGGTGGTTAGTATTATCTGGTAAAATGTTATTTTTGATGAAGAGGCACAGCTAACATAGGCACTTACTTTAAAATAAGACTTTTTTTAAACCAGGCAAGACCCATATTGAATCACATTTTGATGGTCCAGTGAAGTTCTTAAAATTACTTTCTGTGTTGAAGCAAAATGTAGAGATTGATGAAATTCTATAGAAAAGGTTTGGTGTTTCATTTTAAAAATGTAAGATATATGAAATGCATGAATGTTATTATCTATAGAGACATATGTATGTCAACAGACACTTTCCCAGACCCATAAAGCTCACCTTCTACTTCTTCTTCATCACACACATGCTTGAGGAAGGAAGCCCCTCTGTCCAGGACAGCTTCATCCTCCATCCTATAGTAATAAAAAAGAAAAAAAGAATGCTCAGACTTCTCCTGGAGCGAGCCACTTGGAGCAGCCCAGCTTCTGGGCAGGTTAACCTGCAAGCTGTTGTTCATGTTAGCAGGGCAGAGTCACTCTTCTTCTGGTGTCTGCTACTGCTTCACGCAGCTCCTCTCATCTGGTGCTCGAGAATATGCCGGTCCCACATAGCTTCAGTTCTAACCTTGAGAGGGCACCCACATAGACAGGTAAGAGTAAATAATCCCAATCCTGTAGGCAGGACGTTGGGGGCTCTCTCCTTTAGGGTTTTAAAATTCTTTTTAAAAAGGATGAAAGCAAAAAAAAAAAAAAAAAAAAAATACCAAGAGAGGAAGTTTGGTGTGTCTGGAGTGCTCGTGATGATCGTTTGTGGAAATCCAGCTTCAGTGCTTAGCTCTTTAAACACCCACTGCATAAAATGTATACCCTCACACACACACACATGCACACCCACCCACACGCAGAGAGCGACAGGGAGGTAGGCTAGTGCACAGTGGGAGCCTAGCTTCCAGCCAGCCTCTTAATACCAGCACAGCCCAGTATTCTCTGTTGAGTGGCAAGCTTTGAGTCACATGTTGGCCTTACGGAAATCTGACATCTGAGGATTATCCAGCAACCCGGCTTCGACAATACACACAGATACATGCCACCCATTCATTCATTTTCCACATTCTTATCACACATCTTTCTCTATGTATATCTGCCCCGTTAACTCTTCCCTGAAGGGCACAAAGTTCTTCATTTTGTAACCACATTATGCTGTCCTCCTGTCTCCTTACATAATAGGATCTACTCTGCAATTTCATATGCTAAATAAGACCTCAGAATCCATCCAAGGAATGACAGCGTTTTTAGGGCCTCCCGATGCCAAACATGCTTCTAGTTTATAGAATGAGTTAAGGTTTATTTCCATATTCTGCAGCTCCTTTTCATTGCATTAACTTTGATATACAGAATTCCATGAGGTCTATTTATAGTGAAAGCAGAAAGAAACCCTGAATTGCTCAAATGCTGCTTGTGTAGTACCAGTCTAGAAACAAAGAACTTTCTCTGGGGACAGCTGCTCTATGTCATACCGTACATGAGCCCTGCCAGAGAACCAAATGTTCATTCTGTATTCTATTCATCCAATTATATGCTCAGGCATTGAATATTGTAGGTCTGTTTTCCATATTGTCTGTATAACTTATTCTTGTGCTTCAGATATTTGTTATAATCTATGTGGATGTGCATTGAATTCATATTTTTGTCCTTACTATTTTAGAAGCATATCTATCTCACAAAGCAACCATCACAACATAAAAAGTGAGAAATTTGGTGTCAGGTAGCCCCCGGTTTAAGAAATCTAGCTCTACCACTTAACAGGTGTGCTACCTGGAGCAAAGTTTTTAGCTTTTTTAAGCCTCAGTTTTTCCATCTATAAAACTGGGGTAATAATATCAACCTTGCATTGACTCAACACAATAATATCAACCTTGCATTGATGGCTTTGAGATTCAAATTAGGTAACATACCTAAAAGCACACAGTGCAGGACTTAGCACATACTACATGTTTAATTACTGTAAATTTCCTTCCTTTCTGTTTCCTTCCTTTTCACCCTGACCAATCAATGGTGGACAATAGCATTAAGAAACTCATCACCTCTGGACACTTGCAAGATTTCTTCTTTCAATAATATTGGCCTTGTATATAATAGTCCATCCTGATATACATCATTTTCCTTCTCTATATTCAAACTAAAAATAGAAAGCTGAATGCAAGCAGGATATGGCTTGGCCATCAAGATTCCAGTGGAAAATAAAATTCCTTGAAGATTTGAGGCTGGGTGTGGTGGCTCACACCTGTAATCCTGGCACCTGTAATCCCTCAGGAGGCCAAGGCAGGCAGATCACTTGAGGTCAGGAGTTAAGAGACCAGCCTGACTAACATGGTGAAACCCCGTCTCCACTAAAAATATAAAAATTAGCAGGCACGGTGGCACATGCCTGTAATCCCAGCTACTCGGGAGGCTGAGGCAAGAGAATAACTTGAACCCAGGAAGCAGAGGTTGCAGTGAGCCATGCCACTGCACTCCAGCCTGGGAGAAAGAGTGAGACTCTATCTCAAAAAAAAAAAAAAAAAAAAAAAAGCTTAAGAAGTCAAGTCATTTACCAACTTCCCTAAGCCCCTGGTTCCCATGAAGATTAAATGATATAGTATATTCACTGGTTCAGCAAATATTTATTTAGTGCCTGCTATGTTCCTCATACTCTTCAGAGAGAGGGAAATACATCTGTGAATCAGAGAGATAAAGTTCCCAAGAATTAATAGTGAATAGATGAACAAGGTAATCTCAGATAGCATTAAGTGCTTTGTGGAAAATAAAATGAGGCAGGGACTGCTTGGCACAGGGTGGTTCACATGAGGCTTCTGGATGACAACTGAGCAGAGACAAAAATGACAGGAAGGAATCAGCACTGTGAATATTTGCAGGCAATGTGTTCCAAGCAAAGGGAACAGCAAGTGCAAAGGCTCTAAGATGAAGACAAGTATAGGATGAAACTCGAACAGGAACAGAAACAAAGTTAGTACGGCTGCACAGGGCCAGAAGGTCAACTTTAGAGATGACACTGATTGGGCCACGAAACCAGTGAAAGGAGTCAGAATTGTAGGGGTTATGGGAGCCACTGAAGAGTCTAAAATGGAGAGTGACTTGAACTGTTTTCCATTTTTAAAAGATTACCCTGGCTGCTATGTGAACAATGGACAGTAAGGGGACAAGAGAAATTAAGAAATTATCGAAGGAGCCAGGGGAAGGCTATGGGAGAAACAAGTTGCTGGGGAACAAATCGAGTTCTATTTAGCCACTTTAAGAATAAGATGCTTATTACACATGAAAAATGAGCCATCGGGCATACAAGTAGATGTCTGAGTCTGGAGCTCAGAGGCTCAGGATTAGAGATAAAAATTAGGAAATCAATGAATAAAGCTGGTACCTGAAGCTATTACTGGACGAGATCATCCAGGAAGAAAATGTAAAAATCAAGGAGTGGACCTAAGACCAAGTGCTGAGGCATGCCAACATTTATAAGCAGAGCAGAGGAACAAAAACAGTCAATGAGGTAAGAATCCAGGCAACAGTGATGTCAAGAAAGTGACAAAAGGAGGAGAGTACTGCTACAGAGTGGCTGAGAAAGATGGAAAGAGATGTAAAAAGCACTTTGGTCATGACCACCAATGTCTTCTAATTGCCAAATATAATTTTTACATACCACACACAGTAGCAGACACAGAGGAGGCACTCAGTAGTTCTCTTTTCTCTTTCCTGCATTCATTCATTCAGTAAATATTTACTGGATACTACTACTATGTTGCAGGCACAAGCCAAGGCACTAGAGTTACAGTGAGCAAGACAGACAAGGTGCCTAATGCAATCACATCCACCTTCTCAGCAATCCAGGCAAATAAGTTCAAAAGGCAAGAATCCATCCATTATACATTTGTAGACATAGATAAGGATGACAGTTTAATGAGGAAATTTTCTTAAAAGACCTCCGAAGCACAACAAAATCCTGAAGCCCTGTGCTACTGCACGTACATTAACGGTGCCAGCTCCCCTTTAGAAAAAAAAGTGGTTTAGCTCACATTAACCCTTTCCAGTCCTATCAGAACTAACCCTTTCCAACCTATAGAATCCAACACAATTTCATGTGGAACATCATTTCTGCACTCCACCATTAATCAAACTGGTCCTAAAGTCTTTTGTTGCCTTTTTTTTCAAATTTCCTAACTAAAATGTTTAGCCTTGTGCCTAAGCCATTCCCAAAATTGCATGCAACAACAAAAGAAGTAAAAGGAGAAAAGCTGACACAGTGGCTCAGCCTGTAATCCCAATGCTTTGGGAGGCTGAGTGGGAGGATTGCTTGAGGCCAGGAGTTCCAGACCAGTCTGGGCAACATAGCAAGACCCATCTCTGAAATTTTTTTCCAAATTAGCTATGTGCAGTGGTGTGCACCTGTAGTCCCAGCTACTTGGGAAGCTGAGGTGGGAGGACTGCTTGAGCCCAGAAGTTCAAGGCTTCAGTGAGCTATGATTAGGGCACTGCATTCCAGCCTGAGTAATGCAGTGAATTCCCATCTCTAAAAGGAAAAAGAAAATCAGAAATAAAGAGAAAATGAAAACCAGCAACAACTGGAGGGGATAGTAGAAAAGTTCAGAAAAACCCTCTTCCTAGGCTGAGAAAAGCATCCAGCCTAACTGAGGCACTGTCACTATGTTCCATCTGAGTTAGAGAGAGAGAATAATGATTGGTGCATTCCTTGGCTCTTTGATGCATATTTCACATTCCCTCCAAGACTATACATAGCAAGTAATTAGAAACTTCGTTCTTTCTGACAGACAATGCAGAGCATCTCAAAGCAGCCTCTTCCCTGTAGGAAGCAAAAAGAGGTGAGTGAGGCAAATGGAAAATATAAAACCTGCACACCCACAGCGGCCTTTCTCCAGAGCAGCCCTCATGCCTGCTTAGAAGTAAGTCCAGCCGGTTGCACCTAGGCTTCTGCACAAAATACAGGAATTCGGCACCTTTTCTTCATCTTTACACCACAAATGTCAATTATTTGGGTTCGTGTCCCTCCCCACTGCAAATCCTCTCAGCAGTTGCTTGCTATTATTAGTAAGACAGAGATATCTTTTAAAATAACCATCTGATCCAACTAGTTCCTCCTTCTATCAATAGGAAGAAATTAACTCATCCAGTCCTTAATCAGGCCCTCAATCCCATTCTTAAAAGTTCTTTCATACAACCTGCATTTGCTGAAAACAAAGAAGGGAAGAACATGTTTCTAAAAAGCTC
Organism: Hylobates moloch; assembly: GCF_009828535.3. NCBI lineage: Eukaryota > Metazoa > Chordata > Mammalia > Primates > Hylobatidae > Hylobates > Hylobates moloch. The sequence goes on from NW_026652277.1 coordinate 61,032,821, forward strand.
CCTGGGTTGCTCACATCACCAGCATGAGGCAAAGTTCAGAATAGATTTGGAAGCTTCTCACCAGCATCACGGGGATAAGGGTCACACCAGTCAGTATAAAATCCACTCAGGGCCAATAATGCCTTCCCTCAGCCAGGCCTCTGACCATACAAGTTATACCCTTTCTACAGAAGTCCACACCCAAAGCAAGGTTTTTCTTATTCTCTGTTATTCTGGGACACCAAAATGATTTAACTGTAACACATGTCAAATCTACTGCCAAATGGACCGGCTTTCACCAGCCGGTCCTAATCACCGAGCAGGCTCGTAAGGGTGACTTAAGCCCAGCATGAGAAACATTTGTGCAAAACTGTCAGCCATTGGGTCTTGAGCACCCATCTACATTCCACCCCTCTAAGTTCCCACCCCCAGAGCCCATGCCAACTGCCAACGTGCTCACCAGCTAGTCCACACAGCGCAAGCAGCTGCCACTCAGCCAGTCAGCACGTGGCAGGCCGCCAGCACACAAGTTTCAGAATGCAAGCCTGCCCCGTCACAGTGCTGCTAAAGGTTGAAGGTCTTGGAGTGTGCTAGCCTTTAGATTCGCCTCACTTGCCCTCCCACCTCTCTTCTCCCATCCCTCCCCTGTTACGCCTCCCACTGTAGCATTTCACTTGTCTCTATAGTAACAGCATCTGCTTTCAGGGTTAAAACTTCACACAGCACATTTCTCCTCCTAGCCCAAGCTTTTGCCAAAGGATGCAGTAGCAAAAAGCCTGCTGCTTTACCGTGAAGCCACCTGTCTCCCTGCCACCCAGGATGGCAGCTACTTTGTAAACTGTAGGATGAAAGCGACTGCAGTACTGAGCCCAGGGGAAGCGAAACAGAGCCTCCAACCTTGGCACACTGGCTGGTGTGTAGCGGATCCACTCTGGGGTTTGTATACCCAATCCCAGAGCTAGCCCGCTGTCTTCCACAGCCTGCTTTGCACCTAACGGTGCTGCACATGGATCAAGTTCATAGCAGGGCTTTTTGATTGCATCCCAAAAGGCATCGGGGATGGCACCCTAGAGAGCAGCAGGGCACCAGTGTTTAGCATGCCCATACCAGAGTTTAATATCACTGGTTCTCTCCGTGCATGCAGCTTAAAGTTTATTAGCTAATCTTGTATTTCAACTCATCCCACTTTATCCTCACCAGCTTGGTCTGTTTATGACATCCGGTGAACCCCATAATCTCTCACTTCACACAGCTTTCTGGTGCGTAGCCAATGTTTAAACAGTTCTTTACACACATGCCCACACACACACACCAAAGTGACGCACACAGGGGAGTGACCAATGCTAGCAAGTGAAGAGTTTTATTATTAGCCATTTTTGCCATGAAAACTAAGTGTATACAAGGGCCTTTACTTGAGGACTGCAGTCTCAGAGTTCAAAAGCAGGCTGTCCCTGTTACTTGGCCAATCTTGGATCAGATGAAAGACAAAAATCAGCATTTCACAGGTCTTCTTCAGGAGCTATACAGAATATAACAATCAGTACCGACATCTAAAATTATACACTCATACATACATTTCTGAGTTCTATTCCCTATTCAAATCATGTTTAAGAAGTGGGGGACTATTCCCATTATAAACCATTTGCAAACGTGATTTTTTTTTCATGATTCTAAACTTCACAGCTTTTAATGGTGTTTTTGTTGTTCTGTAAAATCTGCTCTGCGCATTTTCAACATACACATAAAGAACAAGACACAATTCTCTAAGCCCCAGGCGACAGGGAAGAGCGATCTCAGTGGCTGCAAAGTGCACTGCCATCTTTTGGCAACATGTGTTCACTACAGGGAACCAAAGGGCAAGAAAAAGTGCAACCATTCCTTTTAAAACTTCACAGGGGCTAAAAAAAAAAAAAACTTCACAGGGGCTCTAAGAAAGCCTTTCATTCCCACAGGAAGTAAGACAGAACACAGTTGCTGACTTAACTGTGCAGACTGCTGGAGCTCTGGACATCCATACTGGGGGAAAGGGACATCGGTGCAACAAAACTGACAAGCATGACTGATGGCAGTGATGACTCCCGGAGATCAGCCAGCAACAAAGCGAAGCAAATCTCCTTCCCAGAGCTCAGGAGCACCCTAATCAGCCTGGAAATTTACACGGGCCCAGGGCCAGAGGGAAATAGGTGAGAGCCCCACACAAAATCAGACTCAGAGAACTGGATAAAAGGTGAAAATGCAATCCAGAGCAGGATCACGCCAAATCTAATTCTGGATTTATGAACTGTATTAAAAGTTCATTTGTACTCTTGGGCACTTATCCCAGAGAAATAAAAACTTATGTTCACCCAAAAACCTGTACATGAATGTTTACAGCAGCTTTAAGTATAGTAGAAAACTCCAGTTAATCCACGTCTTTTAACAGAAGAGTGGTGAAACTATGGTACATCCATACCATGGAATACTGCTTAGCAAGAAAAATGAACAAACTATTGATACATACAACAAACTGAATGAATTTCCCGGGGGTTATGCTGAGTGAGAAAAGCTCATCCCAAAAGGTTACAAACTATATAATACAATTTATATGGAGTGACAAAATTTTAGAAATGAAGGACAGATTTAGGACGGATTCATGTTTGCCAGGGGTTAAAGATGGAGGTATTTGTTGTTAACAAGGGCAACACGAGGAACCCCTGTGGTTGGCTCTATTCAGTATCTTATCTGTGGATACATGGATCAACACAGGTGATAAAACTGTATAGAACTTAATACAGACAGAGAAGAGAGAGAGAGAAATTAGTACAAGTAAAACGGGAAATGTGAATAAAGTTTGGTGAATTGTATCAGTGCCAATACGCTGGTTATGACATTATACTACCTCTTTGTAAAACGTTAACCTTGGGAAAATCTGGCGAAGTGGAGCTTTTCTGCACCAGTAACCTCTCTGTATAATTTCTCAAATATGCATTTGAATCTACAATTATCTCAATAAAATTTTCAATTTAAAAAAGCTCATTTGTAACTCTGTTTTTTAATTTCCCCTAGAAACATTATTCTACATGGTGGTCGGATACAGTCAGCTGGTCCACCAACACAGATGCAGAATCAGACAAAACTGAATACAAAATCCCAGATGCATACTTTGTGTGTAAGCTTAGAAAGTTAACTAACCTCTCACTTCAGTGTCTTTTAAAATGAGCTTATATCACTTCAGAAGTTAGTTTAGGGAATTAAATAATTTCCTAAATAAATCCAACCAGTTTTAGTTAAGTCAAATATAAAGTTCATAGGGCCCAGAGAATAGAGTGTTAAGACTCCTACAGACACAGAGGTCATGATGCTGTCTCGTGAGCAAATGCACGGGATTTTTGACGGGGGAGACCACAGATAAACTGTCCCTTCAACTGTCAGGATCAAACTCTCCCTTTCCATCTTCTCCATGCTAGGGCTAGGTCTCCTAAACTCTGTCTTAAGGCTGGAGCAGGCTCAACAACAAAGGGCAAGAAAATAATTGATAGGAGGATGGAAACAGACTCTGGGGTGAGAAAAGGCTCAGAGGCCAGGGGAGGTGACAGATGAAGGAAGAAAGTGCTGTGGGGGACGGTATGAAGTGCTGAAAGGAGGACTTCGTTCATGACTCCTCAGGACATTCCCTGACTTAGCCTATACTCACACTCACATGCTCCTTAATATTTTTAATGGACCATTTCATGTGCTTCCACAAAGACCGTGTGCTGCTTCTGACCAGAGTTCCATTGTAGAATAGAGTAGTCTCCTTCCTAAGTCAGAAACCAAGTACTTTGTCCTTCCAACATTTTCTCAGAGGTTTTACTGTTACAGACAGGAAAAACTCTAAACTCCCTTCTAAACTCTTTTAGCTTTCAATCACCCTTCTTCAAGTCTTGTTGCGTGAAAATCAGAAAGATCCTAAGACAGGAATCAGGCAAGACGAAAAGGCTGGGCTCCTCCATATGAGACACCAGCACAGAGGATGGCGACGGGCACGTTCATCCTCTGTCCCCTCCTCCCCACCACCATCGGCTCTTCAACCAAGAGCCAGACCCAAACCAGCAGCAGAGTAAGGAAAGAAGAGCAAAGGGAGGAAGGGATGATACCCCACAGGACAACCACGGGAAAGGGAATATCTACAGCTAAAAGCCCACCCTGTAAGGCAGCTGTTAGTCAGTGGATGCCCCAACATGCTCAGGTTTGATGTGAGTGGAGGATGGCTGGATTCCCATCTGCCTTCTCACCAGTGGTTTCTCTCTGGCCTCCCCGGATCTGAACTCATTCCCCTTCTAAACCATCCATTTATAAAACACACTTTGGTATCTCTCCTTTTAAAGAGCCTTCAGTGGTTCTTCATTACATGGAAGATGAAATCCAACTTGCTTAACATGAAATGTAAGCTCAAGTCCTACTATCCCCACGCCATACACCCTGAACCGTCCACCACACCTTCGTGTACATGCTATTTCCTCTAATTAATATATCATCTTAGTTAACCCATTCTTCAAAACCCAACTTAAGATCCAACCTCTCCAGAAGCCTCTCTACATTATCAGACATACCCTTCCCTGAGCAGAGCTATGCTCCTTCCTCTGTTCTCCATTGGCTTCCTGAATGTGCCTGTTTCTCATATAGCACATTACAATGCATTGTCATTATAACTTATCATCACTCAACTGTACTTGGGCATGTCATGGCTCTTGTCCCCACCACATTATGAGCTCTTTGAGAGCAAATATTGTCTTTCTAAAGTTTTTCTACTTCTAGTGTCAAGCATAGTCACTACACATAGTCTACTAACTATGTGTAGTGACTATGTGTGGTGACCATGAATCAATCAATTAATCAATTGATTCAGTGACTATGAATCAATCAATCAGTCAATCAACCAGTTAGAAACAGGCACAGTGAGGGCACATACATGTTTGGTATTAAGTGGATCTCTAAGTCTAAAGGCACTGAATGTGTATTTCAAACAACATAAACCCCATAAACAAGCAAATTTCCAATTACTTAGCCTGTTATTCAACTGAAGAAATAGTGATTTGTTCCAAAGAAAGGGGGGAAAATGGCTGTGCTATACTCCCTGAAGAGTATTATGTTTATGGTTGAATTAAGGGACTTTTCAAGGATATTTTTAACTATATAATTTTCTCTTTATAGACTAACATTAGATCTTAGCTCTCCACACAGACTGTAACTATACACTCAAATGTAGGGGTCAAATTAAATTCAAATGAGAATTTCCCCTTGTCTGCTAAAAAAAAAAAATTAAGAGGTACCTGTACCTGCCACATATTTGGTTCTAAATAAAAGTTTGTTCCACGAACAGAAGAATGAATGAACTTAAAAATAAATCACACCACAAACTACTTTAAATAGCCAGAAGCAAAGCCTGGCACAGTGGCATATGCCTAAAGTCCCAGCTAGCAGGAAGGCTGAGGTGGGAAGACTGCTTGAGCCCAGGAGCTTTGAGGCTGTAGTGCGTTACAATCATGCCTGTGAATAGCCACTGCACTCCAGCCTAGGCAACATAGTGAGATCTATCTCTAAAAAAATATCATAAATACCCAGAAGCAGCATGAAAGTTATAAGAAAGTTCAATTTTGTTCATCAGGCCTGCAACTGGACAAATAAAACTCTGTAATGTGTTTAGGTAAACCTATAAAGAAGCTGGATGGCAGCTACCTGCAAATAAAATTAGGATTCAAAATGTCAATATAAGCCTTAAGCTCTAGAAATTGTAGCTTAATTTTATGTTTATACACAGTCAATGATAAATTATTTGTAGTAATTAGCACGGCAATAGCATGGATAACTAAAATCCTCAGTTAATTCATATTCATTGTAGTCTGTGACTTTTGCACATTTACTGTGGATTTCACAGTGATCTCAGATCAGATGCAGATTGGCAGGCAGATGGGGACTGAAGAGCAGGAGTTTGTTCCAGGATACAGGGCTGGGAGTCAGCTCCATGGCACCTGATCAGGTACAGCCCCTGACCCACCCACCTCTAACACACAGAACTGACATTGGAGAAGATGCCTTCTGAAACGGGTTTAGCCAAACCTTCCTACCTCTACCCAACATGGCAACCACAGTGTTCACATCTCCCATCCTGAACCACCACCCAGCTGGCAGGGATGAGGCTCCTGAAATTTTATTAAGTTCTTGCTACATGTCAGTCAGTGTGCTAAGCAACATACATGCATTATTTCCTTCTGGATGCCATCTTATTTTATCTGACTCAGTAACAGGGAAAGAACTGAAGGTTCTAGCTAAAGGATGTCAATACCTATAACAATGCAGGAACTGAGATTAGGGACTTTCATTATCTATTATTTTTTTTTTTGAAACGGAGTCTTGTTCTGTCGCCCAGGCTGGGGTTCACTGGTACGATATCAGCTCACCGCAACCTCCACCTCCTCGGTTCAAGCGATTCTCCTGCCTCAAGTAGCTGGGATTATAGGCACGTGCCACCATGCCCAGCTAACTTTTGTATTTTTAGTAGAGATGGTGTTTCGCCATGTTGGCCAGGCTGGTCTCCAACTCCTGACCTCAGGTGATCCACCCACCTAGGCCTCCCAAAGTGCTGGGATTACAGGCGTGAACCACCGCACCCGGCCCACTATCTATTAATTTTTTAAGTCACATTTTAAATACTTACTACATGCCAAGTACTAAGCTAAATACTCTGTGATGATTATTTAATTCAATCTTCATGACAATGCCATGAGGTAGGGACTTTTCACACACCCACTTTAAAGTTCTAATTTTGAAGTTAAATAATTTGCCCAAAATCACATAGGACATGTGATGAGAAGACCAGGCATGCAGACTAATTTAGCAGTCCACAGTTTTAACCCCTCTACTATACTCTTTCATAATTAACTCATCAATGCCCACCAAGGACTATCTTCAAGAATATTTTTTCATAATGCTGAACTCACATATATGCCTTCTTATAATTTCAAATTACATCACTTACCTCTTTCCCCACTTTGGTGTGCCTACTGGCCAAAGATTGGAGCATCCTGGAGCAATCCCCCCCAAGTTAATGTCTTTATTTTTATTTAGCAAACACTTGGGTAGTGCTTACTATGTCCTAGTTACTACTGTAATTGCTTTACAAATATTATTAGCTCATTTAATACAACAATCCAATGAGGTTTGTACTGTTTTTATCACCATCATATCTGAAACACAGAGAGATTAAGTCACATGCCCAAAAAAACCACACGGCTATAACTGTTGATATCAGGATTCAAACCCAGGAGGACTGGCTCCAAAATCTGTTCTCTTACCCACTCAATGTCAAGCTGCCCCCTTTTAGCCAATTTGACCGATCCATTAAAACTCTCCAAATATCTTGGGGAGTCTTGAGCCCTGGCAGTTGAGGAACAAGAGCGGGAGGAGGAAGTCAGGACCGACACCTACAGTGGGTCAGTGTTCGCAGGACCAGGTTGTGGATGAGATGGGGCTGTGAGGATTCAGGCTCTTAGGAAGGGGCTGAGAGGATCAGGCTCAGAGAAGAAGCGGCTGTGGGGACCCGGGCTCCAGACGGGACTTAGGGAACGGCGATGGATGTGAGTTCTCCAGCATCTGAGAGAAGTCGGTCTGGGAGGAACAGGATTGTGAGGACCCGCATTCCTAAGAGGAGAGGAGCGGAAAGGAATGAGGTGTGAAGACATGGGCTCCAGAGAGGTAAAAGTGGGGCAGTGAGGACCTGGGCTCCTAAGTGGCTGAAGAAGGACAGTGAAGACCCGGGCTCCTAAGGATCAGAAACGGGGCCACGAAGACTCAGGTTCCTGAGGGGCAGAAGCAGACAGAGAAAATCTGAGTTTGGAAGGGAACAGAAGCGGGCAGTGAAGACGGGCTTCTGTGGGAATGGGATCTGGGCTTTGAGACTCCGAGTTCCTGAGTCTCGGAACAGAGCTGTGAGGACCCAAGCTCCTAAAAGCGTTGGATCTAAGGGACCATGGATGTGAGATCACCCTACAAAGGAAAGGGAAAGTGCGGCCTACTTGGCTTTGGGCAGGCTTTCCTTGTGTCGGATACTCAATCTAGGAGGTCCACATGCAAGCATCTTCATTTTCTGCTTCATTCTTGGGAATCAGATGTAAAGTTGAAAATAGTTTGAACTCAGTTATATACTTGATAAGTTCTTTAAAACCCATTCCACTCAACCCTGATTGAGCACAGATCTCTGCATCTCAAATAAAAGAATGTCAGTGCAGGCTGGGCGCGGTGGCTCACGCCTGTAAAATCAGCACTTTGAGAGGCCGAGAGGCAGGCGGATCACGAGGTCAGGAGATTGAGACCACAGTGAAACCTTGTCTCTACTAAAAATACAAAAATTTGGCCGGGCACGGGGGCAGGCACCTGTAGTTCCAGCTACTCGGGAAGCTGAGGCAGGAGAATGGCGTGAACCCGGGAGGCGGAGCTTGCAGTGAGCCGAGATCACACCACTGCCCTCCAGCTTGGGTGACAGAGGGAGGCTCGGTCTCAAAAAAAAAAAAAAAAAAAAAAAAAAAAGAATGTCAGTGCAAAACAAAAACAAAAATAAAAACTCTAGGAACCTGGGATCACAAATATGAAACAGACCTTTAGTGAAAGAGTAGACTCACTGAATAATTAGAGTATATAGACCCCTGACATTCATGAACATCCCCTCCCCAGGCCCATTTTGCAAATTCCCCAATTCACAAGTATCACATCTGCCAGCTCAGCCTCGGCTCACCACTTGGCCACACGGTTCTCCACCAAAGCACAAACCCACTACATGGTATGACCCTCTAGGGCTACTAGCAAATAGTTGAAATCACAATTGTTAAATTCACACATGCCAAGGAACTACTGTATCAAAACCTGGAAGAGTGTATCACTCACCATGTGTGCTGCACTACTAAGCAGAAAAATAACCTTTATCTCATAAACTTGATGAGCATAGTTCACTATTACAAGAACATTGAAGACATTTCTCGTCTGTGTTCCCTTATTAAAATGTCTCTTTCCACAATGCTGTTCAAAGTTTATCCTTCATTTTTCCCAAGAAATCTCTCAGTGTACACTTGTGATCTAATTTTCCAAAGTTTAACTCATTTACTCATTCATTTATTCAATTTATTGAGTGTCTGCTATGACTAGGCATTATTCTAGGCACTAAGGATGAATCCATGGTGGGAAACAGACAATACCCAAAATTTAAAAATCAGCTGCATAATGTGTTAAAAGTTGATACTGCAATGGAAAAATGTAAGCAAGAAAGAGATTTAGGGAATGTTGGTTAAACTGGGGAGTGATGCAGTTTTAAATAGGTAGTTAAGAAAGGCCTCAACACTCGGAGTGATAGTTGAGCAAAGATTGAAAAGGGTAAGGAAGTGAGACTTGCAGTTATGTGAGAGAACAACAAATGCAAAGGCCCTGAGGCAGGAAATAGCCTGGAAGATTACTGGAATATCAAGGCCAGTAGGTGGTGCAGTGAGCCAGGAGGGCTGGAGATAAAATCAGAGAGGTGAAGGTAAAGGAGAGGCAGGCTGCTTTGGGTCTGGAAGGCTACTGCATGAAGGGCTTTGGTGTTTACTCTGAACAACTAGAAAGCCACTGGAGGGTCTAAGCAATAGAGTGATAGTTCCTCAAGCTTATAGTCTTTACCTAAGTCTCTGTCATTATATAAACAATTCCATTAAGGTGCTTCCTGAAACCTGCTTAGAAGGTCTTTCTGGGGCCACAGCTAGTGTAGCACAGAGGTTACAGGTGGGGTCTGCTGGATCAGAATCCTATAGCACCATGTCAGAACTTGACCCAATCCTCTGCAGATCCAAAAATGAATCAACACACCTTAGGAGACTTCATCCCGAGGGTTCAGAGCCTTGACATTGACTTCTGCCTTGTGAACATGCTGAGCAATGTTTCAGTGCTCATGACAAAGGCCAATCTGCATTAACTTGTTAATATAATCTTTATCAACTTCTGCCAAACTAGCTTCAAAGTTCATGACTCAAGTTGTTGCCACTTGAATCCTCGCCTACCTAAATCTGCCCCAGGGATGGCAACACGTAGTGTTAGAAGATGCCAAAACAGATGATTAATATGTCGATATCATGAGAATAGCATAGAGTTTATTGCTGGTGTCTTTTTTTTTAACACCCACGATTCAAATTGATACCTTAAATAAAAAAGGAATACATTTAAAGTTGTTATAAACTATGAGTTTTCTGATTCCATGGTTACACTGACTGCACTTTGGGGGAAAACGCCCTGAGCTTGTCATCCTTTGCCGTAAGAATGACATCCCTTGTTTGGTTCTAGCCGCTTGTTTGTACAAACAGGAATGGTCCACATTGTGGAAGGATGTTATATCCCAATTTAAAAACACTCTTCTTCATAGTGAAAAGCAGTAAGATGATCCTCAAAGAGTTAAAAGAAGAACTATCTACCATTCAACCCAGCAATCCCATTACTGGGTATATTCCCAGAGGAATATAAATCATTCTACCATGAAGACGTATGCACACGAACGTTCACTGCAGCACTATTCACAATAGCAAAGCCATGGAATCAACCTAAATGCCCATTAATGACAGACTGGATAAAGAAAATGTGGTACCAATATACCATGGAATGCTATGCAGCCATGAAAAAGAAGAAGATCATGTCTTTTGCAGGAACATGGATGCAGCTAGAGGCTATTATCCTCAGCAAACTAACCCAGGAACAGAAAACCAAATAGTGCATGTTCTCACTTGTAAGTGGGAGCTAAATGATAAGAACTTATGAACACAAAGAAGGAAACAACAGACACTGGGGTCTACTTTAGCGGGGAGGGTGGAAGGAGGGAGAGGAACAGAAAAGATAACTATTGGGTACTGGGCTTAATACATGGGTGATGAAATAATACGTGCAACAAACTCCCACGACATGCGTTTACCTCTGTAACAAACCTTCACATGTACCCCCAAACCTAAAATAAAAGTTAAAAAAATAAAATAAAAACACTCTCCTTAACTCTGAGAGAAAAAAGGACACCCATAAGACATAACTATCTAATGTGACACATGGATTGAGATGCTAATTCAAACAAATCAACTGTTTAAAAAACTATTTTGAGACAATCAAGGAAGCTTGGATATTAATTGGGTATTAGATGGTACTAAGGAATTATTATTAATTGTATTAGCTATGATAACGGTGGTGAGGTTATATATATTTTTAATGTCTTTAGAGGCATATGTCAAAGATGTTGCAGGTTCGGTTCCACTCCACCACAATAAAACAAATATCACAATAAAGCGAGTCACATGAAATTTTTGTTTCCCAATGCATATAAAAGTTATGTTTATACTACACTGTTGTCTATTGTGTGCAATAGCATTATGTCTAAAAAATGCACATACCTTAATTTTAAAATTCTGTATTGCTAAAAAATGCTAACAATCACCAGAGCTTTCACCAAGTTGTAATTTTTTGCTAGTGGAAGGTCTTGCCTCAATTCTGATGGACAATAAAGTTTGCCTCATCAATTGATTCTTCCTTTCACAAAGTATTTCTCTGTTGCACGCATTGCTATTGAATAGCATTTTACCCACAGTAGAACTTTTTCCAAAATTGGAGTCAATCCTCTCAAACCGTACTGCTACTTTATCGACTAGGTTTATGTAATATTCTAAATCCTAATCCTTTGTTGTCATGTCAACAGTGTTCACAGCATCTTCACCAGGAGCAGATTCTATCTCAAGAAATCACTTTCTTTGCTCATCCATGAGAAGTGACTCCCCATCCATTCAAGTTTGTCATGAGGTTGTAACAATTCCGTCACTTCTTCAGGCTCCACTTCTAATTCTAGTTCTCTTGCTATGTCCATCACCTCTACAGTTACTTTCTCCATCGAAGTCTGGAACCCTCAAAATCATCCATGAGGGTTAGAATCAACTTCCTCTTAAACTTCTGTTTCTGTTGATATTTTGGCATCCTCCCATGAATCATAAATGTTTTTAATGGCATCTAGAATGGTAAACGCTTTCCAGAAGGTTTTCAATTTACTTTGCCCAGATGCATCAGAGAAATCATTATTTATGACAGCTATTGCCTTACAAGATGTATTTTTAAATAATAAGACTTGAAAGTCGAAATTACTCCTTGATCCATGAGCTGCAGAATGAAAGTTATTTTAGCACACATAAAAACCACATTCATCTCCTTGTACCTTACTATCAGAGCTTTTGGGTAACCAGGCACTTTGTCAATAAGCAGCAAAATTTTGAAAGTAGGTCTCAACGGTGAGCTTAAAATATTCAGTAAATCATGCTATAAACAGATGTACTGTCATCTAGGCTGTGCTGTTCCATCTTCAGAGTACAGGCAGAGTAGATTTAGCATGAATCTCAAGGGCTGTTTTCACTTTCTTATCATTGGTGTATTCGCTGGAGTAGCACTTCTAATTTTCTTCAAGCACTTTTCCTTTGCATTCACAACTTAACTAACGATTGGGGCAAGAGGCCTAACTCTTGACCTATCTTGGCTTTTGAGATGCCTTCCTCACTAAGCTTAATCATTTCTAGCTTTTGACTTAAAGTGAGAGACGTGCTACTCTTCCTTTCACTTGAACACTTAGAGGCTCTTGCGATGTTTCTGCAGAAAATTGAGCTTCCCTGTGATCCTAGAAGAATAAAAACTCACCAAAAACTAATACAGTCCCTTGTATTACTAGACATTGATGGGATACAAGGGAAAAGAAGAAGAAGGATGTTCCCAGTGACAGCATATTCCCTTCTTGCCAAACACAGGATATCTATTTTTCCCAAGGAAGTAATATTACATTTGTTGGTTAGGTTCCAAGGCCAACTCACAAAGTTCAATTTTCTGAAAATGTGGCCAAATTATAGAAATAATAATAAAATTTAATATAATAAGTGCTTTATATGAATTATTTAAGCTTGACTACTAGTCAATGAAATAGCTGCTATTATCATCCCCCTTTTACAGATGATAAAACTGAGATTTAAAGATGTAAGCAAGTTGTCAAGTTCACACAGCTACTAAGTGATACAACCCATATAGATTATTAGCTTACAGTATCAAAATTACTAATAATATTACAGTGCTAATAGTACTGTTTTAGGTATATTATGGGTGAAATAGGCTTGTACGGATTTGAATGGGTCTGGAACACTAAGCATCATTCTAATATTGCTTTCTACAGTGAAATACATTTTGAGTTTCAAACAACTAAATAATAAATATAAAGTGATGGCATTCCAAAATTAAGTTGGAAGCAGCACATGCATTTGTTTAGAAAGGTCATCCAACAAATGACTGAAATTAGAGCATAAATACCAGTGTTTACCTCTAATAGATAATCACAAATAAAATTAACCATAACCAGTTGAGACAAACCAACTCTAAGAAGAAATTACATATACATGTTGTCTAAGGTAACTTTTTGCATTTGCTTTTCTCATTATCTCAAAACTCCATTATTTAGATAAACACAGACCTCTAAAGACCAAAGTAAAACATCACTCACTTCTTAAAGAGCTGTTCAGTATCATGACGTCTCCTTTCTGGAGATTTGGGACTTGCTTATGAACTATTACCTACTTGGATCACTTTACAAGCCACTAGTAAAAAAGAAAGAATTATTTCTTCTTGTAAATATCAGAAGAAAAGTCCCATTGCCAAGAAGAGTCTTAGAAAAAGTAAAGATCACTTTCCCTACACTCTCCATTTGTTTTAACTTTCACAGTCCCCCCAGCTCACCAGCTTCAGCCAAAGCCAAAAAGGAAGAAAAGCCAAAAGCAGTGCATGTCAGACTGTCACTACCACATTCCAGCCTTGATGAAGACCTCAGAGTCTGTTTTGTAAGTCTTCCTGCCTCTGCTTCCAGTTCTATAAAAACCAATAGTCAATCAGGAAATGCCAGCTAAGTACATATGATGCCACTCTTATACCAAATAGAAGTGATGACCAGCTGAGAGTTTCCTATTTCTGTTACAGTCATAGAATCATTTTTGTTTCCAATGGTCTTTGAAAAGCAACCATATAATAAGCATCTACAGATAAAAACTACTCGCTAAGCTACATAAATGCCATTTTGTTGTTGTTGGTTTATTTTTGTTTTTGTTTTTTGAGATGGAGTCTCACTCTGTCGCCCAGGCTGGAGTGCAGTGACACAATCTCAGCTCATGACAACCTCCACCTCCCAGGTTCAAGCAATTCTCCCGTCTCAGCCTCCCAAGTAGCTGGGATTACAGGCACACGCCACCACACCCAGCTAATTTTTTGTATTTTTAGTAGAAATGGGGTTTCACCATGTTGGCCACGCTGGTCTCAAACTCCTGACCTCAGGATCACCCACCTCGGCCTCCCAAAGTGCTGGGATTACAGGCGTGAGCCACCACGCCCAGCCCATAAATGCCATTTTGTTAGTACCCAAATCATTTATTGCTCCATTATACTGCTGATTTGCACTGTTTTATCACTGGAGCTGACAGCCCATTCATTAGTAGAAACATATTATTCAGTCTCAGTAAGGATTAAATTGCTTTAAAAAAAAAAACTTTGATGTCAAAGCAAATCTAAAGTGGTATTTCTTGCTCAATTCTTATTCTCCCAATCTTGTCCCACTCACACAGTTTCTTTAAAACAAAATTAGTAAAGAATTTTTATAAAGTGAATGTAATTCACATTGCCAACTCTCTAAGCCTCAATTTTCTCATCTGAAAAATGGACTTAGTAACACCCACATTGTTCAGTCGTGGGGAAGCTATGGGATAACAGACACAAAAGCACGCTGCATGGTAGATACTTAGCACAGAGCGGGTAGACAAGGCACGTAGCTAGTACTGTTATGCAGCAAGTCCTTAATTTCTCCCAGACAGGCACAAGTTCATAAAGGTCAAATTGCTACCACCCGGCACAAGTTCATGAAGGTCACATTACTAGCAACTGGCGGAGAGAGAATTCAAACCCAGCTCTGACTCCAATGCTCCATGCCATGCTACCTCCTCAGCACGGAGCAGGAGAGATAACCAGATAGTCTTCCAAAGTCTTTTCTAAGCTTATTAGTTCCAAGGTGGAAGCCAAGAATAAAGGATAAGAGGAGCTTCCCTCTTTTGAACCTTGCAGGGAATCAAGGAAAGAAATCATCAAGCATGTGCCTCTTGATATATCAGAGGTCAAATTTCTCAACTTGTTGATAATACTCAGAGGACTAACTGGGCACATGGCTGAGGCATGGAAATGGGCCAGCTGGGCATTTTTGAAAGGTGGTCACCCTGGGAAATACAGACCTCTTTGTGTAATGTTTTTGACAAGAATAAAACTTAAAAATGACCCCAAATGCCAATTTTTAAAAATCAGAATAAAAGAAACATTAAAAATAGAAGTGACAGAGGAATGAAAGCAAGAAAAAAATGTATTTCAGTTAACACATCTTTGGTAAGAACTAATTTTCTGAAATGAATGGTTTCTTAAAATAGAAGTAATAGCTGGGAGTGGTGGCTCATGCCTGTAATCCCAGCACATTGGGGGGCCAAGGTGGGTGGATCACTTGAGGCCAGGAGTTCGAGACCAGCATGGTCAACATGGTGAAACCCCGTCTCTACTAAAAATACAAAAGTTAGCCAGGCCTGGTGGTGCACGCCTATAATCTCAGCTTCTTGGGAGGCTGAGGCAGGAGAATCGCTTGAATCCGTGGTGGAGGCGGAGGATGCAATTAGTCAAGATCACGCCACTGCACTCCAGCCTGAGCGACAGAGCAAGACTCAATCTTAAAAAAAAAAAAAAAAAATAGACATGACAAAGTTGGTAGACAAGCGATAATAATTTATTTTGTTTGGTAAAACAACTGACTCTGTACAACGCATTACAGAATTATCAATAATGACAATTATAAGTATCGTTTGTTGAGCACCTACTGTTCGCTAGCCCCTTTGGGATGGTTCACTTGTGATCATCACAGCAGCACACACCCAGTAGTTACCACTAGCTCCACTTTACATAGGATGAAACACAGTCCCATAACCATAAAGTTAATGTCCTGAGGTTACAGAGTCTAAAAGGGAAGAGATGGAAATTCACACTTAGATCTGTCTGACTCTAAAACCCATGCTCTCCTTACTGAACGTGAAAGTGCCTGGCACGGGGTTCATTTGACACTGCCACCCTCCTTACGAACCTGGGAAAGGAACGAGGTGGATGGAGCCTTCCTGGAGGATCAGACCCTTCCTGGAGGATCAGTGGAAGAGCATCACCTTCTCCTCAAGAATCAAATGAATAGTGCTTGAAATGGTGAAACCGAGAGCAGAGTATTATTTGAAATGAGTGCTATTATGACAATAAGGTGTTTTGAAAGCATAACCATCTGCACCTTGGACAGGACCAGAACACAAAGTTCTTAGTAAAACAAAACAAGAAAAAAAGCAGTCAGGAGCGAATTAATAAATTCAGGGGAAATAAAGAAACCCAGCTGTGATGTTTTAGTCTACCCTGTACTATCAACAAGATTGAGGAGAGGACAGAAGGATGGACTAAATGACATTTGTGATCCAACATTTGTGATACCGTTGTAATAGCATAGGGTATTACTTTGAAGATACTCAAAGAGTTACACACAATTTATTTATTCTCTCAGCATGCCTAGTTGCTAATAAGAAGATAAGTAACATATTGACTCTGGGTTAGAGATCAGATAATTCAGACAAAAAGTTCTAAGCACATTAGGAAATCACAGCAAAAGCAAAATCATAACCCAAGCTTCCAGTATAGAATGCATAAAGCTGCATAATGCATTAAGCTACTACTGCATCAACTGTGAATCCTCATGGTTCCAAACCAGGGTTGGAGTAAGTTTCAAGTGGGTGGAGATGCCCCTCACTCCTGGGAGCTGCCAGGCAGGGCCAGGCAGAGCCCAAGCCCCAGGCCAAAAGATGTCTAGACTGTTTACCCAGTGTACCGTGCAAATATTATTATTTACTGAGCACTCTGTGACGTGAAAAAGATTCAGAAACATTAGTAAATAAATCTATTATTTCACCAACTTTCTTTTTTTGCTCAGATCACATGGCTTATTGAATCAATTTAAGTACACAGCAAAAAATAAACACAGAACTCAACAAAACAAAACCAAAAGCCCACAAGAGTAAAGATATGGGATAGTTTTATGTACATAGGATAGGGTACAAGTGGTGGCGGGACCACAACCCTGACTTCTGTGTTATATACAAGGGTCATATATCCTGTCTCTCTGCCCCATCAGCCTTCGCCATGATGATGCGTTCATGGAAAACAGAATTGAGATCACCAACTTTCTTGATCAGGAAATGCTAACATGTACCTGGAAATCCTAGAAAATCCACAATGTAACTGAAGTTGCTTTAATTATCATTCCCTTTCAAACCTCTTCCCTCCCTACAGGGCCATCAGTCAGCGTCATCCTAGGCTGAGGATGACACACTTCTGAAGTGCTGTATACAGGGCTGTGTAAACCAAGTTAGGAGGCCACAGATGGGAGCGCTTCTACACCCCTCGGTACAGAATCAAAGGTGTAGCCTGTGCACAGTTCAGTTCTCCACACAAAATTCCAGTACATCTGGGTACCTGGGGGCCATGTCAAGAAAAATGATTGAGATGCTAAGTGGCCAACTGAACCAGAACAAAAATATTGCAAGGGAGCAGCCTAAGTGGGGTGTAAAGAAGAGGGAGTGTCTTGTCAGCTCAGGCTGCTATAACACAACATCATAGACCGAGTGGCTTAAAGAACAGACAGTTATTTCTCACAATTCTGAAGACCTGGACGTCCAAGATTCAGGTGCTAGCTGATTCCTTTCCTGGTGAGACCTTCCTGCCTGGCTTGTGGAAGGCCACCTTCTTACCATGTCCTCCCATGGCCAAAAGAGAGATCATCTCTCTGATGTGTGTTCTTACAGGGGCACTAATCCCATTGATGAGGGCTCCACCCTCATAACCTAATTACCTCCCAAAGGTCTTACTTCCAAATATCATCATATTGGAAATTAGGGCTTCAACTTATGACTCTGGGTAGGGGTCGGGGTAGATACAGACATTCGGTCCATATCAGGGAGATTTTCTTCTCACCTTTTCATCTTTTACTCTATCAATATACAGCAAGGTGCACAATCATAATGACAGCCACAGAAATGACTCTTAATAAAGAGCAATTAGTATGCCATGAAAACTCAGTACTCCAGTAAGATCAAATTGTGTGGTGACAAAAGAGGCCTCTTCTTTCAAGCCCACCAGCCTGAAAGCAGAGCTTTCTTCTGTTTTAGTCCCAAAAACAAGAACAGAGGCTTCCCTATGTCTGCTTTACCAGCTCCTTGTAACATGTCAAGAGTGGCACTCGTGAGCCAATACTTTATGAGGTAAAATCCAGGATTATTTCTAGTAATGACAATAAAGGAAGGGACAAACAGATCCAAATCAGCAACACCCTGTATGCAGGAAAATACAGAATTCTGAGTTATCATCAGGTCTTATGCAGTCATGCCTTGGTAAATGACAGGAAACGTTCCAAGAAATGCATCATTTGTCAATTTTGTCATTGTGTGAACATCAGAGAGGTTCTCACACAAACCTAGATGGTACACCCTATTACACGCCTAGGCTATGTGGTATAACCTATTGCTCCTAATCTACAAACCCATACAGCACATGACTGTACTGAATACTGTAGGCAATTATAATACAATAGTAAGTACTTGTGTATCTAAACATAGAAAATGTACAGTAAAAATACAATAATATAAATTTATGGGACTGCTGTCATACATGTGGTCTATCATTGACCAAAGCATCGTTATGCAAGTCATGACTGTATTTACTTCTCTCACCTTTGGACACTTTCCCCCAGCAACAGAGGAGCTTCAGCCTCATGGTAATCACTCTGCTCAGCTCCCTAGTACCTACCCCATCCCAGTTTATTTAATGTGACCTGGCCTACCCAAAACTACACCTGCTACCCTATTCACACACACATGTGCACACACACAAAGGCGTGCACACAGAAAATGTCATTGCCATTGTGGAACATGGCCCACCTCATCTCATTCATCTAGTCTCAACCTCTACCTCACACTTTCATATCCCATGGCTCTCCAACCCCATTGTGCCTCTGTCCTGTGGATTCCAACTCTGGTCTTAGTGACCATCTGGTTTTTCTCATTTCTGGTGAGCCCCTCTGACAGCAGGTCAGCACTGGTATTCACCCTCTGCTCCCAGCAAGGGCAACCCCCACCTTCTGCCCAGCTCCAGAGGACTGGGCCTCTTCCTGGCTACTCTCCCAGTCAGACATAATTCTGCCTAGATCCATTCCTGATCCTGAGGATTCAACACAGGATGGTGACTACATTAAAACTAACCCCGAATCTAACCAAGTGAGAAATCTAAGCTCAGTGAGCAGCCCACTAGAGAAAAAGCCAGAGGGTTCCAAACCCCAGAATAGTAACAACAGAGATAAAGAACTCAAAATTTTAGGGGAAAATTAGATAATTTTAAAATTAGACCTAAATTATTCTTTCAGACAGAAGACATAAAGCTGGAATGACTCTTTGAGGGCAGACACACTTGTACAAGCAAAGGCTGGAAGGTTAGATTTTCTCAGATGGCATCTTAGTTGTCTTCATACACAACCAGTGAGACGTCCTGACAGCTGGCTGGCTTCCCTGGTGAGGGAGCACTGCAATCATCACATCCGTGAATTTGGTTGTAAATCTTACAAACCCTGTCTTAGGTAATTCTAAAACAAGTCCCTGGTTTTTAGTGTCTAATTTTCCTTAGCTGCAAGAGCCAAAGCTTATTTTTGCACAACTCCAGGCCTGAGAGTCATCACCATGTGGCTTTGATAAGCTCCATAAAGCATTATAAGCTGTTCACACAAAATAAATAAATAAATAAATAAATAAAATAAAAAACAGATAAATTCAAGTGACACTATTACTAATGTGTTTACTCTCAACTTATGGGGGACATGACTTTAAATTGTCAAATGTTGCATCTTCTTAGCAATAGAGATTTGTGAAAAATCTGTCCATCAAATTAGGGCAGAGCTCCAACTCTTCAGGTTTTTGCTCAGATTCATTGGGGAGCCGTTAAACATACCCACGTTTTTAAAACTTCAGAATGCAGCAACATTAAGGTCACTGCTAAAAACTGGTATATTCGCAATTAGGATGGACAGAAATTTATTGTTAGTAGTTTGTGTTACAGACCCAAAGTATCCTTCTACCTCCTGGTAAAAACAACCTCATGGTGTGAGCTATCATATACCATTTTGATATCTTAATTTTACAAATTATTTGGAGTTTCACAGGTAATATATAAAAACTTCTCTATGTTAAATAAAGCATGGTGATGACAGATCTAAATTTACAGAATACAGAATCATAGGAGAATCACTATGTCTTTATATTGTTAAAAGCAAATAAAAGATAAATCTTTTCTGAATCTGCCCAAAGCCTAAAATCTGTAGGAGTAAGTAAAGGAAAAGACGAAACGTAATTATAAAAAGATAAACTGTTTTGTGATGGTATTTTGTGGTAAAAGTATATGCAGTCACCCTGTCATACAAAGATATTATTTGAAAGCAATCTAACAACCACATGGATGTGTGCAAATGAATAAATGTTGCCAAGACAAATTACAAAGAAAAACATTCTGAATGCGAGTTTTCTTTGTCATATTTTGGCTCAAAGTCTTTTCACATTTTTCAGACAATTCTTTGGAAATTCTGAGTAGCAAATATTTTTTCTCTATCACTTTTCATCTTTATAACTGCAACTGTATGCCTCCAGTTCAGCTCTCTTGGACAACTTCTCATTGAGTACCTACTCTGCATCAGTCCATGCTAGATACTGATGACATAAAAAATGAATAAGATACAGACACTTCATTCAGGAGATTACTGACTACTGAGGTAGAAAAATATATAAACATAACTTTACATAGCTCCAAACTCCAAGAAATACACTCTTTCAAGATTTAAAAGAGATTCTTCTGATCATTTTGTTTACACAGTGTTCCCAGTAACAAGAAGAAAGCCTTCTCCTTAGTTGTGTTAATTTCCCTAAGATTTTCCTTGGGGTAAGTGTGGGGAATGGAAGGAGAGATGGAGAAAGAGAAATCACAAATAACATGTTATTTTGTGAGAAATAATCGATAAGAAAATGTTTCCTGAAAAATTACCAAAGATTGTGCATTTTAACACACACAATGCATTGCCCACAAACTGAAGTTGCTCAGAGAAGACATTTAATTTCTTCAACATTTCTGGCAACTGTTACTTTGGTTCTAGAAATATATTAAGTATGTTTAAGTCATCATGTTTTTTGACAGATTGCATAGATGCTGTGATTTCTCCTTAAATTAGATAATGGCTATTAAACAGCCAAGAAGGATAATGCTAAACACACCCTTGCTTACTGTCTAGAAAATTACATATTTTCAGGTTTGCAGCACCTGCTTGCCCAAAGGAAGCAATCATTGACTTTCCCTACAATACCAGCAGTGCTCAGGCCAACACGCAGGTGAGCTCAGGGCGGCACCCAGGGCTACTCAGATGGGCACCCAATTGGTGTCCACACTGGTAGTTACAAAAAGCACCAGAAATATGTGATATCATTGCCAGCATGGCAGGCTTCAAAAGACAGGCAACTAAGGTGAAAAGCAAAAGCAAAAAAAGAGATAAACATGGTCACAGGGTTCTCCACAAAAATGTAGAAATGTTCAATTCTCAGAGACTTTCATGGATAGATCACAAAAAGCACTGGAACGGTCCCTCCAAATAACATACAACCAAATAAAAATAATAATGATAAAATAAAATACAGTGCTAAAATCTCCTGAAAACTGTAAATAATAGTTAATCCAAGAATGCATCATAATTTATTTTTCCAATTTTTAAGCATAACTCACCACAACAGCAAAGTCAGCTACCTTTAAAAGCTAGGTTTCTCACAATACTCAGGAAGGAAAAAAATAAATAGGCCTGAAAATCAGAGACTGAGCAATTTGAGTCCAATTGATATACAACTGCAGAGTACTAACAGATTGAAATGCTCATAATTTTCTGAAGAAAGATACAATAAAATGAAAATCTCCAAAATGTATTACAGGTAGCTACTGGTAGTCATATTTTATGATAGATCTTTATTAGCTGCAACAATGTGATCTAAGTGTTGTATTCAAAAGAAGAAGAAGAAAAGAAACGTTTCAAGCCTCAGCACCTGTGAACCTCAGACACCCTTCACTTGACCCTGTTCTTGCAACATCCTTGTAGAATTCTGTTTCTAAATGTGTCTGCCCTGTCTCCCCTGGTAGACTGTTACACATTAGGGAAGAATGTGTCCTGCTGCTGCTTTTTTCCAAGATCCTAATAGAGTGCTCAATAGATGCCTATTAAATAAAAATGCCACTGTTCATTTCAAAAGTTAGACATAATACACTGTAGCCAATAGCACAGATAGTATGAGGGTCCTTTTGATTTGCATATTATATTGAGCATTGGGGAAAAAAATATGTGCCCTTGTCATATAAAGTAACTTATGCCATACTTATTCTGATCACGCAGAATAAACTACAAAGGCAAGAAAATTTGACACAAACTTTCTGAAGACTTTCAGCATTGCATAAAGAGCATAAAGCCATTCTAAAGATCAGGTTTCTAGCGTAACCAAATTTGTCTCTATAACCAAATATTCCAGCTAATTGCTAGCCAATTTCAAGTCTGGAAACTCAAGGAAAAAAAAACTGAGAAATATTCATCTCATGTCAAACCTTTGGTCCTGGCTCAAGAATTACACTCAAGTGAGAGTCACATGAATATCATCTAAGGTCCTCAAGAGATGGTATAAATGGTGTGGGACACTGATTCAGGCATCTTAGAACCCAACTTAATTAGGTTAACTTGCTTTTCATACAATCATAAAAAGAAAGGTGATTTAAAATAGAAGAGTCCAGATGACAACAATAAAAGAAAAGGCCATAATGGGAAAGACAACCATAATTAATAAGTCATTAAATGAGATTATGAGATTTTAATACTAAAAAAACAGGCTTGCTTCTACACATTCTAATGTAGGCCCCTTTTAATATAATGTGATAAATTGTGTAATACCACATTTTATTTCCAATAATTTTTTCATTTTAGAGATATGATTAGCCAATAATATATCTGGATACCTGTAATAGTAACTTTTTATTTGTTTGTTTGTTTGTTTTCTGAGACGGAGTCTCGCCGTGTCGCCCAGGCTGGAGTGCAGTGGCGCCATCTCAGCTCACTGCAATCTCCGCCTCTCGGGTTCACGCCATTCTCCTCCCTCAGCCTCCCGAGTAGCTAGGACTACAGGCGCCCGCCACCACGCCCGGCTAATTTTTTTGGATTTTTAGTAGAGATGGGGTTTCACCATGTTAGCCAGGATGGTCTCGATCTCCTGACCTTGTGATCCACCCGCCTCGGCCTCCCAAAGTGCTGGGATTATAGGCGTGAGCCACCGTGCCCGGCCAACATTGTTATATTATTATAATTCGTCAAAGGAAAAGAGCAGCCAGGCACAGTGGCTCAGATCTGTAATCCCAGCATTTTGGGAGGCCAAAGCAGAGGGATGGCTTGAGCCCAGAAGTTTGAGACCAGGCTGGGCAACAAGCAAGACCCCGTATCTATAAAAACTAAAATTAGCTGGGCAAGGTAGCACGTGCCTATAGTCCCAGCTACTCAGGAGGCTGAGGTGGGAGGATCACGTGAGCCTAAGAGGTCGATACTGCAGTGAGCTATGATTGCACTACTGCACTCCAACCTGGGCAATGGAATGAGCCCCTCTCTCCCTCCAAAAAAAGGAGGAAAGTCTTCCAAAAATTTCCTAAACTCAATGAAAATAAAGAGGAAAAAACAGAATTCAAGCATTAATATTTTTCTACACAAAGAAAATAAGCCTTCATGCAGTTCTTAGCAATTCAAATTAACTTGAAAGACCATGAAGTAATTGATGGAGGAGAATGTGAAGTAGCAAACTTTGCGTCACTTCCAATACTTCCTTTACCACTGCAGAAAAATTGTCATCCAAGATTATCTGATTTCAATATTTTAAAGTGTATTTCATAGTCAGTGACTTCATTTAGTTTTTTTGTAAACAAAAGAAAGTTAAATACCCACCAAATGTTGGGAAATCATAGTTGTTAATTAAGATCAACAGTAATTTGTACCTATAGATATACTTTGCTTTAAGGAGATGGAAGCACATGCTGTAAATTTATCCTCACACATGCTTACAGATTTTTAAATTTTTCTAATTCTGAATTAATAAACATAGAAATATTCTATGCTGGAAGACCATCTGTCTAGACATACTAAATCAGATGAAACATTTCCAGGAGACTTCAGACTAGTGTCAATAAAACAAACCGTCAATTCTCATTTTTCAAGGGACCATAGTGTTTGGAATAGAGCCAACACCTCATTTCTTCTTATTGTCCTTTCAGCTGCCAGTATCTTATCTATCTTATGAGCAGGCATCACTTCAGAAATGATGACAAAATTAAAATTATTCAGTTGAGACAGGTGGTACTGTTCTCAATATACACTACAGTATTTGATTTTCCATTTCTACCTTATGAGATTACTAGTACCATTATGCTTATTTTACAGAAGAGGGGCACATGGATGTCAAGTGAATTCCCCAAGACCACAGTCATAGTAGCAAAGTAATATGATCGTCCAAGCTGATTCCAGAGCCTGAATACTTAACCACAGAATGATCTGCCTGCAGTAGATGATTATGGTAGAGGAAATGAAACCCCAAACTAATCACTAGGGTCGGAAACCTCTCCTTCTAAAATAATAATAATCATCATCATCATCAAAATGAATGTGAATTTCATGAGTGAAATGGTTCCAACTACTGGTTTTAATGAGATTCATAGATTATTGACAGATTTCAACCCATATATTCGGTCCCAGGCCCTCAGTTATAATTCAGAGTTAATAGTTTGATCTTTCTTGCTTATCTTCTTTGTCAAGTCTAATATATATTCATAAAGCATTATACTCAGAACTAAACAGTTTTGAACTCCACTGTATTGTACTATTTTATTCTTTATCAATGACCTGTTTTCAAATTACTGAAGTTGAGCAAAATTCTCAAAATTATGGAAGGCTTCTTCCTAGATAAGCACTTTAAAATTCTGACATTATAAGCTAATAATTCTTAACATTTTGGGGGGCCATGAGCCTTTTGGAAATCTGATGAAAACTGTGAACTGTAACCTAAAAATAAAATGGATATATGAATATATAATTTAAATGTGGCTATAGTTTCATGAGGTTATTGAACACTCACACCTCAAAGACCAACAATGAACTTCAATTAAAATACCCTAGTCTTTTGGTCTTGTTTTCCATATTTAATGATTCTCTTATATTCCAATACTCCTTTAAATATCAGCCTTCCCCTAATGAGTTATAGTCATGATCTTATTTGCAAAATTTCACATAAAATGTGGTCTTATTAACAAAGATTAAATTAGTACACAAACTTACAGGAAAATAACTACTTTGCTTATAGAAAGAACTATAGAGAGGCAAAGAATTATCCTACTTCCCAAATGAGTTCTACGACATAGTCAATGAGCAATTTCCCATAAAAAGGCTATCACACCCAAAGCACTCATGTTTGAATGTGAGCTAAATTACAAATGCACAATTAAAGTTGCCTTATCCTTATGGGCATACCCTCTCCAGGTCTGATAGTAAGAAAGTCCCATGACTGATGATAGATAAAATAATCTTGATCATTACCTTTCCAAATTTAATGTACTGTAGTTAAATAGTCATGTTCACTGGTTTTGACTGCATCATCGCACTTTCTGATCTTTCTGATAACAGAAAAACATTAGATTTTTTGGAGGTGATGTCTTGCAGCTGACAGGCTCTCATTTTATTTTCATTCAAATTTTGGAGGAGTCGATAGCTAGAAACTGATCTTTTGTTTTGTGGTCCATAAGGTCAGTATTAAATATTAAATATTTTTGTGTATGCCCCAGTTTCAGTAATGTCATAAATATGCTGGACATACTTCTCCAGCAAAAAATAAATCTATATACAAATTCTGTACACAACAATATTGAGGGGTTTCTCTGAAGCCCAGCTGTGGGTCTCAGACTTCTTCATGATGAAGAAGATATACCTGCATTCAACAGACAAATGTGAGCTGACACTTCTGATTTGGTGGATGGGGGGGCCTTACCTCCTTAAAATGACGTGGAAAAAATCTAACTCTGCTCTGCCTTTAAAGATGTTAATCATATGCAAAGAAACAACATTCATCAGAAATAATCACCACAGCATTCTCTTTGTTATCTGGTGGGTTTCTCAAAGCATAAAGGGATTGACTGCTCTCAAAGTAAGGTCCTGGCTCTTTTCTATTTCAAAGGCTGAGAAGCTGAGGGATGGGGAGCCCTCTGCGACTGCCACAGTGACTCCATCCTGCATCTCTCCAGAGAGCTAATCAGGAGACATCCTGACGCTGGCAACACAAACAAGCCAGGAATTAGTCTGGCTAATGTAGGTATTGTCTGCTAGGACAGTCACCACCTACCTTGTAAATTCTAACCCACCTCCTTCCTAAAGGTCCTGTCACACCATCACCCATGACCTCGGTCTCCTCAGGATGTATGCGTTAAATCCAGTGTTAAGATGTATGTGTTAACTCCAGTGTTAGCCATCTTATTCCATATTTATTTTGTCTACATTAGTCTCTCTCATTGTCTTTCTTGTTCTCTAGTTGTTTTATATAAGTTCATCCTCAATATATGTCATACAGTGCAACTGTCTATAATACACTGTTAGGCATATATATGGTCTATATTCATTATTCCTCAGGCTCCAAGGTTAAGTTAAACTAGAAAAACTATTGTTTAAAATGATTCATTTCTTTAATATATTAAAGTTGTTTTTGAAATGTGATTTTTTTTTCCACTTAAAGTTATCTTGATCCCTCCTAGTTCCACCAGGTTTTCTACATGCTGGATTTACTAGGGACAAAGAGACTATACTAATAGCAAAGACTAAACTTGCTAATATTTAATATTCCATTTTAAAAAATAGTATTGCAAAATGATGAACAGGCAAAAGTAAGATGAAAAGTGAAATCTGTATGGAAACAAGAAGAATAAAAAGTTTTCAAGTACTCAACATCCTTGGTAACTTTTCCCATGACCCTGTGATTGGAAACCAGGACATCATTTAAAATGCTGGTCACCTTGGAAAGCAAAGACACCTCTAAAAATAAAAATCAGCATTTCCAGACTCTGTCATAATGGCTTCCTGGTAAACAGAAAGACATGCTTGCTATTCTATCCCCACATGGGGGTTGTGGCAATTAATTATTTAACATTTGGAAAGTGCTTTGAAGATAAGAAGCTAAGTGCTAAAAATCATCATCAATTTTCAGGAAACCACACTTAAAGTGAACCTACCAGGTTTATTGTTGGAAACTGAACCATTAGTATAAGGCCATGTTTTCTTTTTCCATTTCATCTAGACCATTAGATCAAATAGCCAACACCACATGGAATCTTCCTCTCCTTCTGATAAACCTTTGAGTGACCTGTGGGTGAAAAACTACTTGGTTTTCTTAGAAAATATAAATTCTAATAACATGGTTTTTCTGGAATTTACAGTGTTTTGCTTATTAGGTATCTTTCCTCTTCTGCCTTTTATTTAAATTACATAATAAACAGTGAGTTTACTAAACATTTCACATGTAAAACTTTGTGAGTGATTAAAATCTAGTTTAATATACTTCTACTAACTAGTTATCACTTAAGCAAACATTTATTCAGGTGTCCCTGACTGCATTACATTTACATATTTAGATGAACAGTCCCAAGACTTGATTAACCTTTATACGCTAAATGAAAGTAATAAGCCATTCTACTTAAATACACAAGTGTTTTGGATCAACAGATTTTCCTTCTTACAATATATTCTGGTTTGCATTTATTCATTTAAAAAACTCAGGTCAATGGCCCAAGATTGAGAAATGCATGTTTTTCACCAAGGTATAACTAAAATCCACATAAAAACTTACCTACATGCATGCTAACAAAAAAGAGGGCATTAAGTGGTTTTTAAATTGGGAATCATGAGCAGGACCCTCTGCAAAGCCATCACACAGTAACTGTGGCTGGCTTGGGATTAAATATACAAGAGTAGAAATTTCACCTACACCCATTTTGGACACAATACATAATTTTGTCCAAAATATTATTTTTACTTCACTATCTCTTACGCAGTGAAAGATCATCTACACCAATGTCATAATTTCATGTTTTTGAGAATTAAAAGCTACACTAGCATTGTCTTCTTGGATATAGAGTTGTTTCCATTAAATCAAGCTCAACAATGTTTCTCTAAAAAGAGGGTTTATGTATTTTAATCCCCTAAATACACAGTTTTAAAAGTCATCTTTCTAAAAGGAGAAAGGACTTGTTATGCAATACATTTTTACCACTCATCATATATAAACATTAATACATTTTTACACATCTATTAGTCTACCTCAAATCTTTTATCCATATTCACTCTTCCCAAACCCCACCACCCCCCGCCAAAATGTGGAAGTAAAATCTTAAATGTGTTATATATTCTTAGTCTCAATAGGAAAAAAAAACGTTGGCTAGTTGCTGAAGTGAGAAGATTTCCATTAGGTTCTTGGCTCACATAACAAAAGTAACCATGGAATTCTGCATAGAACCCACAACAGATTGCTCAACTCAGAAACAAGGTTAATGTCTAAGAAAGTTAAGCTAAAACAAAATTTCTTGTTGACAGCTTGATGCTTACTATGTATTCCATGTAATCCTCATTTTCTACAGATCATCATATAATAAATATGGAGATACATTATTTTCCATGGTTCATTTCTAACAATCTCATTTTTTAAAAAGAAATGGAGAATAAGTACAAGCAATTTAAATTAAAACTGGGGAGGAAAATGGATTCAAGGAAGCCCTCTTTTTTAAAAAAATTTTCAAAGAAGGTGTTGTATTATTTCCTCCTCCACTCTGCTGGCTTTATTAGGGTATACAAATAATGGATTACTGGTACAAACAGAAGAAATATTCACACTTGATATTTTAAAAGAGTGTTTTGTGGCATACATTTTTAACTATCTCTGCTTTAATGTTAACGGTGCAATTAGATAGTCCCTTAAAAATAAACAACACAACATAGTTGCAATATTTGGGGAGGTGGGGGAAGGGTGAGTCATTTCAAATAAAATGTTTTCCACCCATAAGAATATGAAGGAGATAAAAACTGTCCAAGGGAATTAGCCATGTCCTAAAGTGAATGAGAAATGAATTGGCAGAGACTGAATCTCCATGAGAACATTACTTTGAATCAAAACCAAATTTCTAAAACATTCCAGGTGATCTGCTCTGTATTTATGGAATTTAAATACTGAAACAAATGATTCTGAAATGTTTAAGAAATACAGCAATTCAACTGTCAATGCTATATGTATTGGTTATATGTTTTGATGTTTATATCTAGGCCTACAGTGATGGGATAGGTGAAGACCAACACTTTGAGGAGCTTCTCAGCTGGATACTAACCCCCGGTTATGAACTGCTCTTATCACACCAGTCTCCAACTCAACAGCAGTGAACTCTCTGTTAACTCAGAAGTTGCTCATCTAAGTTACTTTGAGAGAGGCCAACAACTAATACACACATACTCCTAAAACTTTTATCCACCATATGTCCAAATCCTTCAAATGTCATCTTCAGTAATTACTTCTTTTGCATCTTTCTTCTGGTAAAAATTAAAAACACAAATGGTACTAAAACACATTATACGTTAAATCATTTCTTACTAAAATATTGTCAGATGTTTTCCTCTTGCAAAGAAAATTTAAAAAATTAATAAGGAGAGTATTAGCAGCTTTCAGACTCGGAGCATATTAGAAGAACCACAGTATAAGAGGTAGGGCTGATAAAGTCAGGTATGATCATAATAACAAACACCTAAACCATACTGACTACAT
The DNA here is from genome assembly GCF_009828535.3 of Hylobates moloch. Classification (NCBI taxonomy): domain Eukaryota; kingdom Metazoa; phylum Chordata; class Mammalia; order Primates; family Hylobatidae; genus Hylobates; species Hylobates moloch. The sequence continues at coordinate 61,062,868 of NW_026652277.1, forward strand.
GCTATGCATTTTTCTAAGCATTTCACATTCATTGACTTACTTAAACCCTAGGAATTAAAGAAGGTTGGGATAAAGAACTTGGAAGCACAGAGTCCCCCGTCACAAGGCACGAAGTCTTTGGTGCTGTGTTGTGCGGCCCAGATCTCCCCTTCAGAACAGAGGTGCTTCCCCAGCTCGTGGAGTGTTGGTTGATAACGCTCAGCAAAACCTTGTTCTAGAAATTACCTTAGCCAAAGAGAGCCATCTGACCCAAGGTCACACCCCTCTCCAGAGGCAGCCCATATATCATGACCAGTTGCTGTGGGATAAAAAGGCCTGGCTTCCTTATCTGGGGGCAACTCTAAAGGGTCTCTCTCCCCAGCTCCAGAGCTCCTGATGGGATCAGCGGAGGCCTCTGTTACTGTCTTGCTCTTCAGCTCCTCCCTCTTCCCAGTCCAACTTCCTTAACTCCCCCAACAGGTAGCCTTCCTCAGTACAAGTCCCAGTAAACTTCTTGCACAATCTCAGAAACTGTTTCACAGGGAACTCAGCCTAAGACAAGGGTAGAGACAGGATTCAAGCCTGGGCTCTCTGGCTCCAGAGCTCATGCTCTTAACTCACACAGGGAAACCCTGAAAGTCATGGAGGATTCAGAAAACAACTTTGATGGGCATTTCCAATTATCTCAACAGCCTATTGAGTCAAGAGGTCTCATTAAAAATAACTGAAATTTGCCACATGATTACTAGATCTCAGCAACCTTCTCAAAGCCCCCCCAGGTATTCGTGGGCTGTGCTCACCACCTATCCTTTCTTTTTTTTTTTTTTTTTAACTATACTTTAAGTTCTGGGACACATGTGCAGAACCTGCAGGTTTGTTACATAGGTATACACCTGCCATGGTGGTTTGCTGCACCCATCAACCCGTCATCTACATTACACCCATCCTTTCATATCCTTCCACTCAGGCCCCTTTGCTGATGGCCAATGGCTAGTCAATAATGCCACTTTCCAGCCCAGGATACATTTATACATCCTTTTGTTTATCTTTTATGTTGTAAAGAGGGTGTCATAGCTGTGTCTAAATAAGGATTAAGGCATAATGACATGGAAACACTCAATGTAGGAGCAATAACTTCACATGTCTCCAGACCTGAGACCACGTCTGAATTATATAATGAATATCAACAGATGAACAAGAGGGAAAATTATATTCAATATGTTGAAACAGAATAGAAATGTGTGCAATTCATTTTTAAATGATGTACATCAGTAAATATTTTAGGACAATTTTAGTTTAGACACTTAATTAGTAAGCTTCAATTATCAGAAAATTCAATTAAAGTGACTACTTCACACTCTGTTGACAGCAGATAAACAGGCCACTCTTGTAATTTAAGCAGACAGGTTCACAGTTTCTCATAATCAGCCTCCTCAAAATATGATTTCCTCTTCCTTGATTCCACAGACCCTGCATAGTACCTACTAAGGCTTTCACATCATCCCACCACTGCTCCCCAAGCCATAGGGGTTCTGTCAGATCCCACATCCCCAGACACTTACCTAAGGACTAAATCCTAACTTTCTCTACAGAACTAAGAAGTTATTCCATCAGCTGTCAACTCAAGTAGCAGCCTGGGCCACATGCTCTAACCTGCTTTTTTCTGCTGTTCTGGTTTTTATATAAAAGACTCTGTGGTCTGGGCACAGTGGTTCACGCCTGTAATCCCAGCACTTTGGGAAGCTGAGGCAGGCGGATCACCTGAGGTCAGGGGTTCGAGACCAGCCTGGCCAACATGGGGAAACTCCATCTCTACTAAAAATTCAAAACTTAGCCGGGCATGGTGGCACGCTCCTATAGTCCCAGCTACTCAGGAGGCTGAAGCAGGAGAACTGCCTGAACCTAGGGGGTGGAGGCTGCAGTGAGCTGAGATCGCGCCACTGCACTCCAGCCTGGGCAACAAAGTGAGACTCCGTCTCAAAAAATAAAAATAAAAATAAAAAAGGATACTGTGTTGTTCAAGCCCATGTGGCAGAATCCATCTATCACAGAAGCTAAAAGCTGTAGGCCAAACAGGAATACATGGCATCAGACTTTCCAAGCTCTTTAATTTGCATACATAGTATTACATTTAAAAAAGCTATCCAAGATGATGATTTTTAAACTCGCCCAAAATAAAATATATTGCATTTATTTGGAAAAGTAAACTTTTTCAGATTAGTGAGATTATACCAAATAAACCCCAAACCAAAAATGTTGGTTTCAATTCAGAAATAACATCCAATTTCGTGTTATCAGTAGCAAGGTGTGGACTTGTTTCACAGAAATTGTATAAGGAAGTCTAAGTGCTTATTTTATAACCTCAAATGTAACAATGCATTTATACTAGTGCCTTCTAGTCAAGGTCAAGCGGTGAGATAAGACATGCTGAGGCCAGTAAACTTTATAGGAACTGTCATGTGTGGTCAGACCCACAATCCTCTAGACAAACTTTCAGTGACACCTGACGACATCAAAGAACAGGAAATTATTCTACAAAATGATAAGTGACTTGAAGAAAGTTCTGTGAAAAGAGGATAATCCTGGGTAAAGTCCTGAGTAAAGAGAGAATAACCACCCAAAAGATTAGGTCTATTTACCAAATGTCCATCTTCTCTTTTAAATTGTATAAATACTTAATGCGCCCAGTGATTTGCTCTGGACCTTCTCCTGTTAGAGTATCCAGTTTTTCCTCTTGTGGTAAAAAATCTGCTCACATAAATACCCACTGTATAAACTTAAACTTTTTAAAAATTTAAGCTAAACCTACTTCTCTCAGTTATGTATTTTTTTATTATTTTTTATTTCGTAGAGACAGGGTCTCACTATGCTGCCCAGGCTGGTCTCAAACTCCTGGCCTCAAGCAATCCTCCTGCCTCAGCCTCCTAAAGCACAAGGATTACAGGCATGAGGCACGCAGCCTATTTCTCTCTTATAGCTCCTAGTTCTGATATTCTTGGATTTGGGGAAAGTGTTCATGACATTACAGGCTTTGGTGAGGTCTCCTTTCAGACTTGACACTTCATTGTTCAAGACCATAAGCATTCAAATAACTTTCTGTGTGTTCTCTTAAAGAAACTCCTCCATTCTCATGACATGCAGTGCGTTTCTCTAGACCCTTCCCAGTTACATCTGCTCTGAGGTGCAAGAACACACCCTCAAAGGAATATTCTAGACAAGACAGCATAAAGTTCAGATACATGGACAAACATAGAAATACAGCATTTAAATATTCCTATTAAGAGATAATTGAACTCAAATGCATGTTGAAGTGTAATATTTATCAATATATTAAAGAGTAGTGAAACACTGAGATTTCACTGGAAATATTATACATATGTAATAAATGAAACATCTGTTCTAAAATGTCTCAATATATTGTGCTTTCACATATATTGTAAGGTAATGACATGCACCTAACAGAGATATATAGAACAATGATATTCTCTCACCTTTACATAAAATCCAGTGTTATCATGCTGCCCTAATAACCTGTACCATAAAGAAGTTCTACTCTCATTCACTTTTATTTGCATTATATTTTCCAAAGATTTTATAGAAACAACATTTGGACTTCAAACTCTTAGTTCAATGTAATCAATATGATCAATATTTTTAAAATGATTTGAATGAGGCAAACACCAAATTCACAGAGATATGAATAAATAAGTGAATGAATGACTCTTCCTTCTTGGCTGCCACATGAGCACCTTTTCCAACAGAAACCCACAACCCCCAAAAATAGAGAGTTAGTAGGTGTCTCTAATTCTATTTTTTATAATCTGTGGTTACACATATAATCAGTGATTAATAAATACATATTTCATCAGAGCAAGCATAAAAATTGCAATTCCTTATAAATCTTTTTTTTTATTATACTTTAAGTTCTAGGGTACATGAGCACAACGTGCAGGTTTGTCACACACGTATACATGTGCCATGTTGGTGTGCTGCACCCATTAGGTAAAGGCCTTTTTAGGCATCTTTAAAGTGGTGTTCATTGGGGGAAGCTAAGTAAAGCGTACAGAAAAACTCTCTGCACTATATTTTTGCAACTTCTAGTGAGCCTGTGTTTAAAAACAAAAAGTTATTTATAAAAGTGCTAACAATTCATTTTTAATCTCAAATAATCAATAAGTAAAATGTATCCAACTCAAAGAACTGATCAAATACAGTCATATCAAAATAAGTTAATTAATTTTTCCAAGAAACTATAACACATCACAAAGCATAATAACAAAGATTCATCCCCAAAGATATGGGTTCCAAACTTCATTACAACGAATTTCACAAAAAGTATGTAAAAAGCCTAATAACAATGATCACAGCTACTGCATTGGAGGAATATCTCCAGAAGAAATACAGTTTTGTTTTTGTTTTTTTGAGACGGAATCTCGCTCTGTTGCCCAGGCTGGAGTGCAGTGGTGCGACCTCAGCTCACTGCAACCCCCACCTACCGGGTTCAAGCAATTCTCCCATCTCAGCCTCCCAAGTAGCTGGGATTACAGGCACCCACCACCATGCCTGGGTAATTTTTGTATTTTTAGTAGAGATGGGGTTTCGCCATGTTGTTCAGACTGGTCTTGAACTCCTGACCTCAAACAATCCACCCACCTTGGCCTCCCAAAGTGCTGGGATTATATGCATGAGCCACCATGCCCAGCCAGAAATACAGTTTAAATAAAGTTGGATAAGATGATTTGGCATCTCTGGTCTGTCTGCATTTTTTTTTTTTTTTGGAGACGGAGTCTTGCTCTGTCTCCCAGGCTGGAGTACGGTGGTGCAATCTCGGCTCACTGCAGCCTCTGCCTCCCAGGTTCCAGCGATTCTCCTGCCTCAGCCTCCCAAGTAGCTGGGATTATAGGCGTGAGCCACCGCACCCAGCCAGTACACATTTTAAAAATATTAAGTATCCCTCCATTAAATAAGCATTTTCTGGCCACTATGAGGACCATGGGGAAGTATACTGTGTAGACAACATGAATACATATGAAACAAAGAGCAGTGCAAAGCAGTAAGCAATAAAGTGATCAATTCAACTGTAGAATTCACTGCCTAAGGTTTTGGCAATAAAAATAGATAAGTGTTTGAACTATCTTTTCTTCTGATGCTTTTGGAGTGGTGTTTTTATTTCATTTCTTAATATATTTTTCAAGAGAAATTATCTAATCTAGTTTATCTAAATCTTTTGAGACATTTCCTATCCGCCTTCTCCCTTTTCCCTGGCAAAGGAGCTCAACTTATGAAAGTGCAAATGTGTGAGCTGCGTGTTTCTGCTTAATCGTTAATGCTCAGCCATTTTCCAAAGCAATTGTAATCAGTACTTTAGCAAAGTCCCTACCATGAGGCCCTACTCTCTGCTAATATCGTGAGTGCTCATCTCACATTCCTAAGGACAGAGTCTCCAGAGGTCAAAGGAATCAAAGGAATTTGTGAAGCAGTTCAACTGTGATGTCGCACTGCAGCTGTGGTCACGCAATACTCGAGAGAGTTTCAGGAGTGTAGCCATCAACACTCAAGATCCCATGAAACTTTCAGTCTAACTGATGGTCCCACTGATTACTCACTCAGAACAAAACATATTTCACCAAATATCACTTTCAGGACTTCATTCCTGATCCTTCTGGGGTAGAAGGTGCAAAAACCTGGTTTGTATTAGAGACATTAGGAATATTTCAATAAGGCCAACAGATTTCCATGCTGAAGAGCACAAGAAATGGTAGAGCTAATACCATTCCCTTGGGAGATCAGTTTAGATAGTTTAATTGTCATAATCCTATTTGTTAAACAGGTATCCTTCCCTAAATCCGTAGTATACCCTTGTTTTTTAAATCCCATGTGTCAAGTAAACCGAAAGGAGCCTTGCTTCCAGCTTTAAATAAAGCAATAACCAGGCACGCCTGGATGCATTTGTTTTAAAAAGAGCCAGTTTAACTTCTCCAAGGAATGAAATCACTCAGAACAGACGAGATTTTTCTGAAATTCACTGTTTTTAAAACAGTAGTTTAACAGGGTTCACCATAACTACCCTTTGTATTTATTTCAATTTTCCTAACATTATGTCTGTAACAGAAAACAAAAGCTGTTTACTATACCAGATGATTCCATTTTCCACTAAATCACACTAAATTGGCCACATTTGCATCAAGCACACGAGGTATACTACCTAATATGTAAACGTCCTTATAAAATGCAGACTGACTTATGTTATTCTGAAGTAAAATGTTACATGCTCAGTATTCTGAGTACCACAGAACAGCTATACTTAAATGATGGCAGCAAACAACCAAGACCCCTATAAGCTCTTAAAAAAAAAAAAAAAAAACTCCAATACAGGAAAAAAGGAAAAGAACATCAGTCTTCGGGTAAGAAAATCTAACTAGATTTCTATATAGAAATCCAAGTTTCTTCTGCTGCAAGTCTGATTTTTCAAAGGGATACCTACTATTATTTAAAGGAAGATCATGTAATTCCCCAAAACAAAAATCACACAAATTTTAATTTTATTTAATTTAAAAATAAAAATGATATGCCTCCAAACCACTTTTTGAATAAAGAGAGTCACAACATCAAGCCAACAGCTGAAAATCAGACCTATCAAAGGGTTAAGAATTGTTGCTTTACACAAATGTATATAAGGTGTATGCTGTTTGCTTTCATATTATAATCAACATATCTGTGAAACACCTTATTCATATTAAGCTGAAAAGGTACTATAAAAGCTCCAGTTTTCAGCTATTGTTCATCCTTGAATGTTCAATTTTACACAAAACATGGTTTCCAAAGTATTAGCACTGGAGAACCCACTGTAATATTTTAAATCTGGAAATTTGTGGCCATTCTAATTATAGAAGCTAAAAATATTCAGTGTGTAAGCTTTGGGGATCACTCATGGAGTGAAGAGCAGTGTAATCATTTTCAAGGGTTCTCCAAGTCGTGTGTGTTACTTGGAGGCATAAATTCAATATGAACTATATAGAAATGGGTGATCGCAAACTGCTGGCTATTAGACTCAATTTTTCAATATGATGCTTGATGAACCTTGGATCCAACTCAGCTTTAGCAATAAAAAGTAAAAGTCCTAGAGAAAAAAAATATATAAAGCACAGCTTGAGTTACTCAGTAACGGTTTAAGAAAGATACTTAAATGTGTTCATTCATTCAGCCAATAAACATTTATTAATATGCCAGAAACTGTTCTCAGTGCTGGCATAATTCAACTCAAGAATAAGGAATGTTAAAGAATACAATAACAATAATAATAACTAACATGTATGGCCATTTACAGTGCTGAACAAGATTTCATAAAGATCACTTTATCTGTTCCTCATAACTCCTCTGTGAATGGGGTTTTATAATTATTTTAATAATGAAAAAAGACACAGATGATTTTTTTAATTCTTAAAATCAAACAACTAATAAGTAAGAGAGCTGGATGTCCAATTCATACCTTCCAAATACAAACCTCCATTGGTCATTGGGCAATACAACATTACTAGATGCTCTACTTTTATGTAAAGCATTGAGGACAAGTTCTGCATGTTTCTGAGTGCTGTATTAAAGTTATTTAATATTGTTTTGGTTTGGGATTTTTAGGGATAAAGTTTCGAAGATCCAGACTATCATCTTTACAAGTTCAAAATGTTTGTAATCTCTTTATCTCATGAATTTACTTATTAGATGGAAGCATTGGTGAATGAGTTTGCCTGGTTAGCTGAGTCTTCTAAACAAATAAAAGAACTTAACTCTCCAAGTATTAAAATCTTCCTTACTTGAGAAAAGATACTGGATAAAAATTTCATGAGCAAAAAACATGAACAAGTACTTTACAAAAAAGTGTAGACAATAATCATATGAAAAGATAGACAAGGTATTCTTAGAAATGCAAATTAAAACTACAGTGTGATACAACTACAGATCCGATAGAATGGTTTTAAAAAAAGACATACAAAACCCCTTTTGTAAGGATGTGGTGTAGATGATACTCTCACACAATGCTGGTAGGAATGTGAATTAGTACCAATTCTGGAGGAAGGCACTATCTACTAAAACCGTCCCATCAATTAAACTGGGAAAACACACAACTGAAATTCCCACGTGGGCCGGGCGCGGTGGCTCACGCCTGTAATCCCAGCACTTTGGGAGGCCAAGGCAGGCGGATCACGAGATCAGGAGGTCAAGACCATCCTGGCTAACACGGTGAAACCCCGTCTCTACTAAAAATACAAAAAATTAGCCGGGCGTGGTGGCAGACACCTGTAGTCCCAGCTACTGGGGAGGCTGAGGCAGGAGAATGGCGTGAACCTGGGAGGTGCAGCTTGCAGTGAGCCAAGATCAGGCCACCGCACTCCAGCCTGGGCGACAGACAGGGCAACATGTTCACCAAAAGACATACGTAAGAATGCTCATAGCATCACTATTCATAATAGCCAAAAACTGGAAACAACCCAAACAAAATTAGTAAATCAAGAACAAAATGGATAAATGTACCGTGGCATTCTTATAAAGTGGAACACTATGTAGCAATGAGAATAAACTGATGCTTCACACAAATCAAGAATGAATCTCACAACATAATGTTGAGCAAAAGAAGTCACACACAAGAATACATACCATGTAATTAACTGATAGAAAGTTCAATGATAGGTGAAAGTAACCATTGTCTCACAAATTAGGAGAGCGGTTACCTTGGGGGGAAGTAATGACTTGAAGAGGGAGTTAGAGGAGGCTTCTGGATGCCAGCAATGGTCTGTATTTTGGTCTTGGCACTGGTTACATGGACATGTTCACTTAGGTCAATCGCTGAGCTGTCTACTGATGGTATGATGACATACAATTTTCTGACCATATGTATTTCAATAAAAACTTAACAGAAAGAAGAGGGGAAGGGAAAAGAAGGAAGAGTGGAGAAAGTGGGGGAGGGAGAAGGGGGTGTAATGAAGTGACGCTATCAGAGTCCACATCTCCATAGTCCTCAACCACTGTGCTTGCTTTAGTTCTTACTTCTGTCTACCTCTTCCTTTACTACCACGCTGTTTTCAGGCACTTTTCAATGTTTTCTATGTATTTGCCAATAAAGCCCATTTTAGTCTTCTACTTTGTAGTTTACTGTTTGCTATGGGATGAAAAACTTCCTAATCAATCATAGAACAGTATGTGTATTAAAAGTAAACTGACTCTGAGGGATGTCCTAGGAGTAAAGTGAATTATTTTTAATGTATTTATTTTTTTACCCTCTACTCTGCCTGCTCAGAGGCTTTTTTGCTGGGGAACATGCCAAATGTAGGAGTTCCAAATAGATGAAGTTGTTACTAGATCTTATCAGTGAATATTAGATCTCCAGGCCAAAGCTAGAATTAACTAACATAGAAGTCCATATCCCACAAGTTTACTTACTTGCAAATAGTATTAAGAAGAATATTAATCAGTGAATATACTTTAAAAAAAGAAATCACCTCTTTCTTCTTAAATAAGATGTCTTCAATATATTAAGAGATTTTTCTAGTTGTGTCACTCATTGAATATTATAGGGGTGTTAAACATAACATACTCCTTTCTCATTTTGTATTTTTATTCATATTGATTTTTTTAATCCCCAAAAAAACATACTAGGAGTATTATTTAAAACTTTCTTAAGGTTTTTAATACAGAAATTCGAGTTAAATTCGAGTCAAGGAGTATACCTTTTCCACACAATTATCCACAAAGTAAAAATACAAAACTCCAAAATATCAGTTGGTGGTTATTTATTTCCTTTAACATACTAATTTCACTTAATTTCTTTCTACGTTCGTTCTACATGAAAAACGAAAGTTAGCTCTCAAGATGGTAGCTAAAACTGGTACACCCAAACTGAAAATTCTTCTCTCACGAAATACTCCCTGGATTGCAGAACCTGAAAGAAAGTTGCGGCAGGTGTGCACTGCTACTGAGCGGAATTACCAACAGAAAATGGAAACCATCACTTTAAAACAGGATAAACTTTTATCTGCTTTAGTATCTTCTGCTGTGACTAAAAGGACATTCACCCATTCACTGACAGTCATTCGACAAACATGTATCACCAGTCAAAAGATTAAAATACTCATTCCTACCTCCAGCAATAATTTGCAGCTAAGTTTAAGAAAAGCATACAGAGTTCTCTGTCATAGTTTCCTCTTCATCTCAATAAGCATAACAATCCCTTATATTTACTTAGTTTTCAGGAAAGAGGAACAAGATGATGTTTTGGTTTACACAAACAACTACAGAGGCACATAGTTTCAACATTACTGTTTCTACCTATCTTTTTCCAATACAGAGGCTCCTAAACGTATGGTGGGTTATGTCCTGATAAGCCCATCATAAATTGAAAATATTGCAAGTCAAAAATGTGTCTAATACACCTAACCTACCAAACATCATAGCTCAGCCTAAGCTACCTTAAATGTGTTCAGAGTATTTACATTCGCCTACTAGGCAAAATCATCTAACACAAAGCCTAACCTATTTTACAAATAAACTATTGGATATCTCATGTAATTAATTGAATGCTGTACTGAAAGCGAAAAACAGAATGTTGTTATCAGTACTCGAAGTATAGATTCTACTGAATGTGAATGCTTTCACACCATTGTAATTCTGAAAACTTTTAACTCGAACATAATCGGTCTGGAGCTGTCTATATTCGGCATCAAGTAAGACATTATCATTAAGGAATAAAATTATTGGCATCATTAGGGAGACTGGAAGAAAAAGTTTTATCTCTCCTTTGCCACAGCAAGTAAATAAAGCCATTAGCATTTATACACTTTTTCATTTTTTAGAGACAGGATCTCCCTATGTTGCCCAGGCTGAGGTGCAGTAGCTATTCACAGGCACAATTTAATAGCAATTTTATAGGCACAATTTTATAGCACATGACAGCCTCGAATTCCTATGGTTAAGTGATCCTCCCAACTCAGCCTCCAGAGTATCTGGGACCACTGCACCTGGTTCTCATTGTATTTTCCATGTCTTGTTAGAAATGTCGTTGCACTGCTGAGACTACCAAATGCAATCAAAGCCACTGCCACAGAAGTATTATGAAAGTAGTTAATATGGCTTCCGACAAAATTAAATCAGCCACCTCTACAAATGGGTTGTGTCTCTGTGTGTGTGTGTGTGTGTGTGTGTGTGTGTGTGTGTGTAAACATACATTAGACAGAACTGAGTAAAGGGGAATCCATCCCTATTGCTGGAAAAATAACCAAAGGTGTGCACTACTGAAGATAAAAAGATCATCCTCATGTCAGAACAGCAGCAGCATATTTTCCATTTTTGTGACCCAAACGTATCAACAGTTTAAATACTGGGAGAAAGGCAAAATGTATTTGGAATACAACTTAGCTGACCTCAAATAAAACTTTATTTCTCCTTTCCTCTAAGATTCCTACGTTATGGAAAAATAGTAAGATCCAGTTTTGTAAAGTCTTACTAGCTTCCTGGATGTTCTTTATCCATTTTGCTAAATGACTCCATAAAAATACATAAATTTCATAAGTCACAGGTTGTCCTTGGAAACAGCATCAACTGAGATCCATGTTCTGCTTATAGCTTCCTTTGTCCCATCAAATCATGCATTCTGATTCCTTCCATTTAGCAATCAAGAAAACACCACTTAGAAATTTTAATCATCATTAGATTTTCCTCTTCTCAGTTTGTTCTTTCCACTCCCAATCTTATCTATCAACTCCACTCTTAGATTTCATTCATATTATTTTAAATAAACACAAAGAAACTCCAAGAAACAGATATGTATCTCGCCACACTTAAGTCCAGCAGAGTCTCTCAGGACGCTTCTCCTCTAACAATAGCAGTCCTCATATGAGGTCTACAGCGCTCTCAGAGGCAGGCAAGGAATCCTGTTTATTTACATGATTCACCAGCTACTGTGCATTTCTTTAAGTGTTGTCTTTTCCTTTAAGATGTAAGCTATGGCCAGATATCACTCTTGTTATCAGAACAAGGGATCAGAACCTCAAAACTGTACCTGCCAGCACTCAGCGAAAAATGAGATTACCATCAGGGCCTACTGGAAGTTGTCCCAAAGGTTACCCGATTTCTATCGCATTATTCCTCTAAATCTGATTGCCTTTATTTCTTTCACACAACATTTTTGTAAATCCAAAATGTCTCTTAATCATTCAGAAGACTGAAATCATAGTACTAACATTCAAACATCTAAAATTATTTAATATTGACTACGTGAACTAAAAGAAACACATTAATCTAAACTGAGAGTACATTCTGTCAATCTCATTGGGTAAGGTGTCTAATGTATGTTTTTCAGTCTCCAGAAATGACCCCAAAAGAGCAAATGGCACCAAAACTCTCATTCTGAAGTACACTGAAATCCAAAATGTTGGGGGCTTCTTAGTTTTCAGTTTTTTTAACATGCCTGGGACTATCAAAATATCCCATCTTGTCCTTGTCACCCCCACTCCTACAAATGTTCTCTGCCTCAACAGCTCATAATGCAGTGGTACTGCTTTCCTGTCTCCATCTACATATATGAGAGTTTCTGTGTCATCTTACCTGACAGTGTGGGATACAGTTAAAACAAATCATTCAATTTCAAGATCTACCACAAAGACCAGAATCCTATCAGTACTTTCAACTTTAAAATGAAAGTAAAAGTTTTTTCTCAGCTATAAAAGCTATAGAAAAATAAACAGGCACACTTCCTTTGAATGAAGTTATACTAATATCTTCAGTTTAAGTACTAAAATGACCATGTAAATTATTTACATGCTAATATGATAGACGCAAGAAAGAGAGCTGTAGTCATAAACGTTTTCAAAAGACATTACATTGGCTATAAAAAGCTACTGAATATTGCTCTAATGGCATCGATGAATCTACTCAAATCACAATGGAAAAAAAAGCCTAAATGAGCAATGTACACTTAAATTAATTTAATTCAGGTAGTATTACAACTCCAAGTCCCAAGATACAAGAAAAAAGAGAAATACAGTACAATACAGTGTCTCTTAGGAAAGGAACTGTTCCAGGATTTGAGACAATGAGCATTTAGTACAGCCCAGTGTTCTTGATTTCTCATTAGGAGCAACTTTCCAGGGCACTGAAGCGAACCAGGAAAAGAAATGGGGAGGGTAAGCCAAAGGGGTCGCTGCTCTTCAGTGTCAAGTTGGAAAGAGCTTGCTGCGATCAATCATGCTGAGAAGGTAGGGCCTTGAGAGGGAAAGAAGGGTAGAAAAAACAGTTTTACAGGGCGCTGAAAAAAGTGACAGAACAGAGGTAGAACTGCTTCCTCCATCTTTCACGTCAAGTTCAAGTTTTTCTTTTTGTTCTATAAGAACTTTTGTCTTTATGGTGCTTGCTGAGGTTTGCTGATGTAGTTCCCAGCTCCTGCCTTCCTCTGGTGACTTATTAACGGACTGGCAACGGCTGAGTAAAATGCACTTAAGAAAAAAGAAATCACCTCTCTTTGCCAAGACGCACATGCTGCCCAGTACCTGAGGAAGAGCTCCGCTGTCGCTGGCCAAGAGAAATTCCAGTTTAACCTCTGCCTCCCCTATCCAAATCCATTGCAAATAAATGTGTGTGTGCCACTTGCAGAGAATCTGCCTGACTCACCCCCCGCCTTCGGTGTGCCAGGGAGAGATGTAAATGCTCCGTCCTGGAGCTGGCAGTGAAGTGGGGGCCGCGGCCTCAGTAGCACCGAGGGTCCCCAAATCTCCGCCTGTGATGGGTTTGGGGATGTGTTCCTCTCAAGCAGGTGCCTGGTCACAGCGCGACCACCCAGGCTCACAGCAACACACGTGTCACTGAGCCCGAGCCCAGCCCGCCGCAGAACCGGCCCCGCAGTCCTTGTAAAGACGCCCAGTTGCGCGCAGGGGACTTAGCAGTGAGGGAGAAGCAGACCACCCAAACTCTTCCTCTAAACCCTAAGAAGGAAAAAAAAAAAGTACTTTTCCGCGGAAGCAGCCTCCACACACTGCCCGCGCCCAGCTCAGGGGATGCCCGGCCCGCAACTGACCTCTCTCTCCCTCCCATGAGCGCGCTGAGGCCGCCTGCGCGCCCTACGGAATCGGCCCCCGGGCCCGCGCCCGCCTCCGCCTTGGAGCTAGGGACCCCATCGACCCTCCCGGCAGCTGCCGGGGCCAGGCGCTCACCTCCTGGGGTCCGGCTTCCGTCGCTCCTCCAGTTTGGCGGCGGAGTGTGGGGCTGCAGCGGCCACTGCCGCCGCCGCCGCCGCCTTCGCTGCCACCGCGGCCGCCGCCGCCACCGAAGCGCTGCCCGGCGCGCCGCCGGGGTTGGAGGCTGGGGGGCCGCGGAATCCCTGGAGGCGCGAGCCCGGGAGGCGGCGGGGCCGAGCCGCGGGAAGTTGTCTGCGCCGGGCGCGGAGCGAGCGGGGCGCCAGTCACCCGCGCCCAAGTAGTCACAACTTTGCCGCCTGGGTGGGTGCGCGCTCCGGAGAGAGGCGAGCGCAGGAGAGCGGGGCAAAGGCGCTGAGGCGGGAAGGTCTTCGGAGCAGGCAGGACTGGAACCTGAACGGCCCGCGAGGAAGGGGGAAAGGTGGCGCGGAGGGGATGTCTACACTGCCCGTGTGGTGCGCGGCGGGCGAGTGTGTAAGAGCGCGGGCGTCTACTCTACTTTGCCTCCTGCAGCTCCTGCATATTTATGGGGATCTCTGATGTTCCTGCTACTAACTAACACTGCAGCAGTGGAGCCCAGCCCAGGCGCCCCTCAGGAGCAAGCCGGGGTGCGGGGGCTCACGGAAGGCGGCCGCGGCGGAGGCTGTGCCGCGAGCGCGAGCCTGCGATCCATATTTAAAGCCGTAAGTGGCCTCGGCCGGCCCCCTGCCCTGCCCTCGCTCGCTCGCGCCCGCCAGCCCGGCCCCCACCGCTCCGGGCCGCTGCTCGGCGTCAACCGCCCGGGCATCGGCGGCGGGGAGGGGCCTCGAGCCGCGCCGCCTCCGCCGGGGGCTTGGGCTTTTCGCGCAGCGCCCGCCCGGAGCTGGCGGAGGACCCGGCTCCGGACCGGCCGGTCTTGCCTCCCGGGTTCCTTCTCTCTCACGCCCTGGGCTGGGTCCTAGGTCCAGCTTTTTGTCCTACTCAGAAGAGTTCCCCAGTGGGGAGAGCCTGTGCTTCCATGCAGAACTAAAATTGCCTGCATTTCCCAGCTCAGATCACTCTTGACTCTATAAAACTTGGGGCGTATAGAGTGCTGCCATAACACAGTATTAAGTAATTGTTCACCTCTAACAAAAGATGTTTGAAGATAACGTGGTTGTCAACTGTGTCCTTCACTTATGTCACTGATGCCTTTCTGTCTTCCTTGGGAGTTAGGAAAACAGCCTTAGCAAAGTGATTATTTGTATTTATTCTGTTCCTAAGTCTAATAATGAGGTTCAAGTACTCTTTGCCAAGCAAATAATATATCAATGATCCAGCACCATTGCCATCGGTAAAGGACTGAATCATAAGTAAACCATTAAGATATGAACAGACTGTCAGCACAGACACACCGTCTATTGTTCTGGGTACTGCTAGAGAGTAGTCACTTAATGGATTACAACCACATGGTATATCATGCAAGTGTATATCATTTTCTAGTAATACATATTATATGTAATGTATGTGTGGACATCACTGACCAAACTGTGTTTTCAACAGTGGCCACCAAAATGCATAAAGCTCAAGAGAAATAATTTCACACACCAACTGCTCCTGGTTCCCAGTCTTTCTCCAATACAAAGCTATAGCTAATAGGACCTCCAAGGGAAAAAAAATGAGGGTAGGGAGTAAATAATTTGAGGACAGAGGCTTTTCTTTCTAGTATTCCAAACTGGAAGAGATCCAGAGATCCATGGTGCCTCACCAGTGCTTGGAAAGCAGGAATGGAGCTTGTGTCTTTTAAAAAGTTTGTATCTTTAAAATCCTTCGTTAATGCTCAGAAGGCACAAGGAACCACCCCAATCTGATGTCTGAAATTAAAATGTACTGTCATGTGTCTGTTGTCACATCTGGCTCACATATATGTTCACACATTCTACATAACCCAATGCAGTGATATTCCTCAGAATATCACTGGGAATTTTTCATGGGAAACTCAAAACCAAAGATAAAACAAAAATTTAGCTTTAAAGTTTTCACCTAAATGATAATATTCTGTTTCTAGGCTAATGTTAAAATTAACTTCACTCCCTGAGCAGGCAGTTAGCAAGAATCAGCAACCGCAAAGTAAGCTAACAGGCAAAGGGAAGTCACTTTTGTATTAAAAATTTGCCACTGCTGTTCAGCAGTTTTTCACACTGTGGATTATGTATTTCAACATAGCGGCAATTTCTCATTATAATCGTGAAGCAGCTATGAACACTCAGTGTTGGTGAATAAGAAAGAAAAAGTCCAAGAAACACATTTTTCAAGCATTCTGCTGCAAAATATATCAAACTCTCCTTCACGTAAGTTAAAAAGGTAACTCCTGAAGGCATTTCAGTACAAAGATTGGCAAGAATTTACCCTAAAAGGAGCATAGAGTTGGTTTGTGGGCTGGGAGGCAGGGAGACAATGAGAGTACTATGGAGGTGAGATTTGGTATGTGTCTTAAATTAATGAGAAAGAGTCTTTGGCAAAGCGTTGACAACCTCTGTTATCATTTTCATTACTTGATGTTTGCTATCCCACAATTAAAAGAGTGTGTTCTATTTACTTTCCTATTGATTAGTGTCCAGTAGTTGAGATATATGTGTGTTTTCCTTTGAAAGGTCATTGATTAATTTTTCTTATAAACTCTGCATGTGATCACTTTCGATTGCTTTTCCAGATGATAACAATGAATCCTGAGATTTTTGTTCACCTCTCCTAAAACTTGTGCTATGTCTCTTGATTCTCATAAGCACAAAGAAAGATTTATTAGTTCTTTTTCTCTTGGGGTTCACACGGCTTGGTGACAAGAACGAGCAGAAAAACTGATAGAATTAGAAAAATGGTGTAAGTAAGCTTTACTGATAATGATTTGTTTACTTTTTAATCAACAACTCTCTGTACTAAAGGACCTCTTAGAATACCAGCCCAGTACTTAGCTTATTAATCAAATTTCTTTCGTATCATCCAAGGTCCTAAGAGGCATCTAAAGAAAACAGAAAGGAGGAAGGACCTTTGTTTCAATGACAAGCACCATCTAGTGGCAGCAGGTGATGACGACATAATGTCTCTAAGAAGAATGAAGACGAAAGTTTTCGAATAGGTAGTCCAGGCATTTCTGGTGGCTTATAGGCATGACATTCTTTGATTCTAAAACAAGAAGTCGTATGTAGTAGAATAATGCAATTGATCGGCCCTACGTTGGTTATTGAAAGTAAGTGCCGATGTGACCTGCAGATAGGATTATTAGCATAGAATTTTCTCAGTATTTGTGTGACTGAATAGGTCCTTAAAGACTCTGTATTTAAGTTTCCTCATTACATAAAATAGGAAGAGTGATGGCTTGTCACCAGATGTTATCTGTAAAGCACTGTGTTCAACAAAGAGCAGAATCCATAAATATAGCTATTATATTTGGATTTTTTCACTACTAGGAAAAAAAGGTGAAAAATATTGTTGGATGTTTCTCCTGGAGTTATACAAAATTATAACATTCATACGCATTTCATATTGGGGCCTAAACAGAAAGGTGGTAGGAGATAACGTTATAGCTTGTTACTATAAACGTCAAAGACTGATCAGAGATGTTTGTCAATATCAAGTCCTTTTTAAATAGGTGGCTCATTGGCGAAAGTCTGACCAACATTTTGCTACACAGAATAGAGATTTTCTTTGTGCTGATATTTGTTTGGACTTGTAGTTGTTTGCAACAGAATGATCATTAAAGTTGCCACTCTGTATCAATTTTGTTAACCACTTCATTGTGTAAGAGTAAGAAATGAGAAAAAGCACTTTTTTTCTTCTCATTCTAAAACCAATCTGGGATGAAAGATAGATAGATATAGATCGATAGATAATAGATCACCAAAGGCCTCATTTTTGTTTCACTTACACTCCACAAGTATTCATATTCAGTCTGGCAAATTCTTGAATACATTCAACTAATCTAGATTTATAATTAACATTCTCTTCCTCAAACCCCAGGTTTAAAAATACCTGTAGCCCCTTTTTATGAGGAGAGAATGAAGGTGAACACAGTTTTTGGAAGCTGTCAGCACAGCATGAGCTGGTGAAAATAATTTTATTTGGTTAAACATGTGTCCCAAGTTGCTTCACAGCTTTATCAACTGAGCTCTCAGCCATATCCAACTGTCATTTTAAAAACACATGCCTAAAGTCAAATATCAGAAGAGGTTCTAACTTCTGAAAACAGGAGCTTATCTCAGTTAATGTCAAGGAAGGCAAGTTTTTCAATCTGAGTCTCAGTTGCCACAGCATTAAAATCACGGAGCTTAACATAATACCCCAAAATTCAACAATTCCAACAGGATACCGGAATGATTTCCTCTAATAAAATTGAACAATATGTGATAGAGAAATATGCAAATCTTTCAGAAATGGTATCAACATATTTATTATGAAAGCTCTGTTTAATAACCTTAGGCCAATGTTTCAGCCCCTTCCTTCTACAGGAATTCTCCCATAGATCAGCATAACACAGGACACAGGCCTCTCTGTTTGGAAGGAGAAGGAAAACTTAAAATGAGCTACTAAGCCACTAAAACCCAGGTCCCTGATTTAAAAGATTGGTCTGGTTTTAGGTACGGTGGTAGAGAATTATGTTAGACTTCTCTACCAGAACAGACTCTTGGGGCCCTTGGATTCTGATAGTGTGAGTGTGTGTGTGTGTGTGTGAAATGTACATATGCGTGATCAGACTCGCGACTTTCCAGACACAGAAAGGTGTTTTTTCCTTTGTATTCCACTGGCTTCCCACCTCCTTGGGAATTGAATGGGCCTACATGGCAGGCCACCTAAAAGCTGCTCCTCCTTTTTGGCCTATGGACTAAGTCATGCAGATTCAGCTGTTCCATTGCTTGGAGACAGGTCTCCCTATGGACTAACCGACCACCAGATCCAACTGGGCTATAACCATTCACATCCCACTGGTCTGCTCTTTAGACCAGGCCTATCTTGGAGACCACAGCACCTCAGTCTCCTTGCAAGTAACAAAACAGTTGATGTTGCTAGTACCCATCTACCAGACTCATGTCTTCATGGAAAACACTGCAAATCAAAATCTGAATATTAAAAGTTGGCTCCTTTTTCCCCTCTGCTTAGGGAAAGAGTACTCTGAGCAAATGTGCCTTCATGGCTTTTCAATTTACCAGTGCCAACCAAAGGATGCTCAGTTCTACCACAGAATGTGGGGCATGCTTGGGTCATCCATTCAGTCAACCAATATTTATTAAGAACCTACTTATTTTGTGTCAAGAACTCTTCTGGGTGATGGATTCCTATAACAAGAAAAGTTCCTGCTTCATGGAACATACAAGTAAACAAATAAGGGGACAAAATAATGTCCATTATCTTGGAATGCTAAATGCAATAAAGTGATAAATGCTGTGAAGAGGGTGTCCAACTATCCCAGGTCACATTGCCAATTTACCCCTGTTATCCTTCTGTAATGATAACAGCACTCCCTTTCACCTCAAAAGGAAGACATAGTGAGAAATTGTAGAATCCCCTTAGCCATAGAAGAAATAAAGCACGGGGATGTGATAGAGTTGACAGGGCAAGGGACAGCTGCTTTCAAGTGGGGGGGTCAAGGAAGGTCTTTCTGAGATAGGAATGTTCGAGGACAGATCTGAATCAACAAGACATAAATATGAAAAATTGTAAAGGCAACTTGACAGTACAAACAGCATCTGGCGTGGTGCCTTACACATAGTAGGAACTCAGTAATTATAGAATGATTGATGGCGTTCCTTCTTTTTTGGAACATTAAAAATAGAGAAGCTTACTTACCCAGGATATATTTCTATTAAGACAGATTTCAGGCTTCATAAATTCCTTATGACATCATTCTTCTTACACAATAACATTGGGACTATATCTGTGTATTTATTTGCATGTGCATAAAGCATCTCTTGAAGGATACATGAGCAAATAAAAGCACTGTTTGCTTCCAGGAATGGGAACTAGAGCAGGCATAGGGAGGAAGATTTTTCACCGAATCATTCATACTTTTAAAAAAATTTTTTTATTATACTTTAAGTTTTAGGGTACATGTGCATAACATGCAGGTTAGTTACATATGTATACATGTGCCATTTGGTGTGCTGCACCCAGTAACTCGTCATTTAACAATAGGTATATCTCCTAATGCTGTCCCTCCCCAGTCCCCCCACCCCACAACAGGCCCTGGTGTGTGATGTTTCCCTTCCTGTGTCCATGTGTTCTCATTGTCCAGTTCCCACCTATGAGTGAGAACATGCAGTGTTTGGTTTTTTGTCCTTGCAATAGTTTGCTGAGAATGATGGTTTCCAGCTTCATCCATGTCCCTACAAAGGACATGAACTCATTTTTTATGGCTGCATAGTATTCCATGGTGTATATGTGAAACATTTTCTTAATCCAGTCTATCATTGTTGGACATTTGGCTGGGTTCCAAGTCTTTGCTATTGTGAATAGTGCCGCAATAAACATACATGTGCGTGTGTCTTTATAGCAGCATGATTTATAGTCCTTTGTGTATATACCCAGTAATGGGATGGCTGGGTCAAATGGTATTTCTAGTTCTAGATCCCTGAGGAATCGCCACACTGACTTCCACAATGGTTGAACTAGTTTACAGTCCCACCAACAGTATAAAAGTGTTCCTGTTTCTCCACATCCTCTCCAGCACCTGCTGTTTCCTGACTTTTTAATGATGGCCATTCTAACTGGTGTGAGATGGTATCTCATTGTGGTTTTGATTTGCATTTCTCTGATGGCCAGTGATGATGAGCATTTTTTCATGTGTCTTTTGGGTGCTTAAATGTCTTCTTTTGAGAAGTGTCTGTTCATATCCTTCGCCCACTTTTTGATAGGGTTGTTTGTTTTTTTCTTGTAAATTTGTTTGAGTTCATTGTAGATTCTGGATATTAGCCCTTTGTCAGATGAATAGACTGCAAAAATTTTCTCCCATTCTGTAGGTTGTCTGTTCACTCTGATGGTAGTTTCTTTTGCTGTGCAGAGGCTCTTTAGTTTAATTAGATCCCATTTGTCAATTTTGGCTTTTGTTGCCATTGCTTCTGGTGTTTTAGACATGAAGTCCTTGCCCATGCCTATGTCCTGAATGGTATTGCCTAGGTTTTCTTCTAGGGTTTTTATGGTTTTAGGTCTAACATTTAAGTCTTTAATCCATCTTGAATTAATTTTTGTATAAGGTGTGAGGAAGGGATCCAGTTTCAGCTTTCTACACATGGCTAGCCAGTTTTCCCAGCACCATTTATTAAATAGGGAATCCTTTCCCCATTTCTTGTTTTTGTCAGGTTTGTCAAAGATCAGATGGTGGTAGATATGCGGCATTATTTCTGAGGGCTCTGTTCTCTTCCATTGGTCTATATCTCTGTTTTGGTACCAGTACCATGCTGTTTTGGTTACTGTAGCCTTCTAGTATAGTTTGAAGTCAGGTCGCATGATGCCTCCAGCTTTGTTCTTTTGGCTTAGGATTGACTTGGCAATGTGGGCTCTTTTTTTGTTCCATATGAACTTTAAAGTAGTTTTTCCAATTCTGTGAAGAAAGTCATTGGTAGCTTGATGGGGATGACATTGAATCTCTAAATGACCTTGGGCAGTATGGCCATTTTCACGATATTGATTCGTCCTACCCATGAGCATGGAATGTTCTCCCATTTGTTTCTATCCTCTTTTATTTCATTGAGCAGCGGTTTGTAGTTCTCCTTGAAGAGGTCCTTCACATCCCTTGTAAGTTGGATTCCTAGGTATTTTATTCTCTTTGAAGCAATTGTGAATGGGAGTTCACTCATGATTTGGCTCTCTGTTATTGGTGTGTAAGAATGCTTGTGATTTTTGCACATTGATTTTGTATCCTGAGACTTTGCTGATGTTGCCTATCAGCTTAAGGAGATTTTGGGCTGAGACAATGGGGTTTTCTAGATATACAATCATGTCATCTGCAAACAGGAACAATTGACTTCCTCTTTTCCTAATTGAATACCCTTTATTTCCTTCTCCTGCCTGATTGCCCTGGCCAGAACTTCCAACACTATGTTGAATAGGAGTACTGAGAGAGGGCAGCCTGTCTTGTGCCAGTTTTCAAAGGGAATGCTTCCAGTTTTTGCCCATTCAGTATGATATTGACTGTGGGTTTGTCATAGATAACTCTTATTATTTTGAGATACGTCCCATCAATACCTAAATTATTCAGAGTTTTTAGCATGAAGGGCTGTTGAATTTTGTCAAAGGCCTTTTCTGCATCTATTCAGATAATCACATGGTTTTTGTCGTTGTTTCTGTTTATATGCTGGATTATGTTTATTGATTTGCTTATGTTGAACCAGGCTTGCATCCCAGGGATGAAGCCCACTTGATCATGGTGGATAAGCTTTTTGATGTGCTGCTGGATTCGGTTTGCCAGTATTTTTTTGAGGATTTTTGTATCAATGTTCATCAGGGATGTTGGTCTAAAATTCTCTTTTTTTGTTGTGTCTCTGCCAGGCTTTGGTATCAGGACAATGCTGGCCTCATAAAATGAGTTAGGGAGGATTCCCTCTTTTTCTATTGATTGGAATAGTTTCAGAAGGAATGGTACCAGCTCCTCCTTGTACCTCAGGTAGAATTCGGCTGTGAATCCATCTGGTTCTGGACAATTTCAGAGCCTGTTATTGGTCTATTCAGAGATTCAACTTCTTCCTGGTTTAGTCTTGGGAGGGTGTATTTGTCGAGGAATTTATCCATTTCTTCTAGATTTTCTAGTTTATTTGCATAGAGGTGTTTATAGTATTCTCTGACGGTAGTTTGTATTTCTGTGGGATCGGTGGTGATATCCCCTTTATTGTTTTTTATTGCGTCTATTTGATTCTTCTCTCTTTTCTTCTTTATTAGTCTTGCTAGCAGTCTATCGATTTTGTTGATCTTTTCAAAAAACCAGCTCCTGGATTCACTAATTTTTTGAAGGGTTTTTTGTGTCTCTTATTTCCTTCAGTTCTGCTCTGATTTTAGTTATTTCTTGCCTTCTGCTGGCTTTTCAATGTGTTTGCTCTTGCTTCTCTAGTTCTTTTAATTGCAGTGTTAGGGTGTCAATTTTAGATCTTTCCTGCTTTCTCTAGTGGGCATTTAGTGCTATAAATTTCCCTCTACACACCGCTTTGAATGTGTCCCAGAGATTCTGGTATGTTGTGTCTTTGTTCTCGTTGGTTTCAAAGAACATCTTTATTTCTGCCTTCATTTCATTATGTACCCAGTAGTCATTCAGGAGCAGGTTGTTCAGTTTCCATGTAGTCAAGCGGTTTTGAGTGAGTTTCTTAATCCCGAGTTCTAGTTTGACTGCACTGTGGTCTGAGAGACAGTTTGTTATAATTTCTGTTCTTTTACATTTGCTGAAGAGTGCTTTACTTCCAGTTTTGGTCAATTTTGGAGTAAGTGCGGTGTGGTGCTGAGAAGAATGTATATTCTGTTGATTTGGGGTGGAGAGTTCTGTAGATGTCTATTAGGTCTGCTTGGTGCAGAGCTGAGTTCAATTCCTGGGTATCCTTGTTAACTTTCTGTCTCGTTGATCTGTCTAATGTTGACAGTGGGGTGTTAAAGTCTCCCATTATTATTGTGTGGGAGTCTAAGTCTCTTTCTAGGTCTCTAAGGACTTGCTTTATGAATCTGGGTTCTCCTGTATTGGGTGCATATATATTTAGGATAGTTAGCTCTTCTTGTTGAATTGATCCCTTTACCATTATGTAATGGCCTTCTTTGTCTCTTTTGATCATTGTTGGTTTAAAGTCTGCTTTATCAGAGACTAGGATTGCAACCCCTGCCTTTTTTTGTTTTCCATTTCCTTGGTAGATCTTCTTCCTTCCCTTTATTTTGAGCCTATGTGTGTCTCTGCAAGTGAGATGGGTTTCCGGAATACAGCACACTGACGGTCTTGAGTCTTTATCCAATTTGCCAGTCTGTGTCTTTTAATTGGAGCATTTAGCCCATTTACATTGAAGGTTAATATTGTTATGTGTGAATTTGATCCTGTCATTATGATGTTAGTTGGTTATTTTGCTCGTTAGCTGATGCAGTTTCTTCCTAGCCTCAATGGTCTTTACAATTTGGCATGTTTTTGCAGTGGCTAGTACTGGTTATTCCTTTCCATGTTTAGTGCTTCCTTCAGGAGCTCTTGTAGGGCAGGCCTGGTGGTGACAAAATCTCTCAGCATTTGCTTGTCTGTAAAGGATTTTATTTGTCCTTCACTACTGAAGCTTAGTTTGGTTGGATATGAAATTCTGGGTTGAAAATTCTTTTCTTTAAGAATGTTGAATATTGGCCCCCACTCTCTTCTGGCTTGTAGAGTTTCTGCCAAGAGATCAGCTGTTAGTCTGATGGGTGTCCCTTTGTGGGTAACCTGACCTTTCTCTCTGGCTGCCCTTAACATTTTTTCCTTCATTTCAACTTTGGTGACTCTGACAATTATGTGTCTTGGAGTTGCTCTTCTCAAGGAGTATCTTTGTGGTGGTCTCTGTACTTCCTGAATTTGAATGTTGGCCTGCCTTGCTGGTTTTGGCAAGTTCTCCTGGATAATATCTTGCAGAGTGCTTTCCAACTTGGTTCCATTCTCCCCGTCACTTTCAGGTACACCAATCAGATGTAGATTTGGTCTTTTCACATAGTCCCATATTTCTTGGAGGCTTTGTTCATTTCTTTTTATTCTTTTTTCTCTAAACTTCTCTTCTCACTTCATTTCATTCATTTCATCTTCCATCACTGATGCCCTTTCTTCCAGTTGATCGAATCAGCTACTGAGGCTTGTGCATTCGTCATGTAGTTCTCGTGCCTTGTTTTCAGCTCCATCAGGTCTTTTAAGGACTTCTCTGCATTGGTTATTCTAGTTAACCATTCATCTAATTTTTTTTTCAAGGTTTTTAACTTCTTTGCCATGGGTTCGAACTTCCTCCTTTAGCTTGGAGTAGTTTGATCATCTGAAGCCTTCTTGTCTCAACTCTTCAAAGTCATTCTCTGTCCAGCTTTGTTCCATTGCTGATGAGGAGCTGTGTTCCTTTGGAGGAGGAGAGGCGCTCTGATTTTTAGAGTTTCCAGTTTTTCTGTTCTGTGTTTTCCCCATCTTTGTGGTTTTATCTACCTTTGTTCTTTGAAGATGGTGACGTACAGATGGGTTTTTGGTGTGGATGTCCTTTCTGTTTGTTAGTTTTCCTTCTAACAGTCAAGACCCTCAGCTGCAGGTCTGTTGGAGTTTGCTGGAGGTCCACTCCAGACCCTGTTTGCCTGGGTATCAGCAGCAGAGGCTACAGAACAGCGGATATTTGTGAACAGAAAATGTTGCTGCCTGATGTTCCTCTGGAAGTTTTGTCTCAGAGGATTACCCGGCCATGTGAGGTGTCAGTCTGCCCCTACTTGGGGGTGCCTCCCAGTTAGGCTACTCGGGGGTCAGGGACCCACTTGAGGAGGCATTCTGTCCATTTTCAGATCTCCAGCTGCATGCTGGGAGAACCACTACTCTCTTCAAAGCTGTCAGAAAGGGACATTTAAGTCTGCAGAGGATTCTGCTGCCTTTTGTTTGGCAATGCCCTGCCCCCAGAGGTGGAGTCTACAGAGGCAGGCAGGCCTCCTTGAGCTGAGGTGGGCTCCACCCAGTTGGAGCTTCCCGACTGCTTTGTTTACCTACTCAAATCTGGAAATGGTGGGTGCCCCTCCCCCAGCCTCACTGCTGCCTTGCAGTTCCATCTCAGACTCCTGTGCTAGCAATGAGCGAGGCTCCGTGGGCATAGGACCCTCTGAGCCAGGTGTGGGATATAATCTCCTGGTGTGCCATTTGCTAAGACCATTGGAAAACTGCAGTATTAGGGTGGGAGTGACCCAATTTTCCAGGTGCCATCTGTCACCCCTTTCTTTGACTAGGAAAGGGAATTCCCTGACCCCTTGCACTTCTCGGGTGAGGCAATGCCTCGCCCTGCTTTGGCTCACACTCGGTGCACTGCACCCACTGTCCTGCACCCACTGTCCAACAATCCCCAGTGAGATGAACCCAGTACCTCAGTTGGAAATGCAGAAATCACCCATCTTCTGCGTCGCTCACGCTGGGAGCTGTAGACTGGAGCTGTTCCTATTCAGCCATCTTGGCTCCACCCTCACTTTTTTAAAAATTTTAACCGTGCACATAGATTGCTTATTTTTAAATGAAATTTGGATTTAAAATATATAAATAATTCCATTTATCTGCCTATAGATAGTTTTCCATATGAATAAGTATATAATTTAAACAGAAGCCTACCTGATAGATTAATACTTTTACAAACTATGACACAGTGGCTACTGAGACACCAGTGACAAGTCTAGAATGTCTAACCCCTTTCATAGTTATTGGATGTTGTTCAGTGCCAAAAATATTTGCTCACTTCCCACCTGGGCTCCATTCAAATCAGTGTCAAAAAAGGACAAAACAATTTTCGGAAGGAAATTGCTGTAATCCCAAACTCTGGGGAGGTTGAAGCAGGAGGATTGCTTGAGCCTGGGCTACAGTAAGCCATAATCATGCCACTGCACTCCAGCCTGGGCAAAACAACAAGACCCTGTCTCAAAAACAAATAAAAGAAAATATGTTGCTTTTTTCATTATAAAAGCAATGTCATTTTACTTTTAAATCATCATAAAATAGAGAAAAATAGGTGGAGTGGCAGTAAAAAAATCTTTCTGAGAAGACTTTCGTATTTTTACATATTTCCTTTGCATAATTTAGATTTGTGGTTTCCAGTTGATTGACCATACTGTATTAAAAAATGGTGTGTGGGCCAGGCGCGGTGGCTCACCCCTGTAATACCAGCACTTTGGGAGGCCAAAGCGGGTGGATTACTTGAGTCCAGGAGTTCGAGACCAGCCTGGCCAACATCCTGAAACCTTGTCTCTACTAAAAATACAATTAGCTGGGCGTAGTGGTGCACACCTGTAATACCAGCTACTTGGGAGGCTGAGGCCCGAGAATTGCTTGAACCCGGGAAGCAGAGACTGCAGTAAGCCGAGATCATACCTCTGTGCTCAGAGGCAACAGAGTAAGACTCTGTCTCAAAAAAAAAAAAAAAAAAAAAAGGGTGTGGTGTGGTCATTGAGCCTAATTTTGAGTGAGGACAATCTCTTTTGTCATAAAACACAAATTTTAAGAGATGTGGCTAGGGAAAAAAAAAAGGAAATTGGTTCCATCTTTTCAAACCCAGTTCATGGCTATTGTACTCTTATCTAAACACAATTCCAGAATTTCCCTTCTGTTTATAAAAATTCCAATGGAATAAGTCGTCTATTGACAGTTTCTGCTATCTGGCAATTAAAATATTGATAGCCTCACTAACAACAGCAATAATAATAATATGGCCAACACCTACATAGCCATTACCATGTTTTAGGGTCTGTTCTAGTAAATTAACTCATTTAATCTTGATAAAAATCCCGTTGTTAGTAGTGGTATCACTTTCTTTCTTGTTGTTTTATTTATTTTTTGGTGGTATTACTTTCATCTTCACAAGAAGCTATATGTCTATCAGAACTCCCTACATTTTTATACATGGTCAACAGTTTCAGATTTACTCAAAATTTGAGGGAGTTTGGAGTTGAGTTGGATTGGTCTTTCTCGGTCAATTTAAACATCTGGTCCAGAAGGGTTAGATAATTGTTGGGGATAGCCAGATGCAGTGGCTCATGCCTGTAATCCCACCACTTTGGGAGGCTGAGACAGGCAGATCATGAGGTCAGGAGATTGACACCTGGCTAACATGGTGAAACCCTGTCTTTACTGAAAATACAAAAATTAGCCTGGCGTGGTAGCACGCACCTGTAATCCCAGATACTTGGGAGGCTGAGGCAGGGGACTCACTTAAACCCGGGAAGTGGAGGTTGCAGTGAGCCGAGATCATGCCACTGCACTCCACCCAGCCTGGGTGACAGAGGGAGACTGCGTTTCAAAATAAATAAATTAATTAATTAATAATAGAAGATAATTGTTGGGGACATCCACACAATAGAACACCTAAATTACATCTACTTCTCTCATTTCAACTGAACCTGACAGAGCACATATATACTGACATCAATATCCACATATACTTCTGAGATATCAGCTATCCAAAAACAGAATTTTGGAATTTGGAAATACTAGACTTTGATTTTATTTCTTTTTTATCTTGACTACATTTTGCCACAGCTATCTCACATGAGAGTTTCAATGGTGTTTTCTTCTACCTTCTGTCACAAGTATGTGCTTTCTATCTGCAGTCCTTCCTATGGAGTGCACAGTAGAAATACAACAACAGTTTTGAAAGTCATTAATAATTTCCCATGCACTGGTAACATCATGGTATTTGTTTATAATGTAGTACATAAAAAAACATAGTACAGACAGTACTACATAGTATATATAAGGCTCAGTACTATACACAGTTTCAGGCATTCACTAGGGATCTTGTAAAGTATCCATTGTGAGTAAGGGGAGGACTACTGATACTGTGACTTCAGCTTTTTTATTTTTCATTATAAAATAAGCGGAGGAGGAAAATCTTTTTCTTGGTGTTCTGATGGTGGTGCTGGTGTTTGGTATCTAGGCACTGAGCCTGATGCTAGTGATCTTCATTCCTAAATTAAATTTTGACACTTTTATCTCTGTTTACAGAAAAACTAACATGTTACTCAGAATTACACAGAAGTTAGTGACAAAGGCCAACATATCTCTTTTCATTCAGCAATTTTTACTTGCTTAAACTTAAAGAAGATTCGTATTCTGCAAACATTTGTCAGAAAATATCTGTGTTAGGCCAGGCACGGTTGTTTATGCCTGTAATCCCAGCACTTTGGGAGGCTGAGGAGGCAGGCAGATCACAAGGTCAAGAGATCGAGACCATCCTGGCCAACATGGTGAAACCCCATCTCTACTAAAAATACAAAAATTAGCTGGGCATGGTGGCATGTGCCTGTAATCCCAGCTACTCAGGAGGCTGAGGCAGGAAAATCACTTGAACCCATGAGGCAGAGGTTGCAGTGAGCCAAGATCACACCACTGCACTCCAGCCTGGCGACAAAGCGAGACTCCGTCTCAAAAAAAAAAAAAGGAAAAGAAAAAGAAAATATCTATGCTAGAATATGTAATGGTAAAGCAGGAATTGGAAGAGGGAGATTGTTTTTGAATTATTGATAGGTAAATTCCTTTCCTCTCAAGCTTCCATCTAAGTGTTTAAGTAACTTTGATCCAAGGAAAGTAACCCCAAATTACTTCTCAATACTCAAATTTTTTCATAGGTGTGGTGATGTCTTGGAACCAATAGCCTGGAGTCCTAGTCCAGGGAAGTTATTTAAAATAAATTCTAATAAGGAAAAAAGAATAAGAGACAAACAGAACAAAGTAGAAGAGTTCTAGACAACTCTCTCTGCCTCCGCCAGTAGCCCTCAAATTTCATTACTGCTTCTTTGATTAAATTAAAATACAGAAAGTATTGAGTATTTATTTAACACTTTGCCTATCCTGGCGAGAGTAAAAGACATTCCATTTAGAGAAACAACTATTCAAAAGCTTCTGCTGACATTGCAGTTACTATTTGGAATAAAGACCAGAGTAATCAAGTAGATGGAGGTGATTTTTCAGAGAATGCAAAAGAAAATTTACATACTAGGTATAGTGGTGCTGTACTAATAAACTGCTTTCATAATCTTGCTTTAGCATAGACCACCAGTCAAATCAAATGGAAGTATTACGCCCCACGTAATACTAAAAAAGTTTAAGCAAATGAATTCAATGCTGCATTCAATCATTAATAATACTATATAGCTACTGTTGTCAAGTATGTCCTAATTCCCATGGAAACTAGACAACAGGATAAAAATTACCCCCGTTCTACAATTGAGGGAACAGAGGCTCAGAAACATCAAGTGACTGACCTCAAGTCACACAAGTACCAAAGCCAGGGTTCTGTAACTAGGCTTAGGCCCATGCTCTTTCTACTATACTGTGCCTTCTCAATCTACCCGTAGGAGGTACATAAAGAATGTTGGCACCACTTGGTCCTTGATGGATAAAGTATGGCCTCCCAACATCCATACTCTCCTCTCCACACTCTCCATTTGCAGTCTAGCCTGCACACAAAGCCACGTTAATTTTCCTAAAGCACTGTTTTGATGAACCTCCCACCGTTCTTCAAAAAAATAAATAAATAAACAAAAACTTTTCAGTAGTTCTTCATCAACTATCGAATGAAATCCATGTTATTTAGCTTGGAGTTAGTAGCATCTCATGACTTGGCTTCAACCAGCTGTATTTGCTACTGATCCCATACACAGTTTGATGCTCCACTCAGCCTAGGTTTCTCACCATTTTCTAAACATGTATTTCATGTTCTTGGTCCCAGTCCCTTGCTCATGCCATGTATTTTACCAGGAATGTCTTTATTTCCTCAATTTTCATCTCTACCTATTAAAAGCCTTATTTTAAAATATCCAATTTAAATGTTGGCCTAATCAATATTCTCTGATTAGTTCAGCCCTAAAGACCTCTCCTCCATACTGATAGCATTTAGACTATGCCACTTAAAGGTCACCAACACCATCACCAGTATTGAGGCTTTTGGTATATGTTTCTTATATCCCTCACTAAATTTTAGGCTCCGTGAAAGTAGGAAATGTGTCTTATTCATTTTTACATTATTTGTCTTCTCTAGAACAGTCCTATGCGTATAGTAGGCTCTCACTCTTACTAAAAGCTGAATGAATAAATAAAACTATTAATAAATGAAGTTAATAATGTTTACAAGTTCAATTATAGTAAAAGCCCCCTTGATAGGTAATATTGAGATGAAAAACACTTGTAAGTTTTAATTATTCTGTGGCTAGTCATGTTAAAGTCATCTTTTATATTCAGTTATTGGCTTGAGTAAAATATGGGTAAGTTTTCATGAGAAATTAGACTGAAACATGTAATTTTCCTCTTGTTTTAAACCATCTTTCATCTATTCATTCAAAAAATATTTATGGAACGCCTATTATACACAAGATTCAGCAAAGTACTGAAGAAACAGGGATGAGCAAGATAGACAAGGCCACTGTCTTCAGGAAGCTTAACTTCTAGTTGATAAGAGAGGCAGTAAACAAGTAAACAAACATATAAAATAATAAGATAATTTCTACTATAGAAATAAATAGGATGATAAAGGAGAGAGTAATGAGGTAGAATATTTAGATTGGCTGGTCAGGGAAGGCCTAAGGAGGCAACAGCTCACCTTAAAGTATCCAGCCATGCAGAGCATGTTGGGGAATGTGCTCTAGGCAGAGAAAACAGCAGGTTCAAAGGCACTTGAGGGTTGAGAAACGAAGGGAGATCGGTGACGGTAGAGCACAATGAATGAGCAGAGAGAGTAGTGATGAAATGAGGTTTGGAGAAGGAGGCAAGAGACAAATCTTGCTGGGTTTCATAAGTCTGGGAAGGAATTAAGATCTTATTCCAAGTGCAATCAGAAACTACTGAAGATTTACAAACAAGGGTGTCACATGATCAAATTTAGAATCCGGGAAGTTCATTCTTAGAACTGAACTGGCAAGAAGGCCCTTGCCACATGCCGAAACCTTGATCTTGGATTTCCCAGCCTCCAGACCTGTGAGACAATATATGTCAGTTCATTATAAATTGCCTAGTCTCATTGACAAAGTGAAGAGACAACCCACAGAATGGAAGAAAATATTTGCAAACTACCCATCTGACAAGGGATTAATAACCAGAATATATAAGGAGCTCAAACAACCCTATAGGGAAAAAACTCGAGTAATCCAATTTAAAAATGGGCAAAAGATCTAAATAAACATTTCGCAAAAGAAGACACACAAATGGCAAACAGGTACATGAAAAGGTGCTCAACATCATTGATCATCAGAGAATTGCAAATCAGAACCACCATGAGATATCAGCTCACCCCAATTAAAATGGCTTTTATGTAATATAAATTCGTATAACCACTACGGAGAACAGTTTAGAGGGTCCTCAAAAAATAAAAATAGAGTCTGGAACAATGGCTCACATCTGTAATCCCAGCACTTTGAGAGGCCAAGGCAGGTGGATCACCTGAGGTCAGGAGTTCAAGAACAGCCTGACCAACATGGTGAAACCCCATCTCTACTAAATAATAAAAAAGAATTAGCCAGGTGTGGTGGCACATGCCTGTAATCCCAGCTATTTGGGAGGCTGAGGCAGGAGCATCTGGGAGGCGGAGGTTGCAGTGAGTCGGGATTGTGCCATTGCACTCCAGCCTGGGCAACAAGAGCGAAACTCCATCTCAAAAAATAAATATAAATAAATAAATAAAAATAGAGCTGCCTTATGATTCAGCAATCCCACTCCTAGGTATATACTCAAAAAAGAAAAAGGGAAATCAATATATCAAAGAGGTATCTGCATGCCCATGTTTATTGCAGCAGTGGTCATAATAGCCAAGATTTGGAAGCAACCTACATGTCCATCAACAGATGAATGCATAAAGAAAATGTGGTACATATACACAGTGGAGTACTGTTCAGCCTTAAAAAAGAATGAGATCCTGTCATTTGCAACAATTAGGATGAAACTGGAGGTCATTATGTGAAGTAAAATGAGCCAGGCACAGAAAGGCAAATTTCACATGTTCTCACTTATTTGTGAGAGCTAAAAATCAAAACAGTTGAACTCATGGAAATAGTAGAAGGATGGTTACCAGAGGATGGAAAGGGTAGTGAGGGTGGTGGGGGGAAAGTGGGGAGGGCTAATGGGTACAAAAAAAAATAGAACAAATGAATAAGACCTGATATTTGCTAGCACAACAGGTTGACTATAGTCAAAAATAATTTAATTGTACATTTAAAAGAGGCCAGAAGCGGTGGCTCACGCCTGTAATCCCAGCACTTTGGGAGGCTGAGGCGAGCAGATCACCTGAGGTCAGGAGTTCGAGATCAGCTTGGCCAACATGGTGAAACCCCATCTCTACTAAAAATACAAAAAATTAGCCAGGCGTGGTGGCATGCGCCTGTAATTCCAGCTACTTGGGAGGCTGAGGCAGGAGAATCGCTTGAACCCAGGACACGGAGGTTACGGTGAACCGAGATTGCACCACTGTACTCCAGCCTGAGCAACAGAATGAGACCCCATCTCAAAAAAAAAAAAAAAGTTTAATTGGATTGTCTGTAACACAAAGGATAAATGCTTGAGGTAATAGATGCCCCATTTACCCTGGTGTGATTATTACACATTGCATGCCTATATCAAAATATTTTATGTCACCTATAAATATATACACCTAGTATGTATTCACGAAAATTATAAAAAATTTAAAAAACAAATAAATAATTTTAAAAAATAAAAAAAGATATTACCCAGCCTTAGGTATTCTATTTTAGCAGCACAAAACAGACTAAGGCAGGGGTGAGGACTGAAGATGGAGAGAAGTGAATAAATTTGAAAGACATTTGGGAGGTAGAACTAAGTGAACTTGTTGACACATTAGATACAAGAATTGAGAGAACAAGAAAAATCAGAGGTGACTCTTACATTTTGTTTTGGAAATGGTGCTATTTTCTAAGATGGAGAAACTTGAAGACCAACTGTGGGGAAGACAAAAATCACTGTTTCAATTTTTGAGGAAAGAGAAAAAACACTATTTTGAACATAAGTTTGAGATGTCTATTAGACATCCAATTCTAATAAATAATCAACATCACAAAAATGTTAACATTTCACTTTTAACATAACACTTACATTCTCCTGATTGTATACTCGTTTTTTCTTTGGGCAATGTGGCAGATTATATTTCCCAAAGAGGGTCTCCCTAACATCTCCACTTCCACATCCTCTTCTCTGGTATGACCTCACCACTCCCCTTTCAAAAGGCGGAGTCTAATTATCGTCTCCTTAAATCTGGATGTACTTGGGACCGCTTTGACCAATACAGCACAGTGGAATAAGGCTATGTGGCATAGATGATGCAGCTACTACTTTGTTTGCCAGAATAGCCATGCTTGGAGCCTTGGGCTGCTGTATAAGAAACCCAATTGTCCTGATGCTGCCTTGCTTGGCTCCAAGCCAAGCTACTTGGAGTGGCCACATGGAGAAGCCACCTCTCTGTAGGTAGTCTGGTTAGCAGCTCTAGTCTTCAAGTCTTCCCAACACAGGCACATGTGAGTCAAGGAAACTCTAAATGATTCTGACTCCCTGCCATCAAATCACTCCAACCCTCACATCTCTTCAGCTGGAATCCTAACCACTATGAAGAAGAGGAAAGCCATTTTGCTGTGCCCTGTCCTGTCCCACAGAATCTGCAAACATAATAAAATGCTTATTGTTGTGAGCTACTAAGTTTTGTAATAATTCATCAAGCAGCAGTGGTATTCAGATCAGCCAGTTACTGAAACATTCAAGGAAAAATACATCTGAACTATAATCCTATCTGCCTGTACAGTTCAACCCTACATTCTAGAAGAGCATGCAATCTCCGAACAAAATTTTTAAACTAAATCTCATTTCACTTACCCAAATGAAGTTTAAATAACTGTGTTAGTGGTAACTATGAGACAGACAAGGAATCTGAAGCTCAGACTTAAATTGGGCACTTAATTCTTCTTGGAAAAATTAAGTTTGATAGTACTGTGTATTCAAATTTCATAAAAGCTAGAGTCAAAGGAAGACACATTTTAAAACCCTGATGCATATTTCAAATCTCATGATTTCATTTACATTCCATAAGCAGTTTTCCTGCAGATATCTCTAAGTTCACATAAGTGGAGCTACAAATACAATAGACTGCTTATGGATAAAATTACTCTGTATGTCAAACAGAGCATTGGAACACAAAGTTGTTTTGTTTACACTGTATTTTTTTCTTTCCTTAACACCCAATATTTTCTCTTCACCTTTCTTACGAGACCTGTGAACTAGGAGAATTTGGTCTTTGTTATTAGGATATTTCTTTCAAAAGAATACCTTGATTTGAAAACTGTTTTAAGGCAACATACTAAATTTTAAAAGTATATTACTTTCCTAGGAATTAGGACCTGCTATCCTTTGAGTGAATAAAGTCAATTTGTTTTGCCTCTACAACAATCAAAAATATTTAGTGGCTGATCACTCCTTCATAAGGGTGAGTACAGCAAGTGTTAACAATAAACAGTATTTCCCAAGATAGCAATTTTTTTAGCCACTGTCTCCTGGCTCTAACAGTGCTGCTATTTAATAACTTTTCACTCCTTAGTAAACCCATAAGATCTTATTACCCTTGCAGATCCATTATCAATAGGAAATTTTTCTTTTTATGAACAAAACAACTGGACTCAAGGCCCTTGGCTTTACTTCTGCTTTCACTATTATGCTCTGTGGATAATACCAATATTGGTACTTGCTCAAAATGTTAAGATTCTGGAAGCTCCTAAAAAACAGTAACTACATGTGCTCACATTTTTTTTTTATTTCTTTCTAAAAAGTAAACTACCGCACCTAGTATTTAAAGCCTTAGACTGTTCCAGCTGCCATATAGAAATTTTTATTTTGGGACTTATTGGGTCATGTTTTAATGATGTACTGTAACAAGAAGAATTTCAAGATAATGTTTTTTTATTAGTTAAATTCTTTTTTAAATTATCATTATACTTTAACTTCTGGGATGTATGTGCAGAACATGCAGGTTTGTTACATAGCTATACATGTGCCATGGTGGTTTGCTGCACCCTTCAACCCATCATCTATGTTAGGTATTTCTCTTAATGCTATCTCCTCCCCTGTCCTCCACCCCCTGACAGACCCCAGTGTGTGAACTTCCCCTCCCTGTGTCCATGTGTTCTCTTTGTTCAACTTCCACGTATGAGTGAGAACATGCAGTGTTTGGTTTTCTGTTCTTCTGTTAGTTTGCTGAGAATGATGGTTTCCAGCTTCATACATGTCCCTGCAAAGGACATGAGTTCATTCTTTTTTATGGCTGCATAGTATTCCATGGTGTATATGTGCCACATTTTCTTTATCCAGTCTATCATTGATGGGCATTTGGGTTGGTTCCAAGTCTTTGCTATTGTGAACAGTGCTGCAATAAACATACGTGTGCATGTTTCTTTGTAGTAGAATGATTTATAATCCTTTGGGTATATACCCAGTAATGAGATTGCTGGGTCAAATGGTATTTCTGGTTTTAGATCCTTGAGGAATCTGCACACTGTCTTCCACAATGGTTAAACTACTTTACACTCCCACCAACAGTGAAAAGGCATTCCTATTTCTCCACATCCACTCCAGCATTTGTTGTTTCCTGACTTTTTAATAATCACCATTCTAACTGGCTTGAGATGCTATCTCATTGTGGTTTTGATTTGCATTTCTCTAATGACCAGTGATGATGAGCTTTTTTTTCATATGTTTGTTGGCCACATAAATGTCTTCTTTTAAGAAGTGTCTGTTCCTATCTTTTGCCCACTTTTTGATGGGTTTTTTGTTTTTATCCTGTAAATTTGTTTAAGTTCTTTTTAGATTCTGGATATTAGCCCTTTGACGGATAGATTGCAAAAACTTTCTCCCATTCTGTGGGTTGCCTGTTCACTCTGATGATAGTTTCTTTCGCTGTGCAGAAGCTCTTTAGTTTAATTAGATCCCATTTGTCAGTTTTGGCTTTTGGTGCCATTGCTTTTGGTGTTTTAGTCATGAAGTCTTTGCCCATGCCTATGTCCTGAATGGTATTGCCTAGGTTTTCTTCTGGGTTTTTTTATGGTTTTAGGTCTTACAGTTTTTTGTTTGTTTGTTTTTTCATTTCTTTCCGCAAAGTAAACTAACACACATAGTATTTAAAGCCTTAGAATGTTCCAGCTGCTATATAGAAATTTTTATTTTGGGACTTACTGTGTCATGTTTTAATGATGTACTATAACAAGAGAAACTTCAAAATAATGCTTTTTTTTTTTTTTTTTTTTTTTTGAGACGGAGTCTCCCTCTGTTCCCCAGGCTGGAATCACAGTGCACGATCTTGGCTCACTGCAACCTCCGCCTCCCAGGTTCAAGCAATTCTCCTGCCTCAGCCTCTTGAGTAGCTGGGATTACAGGCATGCATCACCATGCCCAGCTTATTTTTGTGTTTTTAGTAGAGACGGGGTTTCACCATTTTGGCCAGGCTGGTCTCAAACTCCTGACCTCAGGTGATCTGCCCATCTTGGCCTCCCAAAATGCTGGGATTATAGGTGTGAGCCACCACACCCAGGCTGCTTTTCCTTTTTTTCTGAAGAGTTTGAATGTAGGGGCTTGTTGTATTTCATGAGTGTATACTTAATAAGAAATAGGACAAGAAATTAGTTTAAACCAGAGGTTGCCAGACTTTTTCTGTAAAGAGTCAGATAGTAAATGTTTTGGGCTTTGCCAGCCATATATTCTTGTCTCAGCTACTCAATTCTGCCACTGTTGTGAGAAAGCAGCTATAGGTGATGTGCAAATAATGGATGTGGCCAGATTTGGCCACAGAGGGCCACACTTTGCCAACCCCTGGTTTAGACTAAAGGCAGACTACATTAATAAAAATATATTGAAACAGAATCACATTTATTGATGAAAATATCTTTTAGGTCTTCTTAGTAAGTCTATATATCTACTGTTTTGTTTTATTTTAGACTATAGCATGCCTCCTCACTCAGCCCAAACTTCTGTGTTGAAGCCAACTGAGATAAGTCACTCACCATATTACATCAATGATTGGAATGCAACAAAACTGCTCTGCGACATCACAGCAGAAAGAAACAGACCAAAGACTATATCTGGTATTTTGGAGTTAAAGGGAAGTATAGAAATACTAAGACTAGAATATCTAGCAAAGCAGTCTATTACTTTGTACAGATACATCTAAATTAAAATGTGGCTGATTCGGGGCACACTCCTTGGAAGCACTAATGCCACACACCATGAAGTGCACACTCCCATTTCACTTAAAGTAAACAACCTAATAAAACTGGAATGACAAAAATAAAGCCCACGCCCTAACTACTCTCACTATGAAGTAAAAGTGAAGATTAACTTCATAAAAAGTATTAATGGCTTGTCTACTCCTGTGGCCAAATAACGCATCTTATGTTACTAACCTGGCCTAAAAGTGTTTTCTTCCCAGCTTGTGCAACCAGTCACTTTCTAAAAAGCTCTTTCCTTTCTACCTGTGTGATTCTGATTTCTAGCTCCCTGCCCCCCAGTCGCTGTCAAAGATTGAGTTATTCCTCATGACAAACCATAGTACAATTTTAGGAACATGGTTTTAGTGAAAAAGAATGTTCCCAAACATGGCATATACAACAAAATCAAGAGCAATAGAGCAGGCGAAAAATAAACAGAATTGAAATAGCAAATAAATGTTTGATGGGTCCTTAAGTGTCTTGTCTCTCTAACCTTACGTGATAAGAGTTGGACCATACATAGTAGCCGTAAAGAATTATCATAATTATTTTTTTCTTTTTCTGGGTTTTAATACACCTAGACCCAAAATCAAACACAAAGATAAAATGTTCTTTCATAGTGATAGTATGTTGTTCTTTCCTGAGCTAATCTCTTTAATCCACTCTCCCCTGTGATCTACATTCATTAGTGATTCACACCCCTCTCTCATGAACTATGAATCCATTTAACAGATAAGGACAAGAAGCAATAAGAGATTAGGGAAAGGTTAGCAGAGACTGAACTCAGGACTTCTGCTGCTTAGGCTTGAACTGAGACCACAAAAACCTTGGAATTGTCTGATTAAGAGTACCTGACAGTGACGCCATCAAACAGGATGTAACTGTCCTACTCCCTGTAGGAGGATTTGCCTATGAATATTACACTTTGTAGCAAGAGCACAACAGAAGGGCATGCGCTTTGGAGTCAGACCATTTTGGATTCAAAGTATGGCTCTCCTACTTATTATCTCAGTAATTGATCTTATTATGATGGTGGTGACAATGTTGGTGCTGGTGGTGGGAGTGAGGGTATTACTAGTAGAGCAGTGACCATGCAAAGACACAATTAACAGCACCAAAATAATTGTAAATAACCCTCTCAGTCCACCAAACATATTGAATGCCTCAGTCTATATTCTGTCTTCAATTGGAGTGAGCAAGAATATGACCTTTTCAAAGTGATGTTGATTGAATTAAGGCCACTGTTTGGCATGAAAATAAGCACTAGAATAGTCTTCATTATTAAACTCATCCTATTATTTCCTATGGAATTGCAAAACTCACTGTAATTCTATACCAAATTAGTAGATTGGGATAGGAGTATGGTCAGAATTAGAGAGGAGAAGAATACATCCATTTCTACACCATTTTATTCCTTGCATAAACTCTGAGAACAGATTAAATAATCCATGTAGGTATACATTGTTCCCTGTCAGCATCATGTTGTCTTTCTTTCATCCTTAAAAGGTCTTGACAAAGTTATCCTGGCACACAATATTAGACCTAGAGCTTTTAATTGTCTTTTATCACCTGCCAGGCTCCTACACTGTTTTGCAGCATTCATTCATTCATTCAACAGTTAATAGCATATTATTTGTCAAACACTGCTCAGTAGTGGGAATAAACAGCAGTTCACAAAACATGATATAATCTTTTTACTCATGAAACTTACTGAAGAGTTCCTATGAAAGATAAATATTAAATGAATACACACATAGGCAATTCATTAATTACAAATAAGGTTAGCCAACAGTCATCATTAAAAGAGAATAGATGGAGACCTGCCCTATGGAAGTCTGGTGAACCATCAACGCTATACCTAATGCATGGCAACTGGGGACAACTTTCCTGTCTCCACATTCCCTGTCACTGACATCATCCCCTCAGTAAAACACAATGGGATATGGCTGATGATGCTTGGCTAGGGCAATAAGTATTCTTGTAGAGTTAATGAAATAATCATATTGCTACATGACAACTTTTCTGACTCCATAACACTGTACTTCACTTTAGGGAAATAGCACAAATTATTTACTTAATGCACAGTGAGAGGCCTATTTGCTTTGTGGAGAAGGGCTTGGGTGAATGTCTCTATCA
Source organism: Hylobates moloch (assembly GCF_009828535.3). Lineage (NCBI taxonomy): Eukaryota > Metazoa > Chordata > Mammalia > Primates > Hylobatidae > Hylobates > Hylobates moloch. Next base: position 61,103,043 of record NW_026652277.1, read on the forward strand.
GAATCCATATCTCATCTGATATGGACTCACTCATAACTCATCTTCTTAAGGGAAAGTCAAGTTGGAAACACAAGTCTCTCCGCCCTCTGGCACTCAGCAGACATACTCTGGCCCCCCAGGCATAGAGCCCTAATCAGTACTGTGAAAATACGGTTTATTGGCAATGTTTTTCATCTTGAAGATTTTTATATTTATTTGGAGGGTAAATATTTATTATTGAAGGTAACCTACTTCTCCAACACATAGATCTTCCTTCAGAATTTATCGAAGCCTCATTTTTATAATCTAGTCCGTATATGAAAGGAATGTGTGCCAGTAAAGAGAAATTAGTGCAAAGCCTTTTGTTTTTAATTATAAGGTGGTGGTTGGTTGTGGTAGTGGGGGTATTTTGACTCTATTCGGTGGGGATATTTTTAGTCAAATCCTCTTCATTTATTTGCTTTCTTAGACCAATGTTTGCTTACTTACTTGCTGGGTTTTTTTTTTTATCATTCTTTTCTTTTTTTCTAAGCTCCTACCTTTCCTCATCCCTCATCTAGTCCATCTCCCATCTCATAATACCCTCCTCAACTCCGTGATATTACCGCCCCTTTCACTCTGTCCACATTTCCCCTTATTTCTGGTTTCTTCTCCTCATTATTTAAGCTGGTTCCTGAATCTGTAAGGTGAGTGTTCGTTTGATTACTACTAAACTGCTATAGAAATGAAAGAGTTCCACATGAGAATAGCTCAATGTATAATAGAAGAATTACAATTTTATCAAGTACTCAAATGGCATTGAACAAAATTTGGCATTTATAATGGCTGTCCTTGTGTTCTTGAAAAGAAAAAAAAAAAGCCTGGAGTTAACACTCACCCAGACATATGAATAAGATAAAACAATAGGGAATGTATTTAGTTCCTCCTAAACAGAGATTGTCAACAAGGAAGAGAGAGTATTGGGTCATGAGTAAGATTACTAACTGTAGAATCAGACTACATGGGTTTTAATCCTGGCACATTCATTTACCAGCTGCATATCTTTGGTTGATGTTACGTAATTTCTCTAACGCTGAGTTTTCACATTAGCAAAAAGTCTCTACTTCATCAGGGTGATGTAAAAAGTACATGAATTAAGTAGATGTAAAGTGCTTAGAAAGTCTGGCATAGTAAGCATTCAATAAATGTTAGGTATTATTATGACAGATTCCAAATTGCAGAAATACACATCTTTCTTTTCTGAACTATACTATAGAAAAATACTATGGAAAAATCAAACTATAGAATACTATAGAATAGAACTATAGAATACTATAGAAAAATCAAGCCAAATGCATTGGAAACGATGCTCGGATTTTTATATAGGCTAGCTGATCATCAGTGAGTAATACAGGACTTTACAAAAAGTATTGTATCTTCACATTTAATGAAAACAATAATAATAAAAGTAATACTTTTGGCCGAGCAACTCCATTTTTAAGAATTTCTCTTAGAAAATATTTACCCAAGTTAGCTGGGCACTGTGGCTCATACCTGTAATCCCAGCACTTTGGGAAGCCAAGGAAGGCAGATCACTTGAGGTCAGGAGTTCCAGACCAGCCTGGCCAACATGGTGAAACTCTGTCTCTACTAAAAATACAAAAATTAGCCAGGTGTGGTGGCACACGCCTGTAATCCCAGCTACTCAGGAAGCTAAGGTGCAAGAACCAGGAGGCAGAGGTTGCAGTGAGCCGAGATCACGCCACTATACTCCAGCCTGGGTGACAGAGCAAGATTCTGTCTCAATAAGACAAAAATTTTTAAAAAATAAAATATTTACCCGTCAATAAAAAGAGAAAGAGAGAGATAGAAAAATTTATACAAACATTATCTGCATCATTGTTTGAAGTTGTAAGATTAAAAAATTGAAAAACCCCTGAAAATTGGTTAAAACTCTATGGTCTATCCATTTGGCTATCCAGAATGCAATGTTAGGAAAAAGTGAGTAAGTTGCAGAAGAGCGCTATATGCAAGGCATGATACCATTTTCATTATCTAGATATAGATATGTAGCTATACACATATACACATATATGAACACACAAATTTGTATCTCTATTTTTCTTTTATAATTACAATTTCTCCTTTTCACTTTATTTTGTTTTTTAATAAACAGCATATATTGTTAATAAAACACATGTGAAGTACTGCGAAATCCACCCAGGTGTTTCATGGACAAAAAGACCGGACCCTTAAGGTGTCCCAGGTGAAAATAAAGGGATACGCCACTTCAGCACTCTCTTATCCAATTCACATCCCATTCTCTGTGAAGTACTTGCACTCTGAAAAGCACACACAAGCTAAATCACCTCTTGCTGGTGGCCCACACATACTTTACCCATACTCTCCTCTACCCTCACCCAGAACATGTACACAATGAATGGCAAAGAGAGATGAAGTCCTAGTAGAATATCCAGAAACCAGTCTGATGGGAAATCAAAATCTATATTGATGTAAGAAGTGCCTGCCAACACCAAATACCCTGCTCAAAGTCAATCATTCCTTTTTTGGCTCATTGCTACAAGGCTAAAGGGACTTGGGAATTTGATGTTTCAAAAGGAGGCCCTTTGCCATTCTAAGTACATGGCTGAGGGAAAGTCACCATAGAAACCATCACTTGAATTTGGGGGGTATTTAAAACCTCAATTCAGCATCTGAAATCCATAGCTTGCCTTTGAGAAACATTCCAGCTTTTCAAAAAGCTTTGGGTAAGTGGGAGCAGAGGATCAGTGGTGTTGATTAGTCTGTTTATTTCGCTGATAAAATAAACTGTTTTTTTAGGCACAGTAGTTGGTTTCTTTGCCAGTGTAAGCAGACAATTGGATTTGTTGTGTTCAGACATGCCCTTTCATTCAGGTCACAGTTGTACATTTGTAAATCTTCTTATCATATTTAATATCTATGCAGATGCTGTGTGGCTACATGTTTATATTACTTGTTCCTAAAAAGAAAAAAGAGAGAGAGAGAGAGACACACACACACACAGAGTCAAGGATGTGTTTGCCTGACATTCTCATTTTTTAATTGGTCTTTTCCCATAAACTTCAGTTGTTGTTTATAGTTTCTTCCTCTTATAAACACCATAGCAAACAGGGAATATCTCATGAAATTCATTTTTCATCATTTGATAGTCTGGAAATTTTAACTGAAAATATGGCTTTAAGGCAGGTGGGTGTTAATTTCCCTGGTCTATAGCGTTTCTTAGCTGGTTTTATTTTCCTCTTCCCACTGTTGCTTTCCTTGTTAGAGATGCCAGCAAGCAAAGCAGCTGGTAGCTGTTTCATCATTTCTCCCTTCTGAAGGCCTCCTCTTACAAAGATTCTTACATGTGTAGTGTAATATCCAAAAGGCAGACACCAAAGGCAAACTAAGGTACACAAAATCCAAAGATCAGAAGGCCTTGAATAATCAAAAACTAGTTGAAAATTATGTACTAAGTTAATGTAATTAGAATATTAAACATCCTTTTAAATTTCCTAATTTCAGAGCTATGAATTTGTACATTACATTCTATAATGTATGCAAAAGTAGTAAGTGCAAAGCCAATGATAAAATATTGCTTATGCTAATTTTTATCATTTTGGTATGCAAAAGATCTAGACATAAAAAATCTTAAAATTTGATTCAGAAATATATATTTGAATGAGAATTTTTATTCATATCAGGTGAAAAGATATTTTCCAATTACCAGTTTGATCTTATTACAAGCACATTAATATATATTGTATTAATATGTATTACTTTTATATGAATAAAAATGATAACATTATTCTGATAGTTGATTTCTAAGTGGCATGGCTTTATTACACACACTACTAACTTTGGATTGCATTAGTGCCTAACAATTTATATAATTATTCCAATTTCCTTTTTCTTTAATAGTGACGCACACTCAACTTTGCCTCAAAAATTCTTACAGATATCAGTTGAACTTCACAACTCAGGTTTGCAGACCTTCCGTAATTGCAGGTTAGAGTGGTGTATTTACATTTACAGATTAAGGAATAAATAATTAAACAATCTATGAGTAATCCAGCCATAATTAGGCTATTTAGACAAATGCTGGGTAGGAATAGTCTCCTTTCTCAAACATGAAACATTTTCTTTATGACATGCCATTCTAAATCTCAATTTAGAATAACTAATAAAAAGGTCATAAATCACTTTGTAAAAATAAAACTGCTAAGCATGAGCTGAATAAGTGCTATTAATTAAAGCTGTTAAGAGTTTAGAGCAGAAAAGAATCATCACCTCAGCATTGTTGAAAGGAGAACAAAAACTACTGCTGATGAAATGCAAGAAATCAGGAGGAAAATAGTAGTGGTAGCAAAGATGGCTTCACTGTAAGCCTCAAATTGTTTCAAGGGCTGTTATGTTATATATCTTTTTTTCTTCCTCATCCCCTGTTACATCTCTTTTGATATGGTATTTCTATATAAGCTGCCTACAGAATCACAGTGTGTGTGTCTGTGTGTGTGTGTGTGTGCACGTGCGCACGCACTTATTTGGACATAAGCCAACTTCTCTCAAGGTACAATTTTACTGTCTTTATACCAAAAAGTTTAATTGTACCAGAATCAATTGTAGGTAAAGTTCTATGATTTCTTTGTAAAATTTGTGAGTGTAGAATAGCCAAAACTATAAGAACTTATCAAAAGCATGACATGTGTACCTGAGGTGTGCACAGAACTGTGCACAGAGTGAAGCATCATCCTCATAAAATTTTTGTTAAGGCTGCAAATCGAAACAAACTCATTTACCTCACCAGACTGTGATCAGGCATCAAAAAACCTTTCTGAGGTTCACCAAAACCTCTAGCCAATGCATGAGCAATACAGGGTATATGGAAACCCAACTCACTTCCCACCACAACAGCCTCCTTGGCGGCACCTTGTGGAATTCTATGCCACGGAGTTGGCCTGGTGATGCAGTGCATCATCATTCCCACAAGTCCAAAACTTGGCTTTTATGTATAATAGCAAAGCAACATAATAAGGAAGAACAGACTGAGCTCCTCTTTATTAAATTTGTGTATGAAAAGCCAGCAGCAATCATGCGTATTCTTGTAAATTTTGTACGGTCTGCTGTATAAAGAATCATGACTTGCAAAGTTTATGCATACATATATTACCAAGAAAGGCAAAGGAATGTTTGCAATAGCTGTCATATCAAATGGACTTTTAAAAAATACAGACATTTATTCTAATTTATGCACTTAGAGTGCCCCCAATTAATTGGTTTATTCTGATAAATTCATACAAAAAACAACAATAAAACAGAAATACAGAGAAAAACTTTCACGAGGTGCAGTGGCTCATGCCTGTAATCCCAGCTCTTTAGGAGGCTGAGGCGGAAGGATCACTTGAACCCAGGAGTTCAAGACCAGCCTGGGCAACAGAGTGAAACCCCATCTCTAAAAAAACAAAAATAATAATTAGCTGGGCATGGTGCAGCACCTGTAGTCCCAGCTACTCAGGAAACTGAGGGGGGAGGAGCACTTGAACCCAGGAGTTCAAGGCTGCAGTGAGCTATAATGGTGCCACTGCACTGCAGCCTGGGTAACAGAACAAGACCCTATATCTTAAAAAGGAAGAAAGAATAAAATTTTCATAACATGGAGCTTCCCCTTAATTGTGGCTACCAGCTCCACAACTTTGGACTATCTTAAAGATGAGACCACCGATGTTTCTTCTTTATTTGATTTTTTAATAATTAAGCACTCTTTTTTGCAGTCCGAAATGGAGATACCTTAATTCAAATTCCACTCAGCAGAAACTAGTACTATTCACAGATGAAAGAAACACGAGAAATCCTATAAAATTGTTTTCATCTCAATTTGTTTAACATACAGAATTATTATACACCAGAATTAGAAGGGTCCATGGGAAATTATCTGGGTTGGTGGCTTTCAAATTTTTTCAACGTTAGACCCACTGTACACAAATTCACACATACACACACACACACACACACACACACACACCCCGTAATATAAATAAAAACAAATATCACAAAATGCTCATTGTGACCCACTAAATTGATTTTGTGACCCACTAGGTGGGTTGCAACTCACAGTTTGAAAATTTAGGCCGTATTGTAGCTTTGGTAATGTATAAGAATAAAAGGAATTATGAATGAAATTTTTTCTTTTTTTCATTTTTAAATGATAGACAAAATGAACTCATAGTACATGTGATCTTTTTTCCATAACACTGATCATCAAATTTTCCTTCACAAATATAAGAAATAATGATGGTAAATTATTTGCAATCATCTTTCCTTAATTGGCATAGATTTGCTTTTTTTCTAGTTTCTTCTTAATCTATTAAATGTAGCATTATGACGTTTATTCTCCTGACTTTGTCACTAACTTATTTTAGCATTTCTATTTTGCCTCCAGGTGTTAATACTTACAATATTTATTTCTTTTTATTTTACTTTAAACCAACTCCAACATACATTTTCATAATAATTACATGGAGTAGAGGGTCAATGAGAGGCATTGAGAGAGAATGAGTAGAAGTCCTAAAACATTTCCATCTGTCTCTTTACTGGCTACTAATCAATGAAGTAGACGGCGAGTCTGGCCTTTTGCTTCTAAGGTGTAGCATAGATAATGAAGTATTTCTAACAAAGACGAAGAAAAAAAACCAAGACATATTGAGTGCCTACTATATACCATGCCAAGTGCTGAAGGCTTTACATGTGTTATTTCATTTAATCTTCACACTACTCTCTGAAAAAAAGTTTTAGAACCCTTCATTTTACTGATGAAGGAAGTGAAGCTCAATGAGGTTAACTAACAGCTAGCCAATGGCCAGAGACATCTAACAGGAGGAGAGCTGGGTTTCAAAACCAGGTCTGTCTTTTCATCACTCCCTAGTACTTCCAGGAAGCCAGTTGTGATGATTAATACTGAGCGTCAACTTGATTGTATTGAAGGACGCGAGGTATTGATCCTGGGTGTGTAGGTAAGGGTGTTGCCAAAGGAGATTAACATTCAAGTCAGTGGGCTGGGAAAGGCAGATGCACCCTTAACGTGGGTGGGCACCATTTAATCAGCTGCCAGCTTGGTTAGAATATAAAGCCTAGCCTCCCAGCCTACATCTTTCTCCTGTACTGGATGCTTCCTGCCCTCAAACATCAGACTCCAAGTTCTTCAGTTTTGGGACTCGGATTGGCTCTCCTTTCTCCTCAGCCTGCAGATGGCCTATTGCGGGACCTTGTGATCATGTGAGTTAATACTTAATAAACTTCCCTTTATATATATATATATATATATACACACACACACACACATATGTGTATATATATATATATATATACACACATACACACACACATATATATATATAGGATATATATAGGATTTATATATATATATATCCTATTAGTTCTGTCCCTCTAGAGAACCCTAATATGCCAGTCCTTTTCATCCAAAATGACACTTTCCTGAGGATAAAATAATTCTTCCTTTTATTTAGCGAATGAGCAAATGGAGAGTATTATGCAGTATAGAGATGAGGGGAGAAATGAAGGTGAAATAAGCATAGAAAAAAGATCAAAGAAAGTGGGCTGGGAAAGGCAGACCCACCCTTAACCTGGGTGGGCACCACTGGGTAAATATTTTAGGAATCTGATGCACATGTGCATCAACAGATGTGTAAGAATGTCCTTTAACCTAAGGAAGCTGACTGGAAAAACAAAGTGTGTCCATAGTAGCTCAGGTCATAATAGTGAAAGAAATAATACGGAGAACCCAAATGCCCATTAAGAGTAAAACCAGTAAATAAATTGCTGTATATACTCAAACAATGGATTATTATACAGATATGAAAACAATGAGCTACATGTGCACACATTAACATGAATTATTCTCAAAAACATAATCTCGAGTGAAAGAACTGAGTCTCATAGAATAACATTTCAAGTGAAAGAATCCCCCAAATGTAATGTCGAGCCAAAAAAGCAAGTCATAGAAAAACGTACACAGCATGATTCCACATATATAACGTTCAAAAATGGGCAAAAATATATGTTATATTATTTAGAGATAAACATATATGTAATAAAAGTATTAAAGATCAAAGGAAATATTAACACAAAACTTAGAATAATGGTTACCCCTTAGTGAGAAGGGAATACAGAAGGAGAGATGTACAGAAAACATGTAATATAGGGGTAGTCTTCTAGGTCTTTAGCTAGCTGATAAGAATGTAAGTATACTTTATATTATTTTCTTAAATTATTTATAGATACACATTATAGATACCCTTTCTATATATTTAAAATTCTTAAACTTTTCTGAAAGAAAATTGTATTTTTGAGAAGGTTTTGCTCTGTCACCCAGGTTGGAGTGCAGTGGCATGATCATGGCTCACTGTAGTCCCAATACCTGTGACTACAGGTGTACACCACCACACCTCTAATAAAAATTTTTGTATTTTTAGCAAAGATGGGGTTTTACCATGTTGGCCAGGCTGGTCTCAAACTCCTGACCTCAAGTGATCCGCCCTCCTTGGCTTCCCAAAGTGCTGGGATTACAGGCATGAGTCACTGTGCCCGGCCTTAATTTTTTTTGTTTTTAGTAGAAATGGGATCTCCCTATGTTGCCCAGGCTAGCCTTGAACTCCTGGGATCAAGTGATCCTCCCACCTCAGCCTTCCAAAATGCTGGGATTACAGGTGTGAGCCACCATGCACAGACAGGAAATATTTCTTACGTGTAAAAATATACACAAGAATATGCAGAAGGGAGAAAAGGCCTAAAAAGTTGATGAAAAAGAATAAGCAGAGGAAAGAACAGATGGTGTAAAAAAACAGTAAATAAGTAAAGGTAAAAAATGACATTAAATGTCATTAAAGGTAAAAATGACAAAGGCTATGTCAGAGAGAGAAAATGAAGACTTCATCAGAGATCACCTTGGACATCAGACGAGGTCAGCAGGTCAGCAGAACCAGAGAAATGCACTGAATTAGTTCCTTCAGGCCAGTACTCTAAAGAAGTAGGACAAAACCTACCGTTGATACAGTTTATATGTCATTAAAATGAGTAAGATGTTTGTTATTAGGAATACATGTTTAAGTTAAACACACAACAAATGTTAGTCATTGGAAGAGGTTGGCAGCAAACCAGTAGACCCAGTCTACCAGTGCTGTGCCACAGAACATTCTGTGATGTTGGAAATGTTCTAAATATTCACCATCCATGTGGCAATTTAATATTTGAATTGTAGCTAATGTGACCAAAGCACTGAAATTTTAATTTGATTTAAATTACTTTAAAATTAAATATAAACAGCCACATGGGGCTAGTGGCTACTGTATTGAACAGCACAGGATATTCTCATGTCCTCACAATTAGAAATGAAAACCATGCAAGAACAATTTGAGGCATGGTCTTTCAAATAGCAAACTATTTCTTCTCCAACATACCTGATTGTACCATAACTCTTCTACAAACATCCCCAGATTCCAGACCTTTGAGCGCATGGAAGTAAAACATAAGAAAAATGCAGAGAGCTAATGGAAAGGGGAAGGGAGGCCATAGAGAGATAGTGGTCCCAGAACACTTGGCAACTTAAGGACCGCAAGCTGCCAAAGGCGAATTCGGGTCACAAATCCCAAGCGCTCTCACTTGCACTTCTCCCATTTTCATCTCTGCACACTTACATGAAGAGTTTGCTAGGTGAATGCCTTGATGGAATAAAGCAAAGGATTTCATTTTTTAAATAATCTTTTCTGCTTGTCATGCTGAATGGCAGCACCTTTATAGCATTTTGCAAACTAAATTCACCTTTCCATTTAGGTAACACATTTAGTTGAGCCTTCATTTGCCTTCTGCTGACTAAAAAAAGGCTCTGTATTTACTGGCTCAGTTCTCTCTCTGCACATGAGGGAATCAGGGTATTTACATACCACTATTTCTGGCTGAGACCAAACCTTGGTTCCCAGAGGAAGGCAACTTGCAGACCATCTCCATTTATGAGAAGGGCATCTGTTTCCCTAACCACATCTTAACATATGACTCTTGGTTCTCCCCAGAACCCAGTTGCTACCTCCCCCATTCCACCTTCAGCCAAACCCAAATTTCTGTTTCCAGATACTCTGTTTCCCTAGGCAACATCAATGTGTACAGAAACTCACTGCTTGGACACTCCAAGGATTGTCAAGGCTCAACATTTATTTTTGTAACAATACCAAAGATTAATAACATATTTTCTTTTTCAGTCATAAAATTCAAGGGGTATTGAAGCATTAAACATGGTTTTATGAACATATTCTACAGACAAGTAATTATAAGCAGGTATATTCACACGTACATAAAAAACCTAATCTTGTACCCTTGAACCTAAAATGAAAGCTTAAATTTTTTAAAAAAATAAAGAATATTAGTTTTAAAAAAAGGAATTCACACTTAAGTTGATCAACAATTAAGTTAAGCCAGATGGCTAATTGGATTTAGGGGCTCCATTTGATGAATCAAAAAATAATACCATTGTTGAAAGGAAGCCAATAGAACTCTGGCTCTGGCTGCATTTTCATGGTGATAAGAAGAGAAAAGCCATTAGTAAGCAGTGAATCTCATCCAAACCTATCAGCAGAATTGACAAAACTGGTTTCAAGTTAAGCCTCAGAAGGTAAAAGGAGAATATGGCCCTCCTTAAGCCCCCATTCATATTTGGAGCACAGAGCCCAACATGTGATTGGTGTCTAACAAACATTTGTTGAACAAATAAATGATGAGAAATAAAGTAGAAAGTTCCTCCTTTACATAAGAGGACTTGCAGAATTTCTTGCTCACATCTGAAAGTTGTTTAGAGCTCTCCTCTCCAGTTTGATCCAGTAGCTGAAGGAATTTAATCCTCTCACACCCAATGCTTTTAATATAAAAAAATTATGACTTCCTGCTCCTTGCTCAAGTAGAGCTGTGTCTTATTTCCATAACTTTTTTAATCAATGCCCCAAAATCATATCAGAAAGGAGCCCAGAAAAAGACTATCATTTGGAGGAAAAAATCTTCTTATAATTTTTTTTTCTCTGCTGAGTCTCTTTTGGGGCCTTTAGTTTTAAACAAATAATAATAATAACAATGAGTGTCTTCATGCCATCTTCTAAAAAATAATGAGAACATTCAAGAAAGAGAATCATGCCATTCTAATTAAACTCACTGAGTACACCTGGCTTCAGCTATTTTGTTTAATGTCAGTTTCAAGACCTAAGGCTATTTCTAGAGAGGACCTTAGAAAATTAATTTCTTTGAATGGCTATTATTAAAAAGTCAAAAAATAATAGATGTTGGCAAGGTTGCAGAGAAAAAGGAATACTTTTAGGAGATATACCTAATGCTAAATGATGAGTTAATGTGTGCAGCAAAACAACATGGCACATGGATACATATGTAACAAACCTGCACATTGTGCACATGTACCCTAAAACCTAAAGTATAATAATAAAAAAAAAGAAAAAGGAATGCTTATACACTGTTGGTGGGAGTGTAAATTAATTCAACCATTGTGGAAGACAGTCTGGCGATTCTTCAAAGACCAAAAGACAGAAATACCATTCAACCCAGCAATCCCCTTAACTGGGTATATATGCAGAGAAAGATAAGTCACTCTATTATAAAGACACAGGCATGCATATGTACACTATTCACAATAGTAAAGATATTGAATCAACACAAATGCCCATCAAGGGGTATTTAGAATAAAGGAAATGTGGTACACATACACTGTGGAATACTATGCAGCCATAAAAAAGAACAAGATCACGTCCTTTGCGGGGACATGGATGGAGCTGGAGGCCATTATCCTTGGCAAACCAACACAGTAACAGAAAACCAAATACCACATGCTCTCATTTATAAGTGGAAGCTAAAGGATGAGAACACATGAATGCAAAGAAGGAAGCAACACACACTGGAGCTTATCAGAGAGTGGAGGACGGGAGGAAGGAGAGGATCAGAAAAAATAACTGTTGGGTACTAGGCTTAATACCCAAGTGACAAAATAATCTGTATGACAAGCTCCCATGACACAAGTTTACCTATATAACAAACTTGCACATGTACCCCAAACTTAAAATAAAAGTTAAATTTAAAAAAAGAAAGAAAATTAATTTCTTTGGAAGGTTTGGAGACCCAGTTTCTTTTTAGACAGAACCAGGACTTGTTTCACAGGGTCCCAGAAGAGCTCTGAGAGAGACCAGTGGGAAAAACTTTAGCCCAGAGAGACGTTGACTGAATATGAAGAAAAGCTTTCCAATTGTCAGAGCTGTCTCTAAAATTATAAATACCAGATGTGCTATCTCAGGAACTTGGAAGTTCCCTGTCACTGTTCAGGCAGAGGCCAGAAGTAGAGAAGAAAGATGGAACATAAGTCAGTAGTGGGGTCTCTGATCTTTAAAGTCCCTTGCAGTTGTAAGTTTCTATGATTCCATGAGTCTCCTCCTGGCATTCTGAAATAAGTTTGTGAATCTAGTCACTTACCTGAACTTTGGAGGACAAGGAAGGACATGGAAGAAAACACTAAATCTCACTCACTGGTCAGGCCCAGGACTTTCTTGAAACCAGCCCAGTTCCCTCTAGAGTCACAGCTTATGGAGTGTGCTCTGTCCTCCCTCGGGACAACCAGGCCAGACCAGTACATTTACCAGGCATGTGGAATTCAACCAAAACAAATTCAGCCATATAAATCTGGTAAACAGCTATTTTTCTGGCAACAATGCAGATGGGTGGTGGCAATGCCCTCTCAGGACCCCTCCTAAGAAAGACCCTACTTGGACAACCGTGAGATCCTACTGATTTAATTCTGTGTTCTGAAATGTGATGTTCCATGTCACAATGCTATAAATTAGCTTGATATTCTGACAGATGAACTCCTGGTGTGATTAAATCAAGCCCCATTTCTTTCCTATTTCCTCCTTCTCCTACTGTACTCCATCATAGAGCCCTGGCAGAAAAACCCAAGTCCTTGGTTCATCCAGGGGAGAAGTGCAAGGAGAAAGGAAACAAAAGCGGCCGGGCACGGTGGCTCAAGCCTGTAATCCCAGCACTTTGGGAGGCCGAGGCGGGCGGATCACGAGGTCAGGAGATCGAGACCATCCTGGCTAACACGGTGAAACCCCGTCTCTACTAAAAATACAAAAAAATTAGCCGGGCATGTTGGCGGGCGCCTGTAGTCCCAGCCACTCGGGAGGCTGAGGCAGGAGAATGGCGTGAACCCAGGAGGCGGAGCTTGCAGTGAGCCGAGATGCGCCACTGCACTCCAGCCTGGGGGACAGAGCAAGACTCCGTCTCAAAAAAGAAAAAAAAAAAAAAAGAAAAAGAAAGGAAGCAAAAGCATCACTGTGGTGTGTGGGTTACTTCCCCACAGTTGATTTTGGAATTCATCTCTCTGACTGCCTATTACTCACTGACCATCATGAACCACCACCTCCAAGGAGAGTTGGTAAAAAGGCAGACAGAGGTGAGGAGGATGAAAAGAAGACAGGAAGAGCAGAGGGAAGAGAGAAAACGCGAACATAAAGGAGAAGGAAGAAAAATAAAGAAATTTAAGAGGAGAAATTTGAAAGGAGAGAAAGGGGAGGGCTTCTTGTTAAACAATAAAATTCATATAATTCCTAATCCCCTGTGAAATTCTCTCAAAAAAGAGAGAAAAATTTGTTTACCATTATGTAATGGCCTTCTTTGTCTCTTTTGATCTTTGTTGGTTTAAAGTCTGTTTTATCCGAGACTAGGATTGCAACCCCTGCCTTTTTTTGTTTTCCATTTGCTTGGTAGATCTTCCTCTATCCTTTTATTTTGAGCCTATGTGTGTCTCTGCACGTGAGATGGGTTTCCTGAATACAGCACACTGATGGGTCTTGACTCTTTATCCAATTTGCCAGTCTGTGCCTTTTAATTGGAGCATTTAGACCATTTGCATTTAAGGTTAGTATTGTTATGTGTGAATTTGATCCTGTCATTATGATGTTAGCTGGTTATTTTGCTCATTAGTTGATGCAGTTTCTTCCTAGCCTTGATGGTCATTACAATTTGGCAAGTTTTTGCAGTGGCTCGTAGCGGTTGTTCCTTTCCACGTTTAGTGCTTCCTTCAGGAGCTCTTTTAGGGCAGGCCTGGTGGTTACATAATGGTAAAGGGATCAATTCAACAATAAGAACTATCCTAAATATATATGCACCCAATACAGTAGCACCCAGATTCATAAAGCAAGTCCTTAGTGACCTACAAAGAGACTTAGACTCCCACACAATAATAATGGGAGACTTTAACACCCCACTGTCAACATTAGACAGATCAACGAGACAGAAAGTTAACAAGAATATCCAGGAATTGAACTCAGCTCTGCACCAAGCAGACCTAATATACATCTACAGAACTCTCCACCCCAAATCAACAGAATATACATTCTTTTCAGCACCACACCACACCTATTCCAAAATTGACCACATAGTTGGAAGTAAACCACTCCTCAGCAAATGTAAAAGAACAGAAATTATTACAAACTGTCTCTCAGACCACAGGGCAATCAAACTAGAACTCAGGATTAACAAACGCACTCAAAACTGCTCAACTACATGGAAAATGAACAACCTGCTCCTGAATGACTACTAGGTACATAACAAAATGAAGGCAGAAATAAAGATGTTCCTTGAAACCAACAAGAACAAAGACACAACATACCAGAATCTCTGGGACACATTCAAAGCAATGTGTAGAGGGAAATTTATAGCACTAAATGCCCACAAGAGAAAGCAGGAAAGATCTAAAATTGACACCCTAACATCACAATTAAAAGAACTAGAGAAGAAAGAGCAAACACATTCAAAAGCTAGCACAAGGCAAGAAATAACTAAGATCAGAGCAGAACTGAAGGAATTAGAGACACAAAAAACTCTTAAAAAAATCAGTGAATCCAGGAGCTGGTTTTTTGAAAAGATCAACAAAATTGATAGACCACTAGCAAGACTAATAAAGAAGAAAAGAGAGAAGAATCAAATAGACTCAGTAAAAAATGACAAAGGGGATATGACCACCGATCCCACAGAAATACAAAGTACTATCAGAGAATACTACAAACACCTCTATGCAAATAAACTAGAAAATCTAGAAGAAATGGATAAATTCCTGGACACATACACCCTCCCAAGACTAAACCAGGAAGAAGTTGAATTTCTGAATAGATCAGCAACAGGCTCTGGAATTGAGACAATAATTAATAGCTTACCAACCAAAAAAAGTCCAGGATCACATGGATTCACAGCCGAATTCTACCACAGGTACAAGGAGGAACTGGTACCATTCCTTCTGAAACTATTCCAATCAATAGAAAAAGAAGGAATCCTCCCTAACTCATTTTATGAGGCCAGCATCATCCTGATACCAAAGCCTGGCAGAGAGACAACAAAAAAAGAGAATTTTAGACCAATATCCTTGATAAACATTGATGCAAAAATCTTCAATAAAATACTGGCAAACTGAATCCAGCAACACATCAAAAAGCTTACCCAACATGATCAAGTGGGCTTCATCCCTGGGATGCAAGGCTGGTTCAACATACGAAAATCAATAAATGTAATCCAGCATATAAACAGAACCAAAGACAAAAACCACATGATTATCTCAATAGATGCAGAAAAGGCCTTTGACAAAATTCAACAACCCTTCATGCTAAAAACCTTCAATAAATTAGGTGTTCATGGGACGTATCTCAAAACAATAAGAGCTATCTATGACAAACCCACAGCCAATATCATACTGAATGGGCAAAAACTGGAAGCATTCCCTTTGAAAACTGGCACAAGACAGGGATGCCCTCTCTCACCACTCCTATTCAACATAGTGTTGGAAGTTCTGGCCAGGGCAATCAGGCAGGAGAAGGAAATACAGGGTATTCAGTTAGGAAAAGAGGAAGCCAAATTGTCCCTGTTTGCAGATGACATGATTGTATATCTAGAAAACCCCATTATCTCAGCCCAAAATCTCCTTAAGCTGATAAGCAACTTCAGCAAAGTCTCAGGATACAAAATCAATGTGCAAAAATCACAAGCATTCTTACACACCAATCACAGACAAACAGAGAGCCAAATCATGAGTGAACTCCCATTCACAATTGCTTCAAAGAGAATAAAATACCTAGGAATCCAACTTACAAGGGATGTGAAGGACCTCTTCAAGGAGAACTACAAACCACTGCTCAATGAAATAAAAGAGGATACAAACAAATGGAAGAACATTCCATGCTCATGAGTAGGAAGAATCAATATCGTGAAAATGGCCATACTGCCCAAGGTCATTTAGAGATTCAATGCCATCCCCATCAAGCTACCAATGACTTTCTTCACAGAATTGGAAAAAACTACTTTAAAGTTCATATGGAACCAAAAAAGAGCCCGCATCACCAAGTCAATCCTAAGCCAAAAGAACAAAGCTGGAGGCATCACACTACCTGACTTCAAACTATACTACAAGGCTACAGTAACCAAAACAAAATGGTACTGTTACCAAAACAGATATACAGACCAATGGAACAGAACAGAGCCCTCAGAAATAATGCCGCATATCTACAACTATCTGATCTTTGACAAACCTGACAAAAACAAGCAATGGGGAAAGGATTGCCTGTTTAGTAAATGGTGCTGGGAAAACTGGCTAGCCATATGTAGAAAGCTGAAACTGGATCCCTTCCTTACACCTTATACAAAAATTAATTCAAGATGGATTAAAGACTTACATGTTAGACCTAAAACCATAAAAACCCTAGAAGAAAACCTAGGCAATACCATTCAGGACATAGGCATGGGCAAGGACTTCATGTTTAAAACACCAAAAGCAATGGCAACAAAAGCCAGAATTGACAAATGGGATCTAATTAAACTAAAGAGCTTTTGCGAAGCAAAAGAAACTACCATCAGAGTGAACAGGCAACCTACAGAATGGGAGAAAATTTTTGCAACCTACTCATCTGACAAAGGGCTAATATCCAGAATCTACAATGAACTCCAACAAATTTACAAGAAAAAAACAAACCCATCAAAAAGTGGGCGAAGGATATGAACAGACACTTCTCAAAAGAAGACATTTATGCAGCCAAAAAACACATGAAAAAATGCTCATCATCACTGGCCATCAGAGAAATGCAAATAAAAACCGCAATGAGATACCATCTCACACCAGTTAGAATGACCATCATTAAAAAGTCAGGAAACCCCCGTCTGGGAAGAAGTGAGGAGCGCCTCTGCCTGGCCGCCCCATCTGGGATGTGAGGAGCGCCTCTGCCCGGCCGCCCCGTCTGGGAAGTGAGGAGTGCCTCTGCCCGGCTGCCCCATCTGGGAAGAAGTGAGGAGCGCCTCTGCCTGGCCACCCCATCTGGGAAGAAGTGAGGAGCGCCTCTGCCCGGCCGCCCCATCTAGGAAGTGAGGAGCGCCTCTGCCCGGCCGCCCCGTCTGGGAAGTGAGGAGCGCCTCTGCCTGGCCGCCCATTGTCTGGGATGTGAGGAGCGCCTCTGCCTGGCTGCCCCTTCCAGGAAGTGAGGAGCCCCTGTGCCCGGCCACCACCCCATCTAGGAAGTGAGGAGCACCTCTGCCCGGCCGCCCCGTCTGGGAGGTCTACCACGGAGGCCAGAAGCAATGTGGGGGCTGGAAGTGGTGGCTCACGCCCATAGTCCCAGCACTCTGGGAGGCCGAGGCGGGTTGATCACTTGAGGCTAGGAGTTCGAGACCAGCCTGGCCAACATGGCAAAACATATGAAAAATACAACAGACAAACCAACCAACCAACCCAGCGACAACAAAACAGGTCTACCCTGGAGTCATACTCTAATTTTTTCTATTTTCCTCCCTTTCTGATCCTTTATCCCACTTTCTTTTTCTTCCTCTTCCTTCTCCTTCTTCTTTGTCAAATAGAGGATTGAGTTATTATCATTGATCCATACAAAGTCCCTCTCTCATTTATTTTCTTTAATTCCCACCCCCCATTTATATTCCCCATCTTCCCATGTGCAACCTTCCTAATATGTTTGATATGCATCTTTTTGTTTGTATGTATTTTTAGAAAATGTTTATTGTTTTGTGTGCAAAAAAAATTAATAAATGGCTGCAGCATAAAAAAAAAGTCAGGAAACAACAGGTGCTGGAGAGGATGTGGAGAAATAGGAACACTTTTACACTGTTGGTGGGACTGTAAACTAGTTCAACCATTGTGGAAGTCAGTTTGGCGATTCCTCAGGGATCTAAAACTAGAAATACCATTTGACTCAGCCATCCCATTACTGGGTATATACCCAAAGGATTATAAATCATGCTGCTATAAAGACACATGCACACATATGTTTATTGTGGCCCTATTCACAATAGCAAAGACTTGGAACCAACCCAAATGTCCAACAATGATAGACTGGATTAAGAAAATGTGGCACATACACACCATGGAATACTATGCAGCCATAAAAAATGATGAGTTCATGTCCTTTGTAGGGACATGGATGAAGCTGGGAACCATCACTCTCAGCAAATTATCACAAGGACAAAAAACCAAACACCGCATGTTCTCACTCATAGGTGGGAATTGAACAATGAGAACACATGGACACAGGAAGGGGAACATCACACACTAGGGCCTGTTGAGGGGTGGGGGGAGGGGGGAGGGATAGCATTAGGAGATATACCTAATGCTAAATGACGAGTTAAAGGGTGCAGCACACCAATATGGCATATGTATACATATGTAACAAACCTGAACATTGTGCACATGTA
The DNA here is from genome assembly GCF_009828535.3 of Hylobates moloch. NCBI lineage: Eukaryota > Metazoa > Chordata > Mammalia > Primates > Hylobatidae > Hylobates > Hylobates moloch. The sequence goes on from NW_026652277.1 coordinate 61,121,817, forward strand.
CCCTAAAACTTATAGTATAATCATAATAAAATAAAAAAGGAGAAAATGGAAAAACCAGGTACTTCACATAAAGGGCCGAATAGTTCTTTGGAAATGTGGGAAGAATTTTTGGGGCCAGTTTGTTCATGACTAGAATTGTCAGCTGGCAGGGTCATGGGCATGGGATCCAAACAAAATTAAAGCTTTAGAAAGCCAAAAAAAAGAAAAAAAGAAAAGTTTGTGCCTTTAGAATGGCTGGGGAGAGTTGCATTCACTCTACTATATTTTCAACTGCTAGATAGCATCTCCAAGAACAACAGAAAGATGCTGCAAAAAGCCCAAGACTCAGGTTGGTGAATTTCCTCTTACAGGAGGTAGCCTCTGCTATGTCATGAGTGGATACCTGACATTGATGATAACATCACTCTCCTGCCTGGGTAACAGAGTGAGACCTTTCTCAAACAAACAAACAAAAAAAGAAAGAAAGTAAGTAAGAAATTTAAGGTAGCATCACTGAGGCACTATTTTCTCCTAAAACAGGGAGCAGCAAAAGCCATGGTTGAGTTTGAATGCCATAGATGCCTGAAGTAGCCCTATAAGGTCCCAGAAAGATTACCTTAGCCAATGCCCAAACAGAAGTCTTTCTCCTCTGAAGCTGCATTGCTTCCCACTCTTTTTATATGCAGTGTTTAGTTTTAGTTTTAATATGTTTGTGTTAGTTTTAGTAAAAGAAAGCAGCTACTCATGAGGCAACCTTGCAACTAGCAAACTCATTGAGAAGCTCTGTCCTAAAGCTATAATGCTCATCACAAAATATCTTACAGGTTTTTATGAATTAGGTCTAATTATAGAGCAGTGAGTACTTATAGTTTATATCAGAAGTTTTCTTACTCCTCTTTGATTAAACCTGTCTTTATTATATACACACACACATACACACAAAGTTTGAGATCAGCTCTGATGCAATTTTGTATTCCCCACTCTCATGCTTTGGATATAATAAGTTATCAATAAGTGCTATTATATTGTAGGGCCAGCCTTTCAATTAAAAGATGGGAAAGGTTAGAAAGTAGCTACCTAAGCTAATGAAATTGTCTTCTTCCTTATTCATTCTTCTATTCTCCAAACATTGATTCAAGCCAAGCTTGAGAGCTTTGCTGATTTAATTCACTTCAGTTTAGTTCTCACTTTAGTGTATATAAATGAATTGATTCATCCATCCAATATTTTTTAAGCATAATATGTTCCAGGCACTGTTCTAGGTGTTGGGGAATACTAGTAAGCAAGGCAAACAAGGTTCTTGACAACTTGGGACTTATTTCCATGGGGAAAACAAAATACAAACAAGTTCTTACAATATATTTATTGATGGCAATGTGGTTATGAAGACATTTCTGAAAGAGTGAAGACATTTGAGCTGAGACCCAAGTGAAGTGAGAGGGAGCAAGCCAGGCAAAGGTATGAAGGAAGGACAACCAAGAAAAGAAGCATGCCCAAGAGAAGAACGTGCCCAAAAGAAGAAATACACAGCTTCTGAGATGGGAAAATCTTGAAATGTTTGAGACAGTGTAGCTGGAGTAGCATGAATGAGGGAAAGAATAGTGGAAAATGAGCCTTAAAAGATCATAGGGGCCTTGCAAACATGGCTCTGTATGTAACAGAAAGTGATGTAAGGGTTTTGAGCAAGCAGGTCACATGATCACTGTGGCTATAGGATCATACTGAAAGTGGGGCAAGAATGAAAGCTTACATTTTTCACTTATATGTGGAAGCTGAAATAATAGAACTCATAGAAGAAAAGTATGGTTACAGAGGCTGGGGAATGGGGAGGATGGGGAGATGAGAATCAACGGGTACAAAATCTCAGACAGAAAGAATATGTTTTGTTTTTCTTTTTTGAGTTCTATTGCTCAGCATGATGAATGTAGTTAATAATAGAATATCATACATTTCACAACTGCTAAGAAAGTAAATTTCAAATACTCTCTCTACAAAAAATGCTAAGTATTTGAGGTAATGGATATGTTAACTAGCTTAATTTAATTATCCCACATTATATTCATAAATTATAATGTAACTTTGTATCCCACAAATTCATATAATTCTAAGTTGTCAATTTACAATTTTAAAAAACAGTGGAAGCTTAGGAGTCTTTGCAATTATCTTAGTGAGAGATGATTGATGGTATCTTGAATGACAGGTGTAGCAGTGGAGATGATGAGAAGTGGTCATATTTGACACACGTTTTGAAAGTAAGCCAACAGATCGTCATACGATGAGGAAGAAAATAAGAGAGGAATCAAGAATGAGTCCTAGGTTTGAGATCTGAGCAACTTAATGCAGTGTAAATGGTGCAATTTAATGAGATGAGGCAGGCTGGGGCAGTGAGTGGGGTTGGGGCAGAGCAGCTTTGGAAGGAAAAATCAAAATAATGTGTTTGTGAAGCCTGTGATGAATACAACTGGAAATTCGAGGCAATTAAATATATGAGTATGGAGAATAAAAAGAGTCACAGTTGAAGATACACATTTGGAAGTCATTAGCAGAGGTTTTGTTTGTTTGTTTTGTTTTTGCAACAGGGTCTCATTTTGTCACTCAGGCTAGAGTGCAGTGGCACAATCATGGCTCACTGCAACCTCAACTTCCTGGACTCAGTCAATCCTCCCACCTCAGCCTCCTGAGTAGCCAGGACTTCAGGTGCGCACCACCACGCCCAGCTAATTTGTTGTATTTTCTGTAGAGACAGGGTTTCACCATGTTACCCAGGCTGGTCTTGAACTCCTGAGCTCAAGCCATCTGCCTACCTTCGTCTCCCAAAGGTCTGGGATTACAAGCATGAGCCACTATGCCTGGCCAGCAGAGATTTTGTTTATTCCCATTGGATGCTATGTGTTCAAAACAACCCATTTAAAAATAGTTTCACTAGAAAATCCAAGAAAAGGGAGAAGCTGGAAAGAGAAAATTAAGCACCTTGACCATCCCAAACAGAAGCAGAGAGGATTAAGAGAGCTAGTATAATGGGTACAAATATACAGTTAGATAGAAGGATTAAGTTCTAATATTCAATAGCAGAATAGGGTGACTATGATTAACAACAATGTATTGCATATTTCAAAATAGCTAGAAGAGAGAATTTGAAATATTCCCAACATATAAAAATGATAAATGCTTAAGATGGTTGATATCCTAAATACCCTGATTTGATCATTACACATTCTATGCATGAAACAAAATATTACATGTACCCCATAAATATGTACAAATACTATGTATCAGTGAAATAAATAAATAAAATTGAAATAGGGGAAAAAAGAAGCAGATTAGCATGTGAATGGCCAGAGCAAACTATACGAATCTGGAAGAAAATGCCCACAGGTACAGAGATGGAGACATTCGCAGATGGATGTGGGCTGGGGCATGCTGAAAATCACCAGGCACATGGGCAGGGCTTATCATCAACTGCTAGGGATGCCCACAGGGTCGGAAGTATTTCCAACATGAGCATCCTACTTTCTAGGCTCCTAAAAGTTGGAGTTTGATAGAACCCTCACCAGGGTTCTAGTGTGAAAACAGGGGTGAACAACCTCACAGTCTCCAGATGTGGTGCAAGGCAGGTGTTGTAAATGGATGAAGAGGACCAGGAGTGGGACAGTAATAAGCAGGAAGATTGTAGAAAAGTGGAGGATTTCAGCCTCATCCACAGGAGGCGGCCAATTCACACCAAAAGTCAATGGTTGCTAAGTGGGAGTGAGGTCCACTGCTGCCAGAAATAAACACACACACACACACACACACACACACACAGAAAAGGGAATTTAGTTTGATGACTTTGATTAATCACCACTACCCTTCCAACCGAATGATCCCTTGTGGTTAAATAGAGAAAGAAGGATCCATTATTGCATTATTGACTCATTGATTCTTTTTTCTTTTTTTTTTTTTTTGAGACGTAGTCTCTCTCTGTCGCCCAGGCTGGAGTGCAGTGGCGCGATCTCTGCTCACTGCAAGCTCCGCCTCCTGGGTTCATGCCATTCTCCTGCCTCAGCCTCCCCAGTAGCTGAGACTACAGGCATCCGTCACCTCGCCCGGCTAATTTTTTATATTTTCAGTAGAGATGGCGTTTCACCGTGTTAGCCAGAATGGTCTCAATCTCCTGACCTCGTGATCCGCCCGCCTCGGCCTCCCAAAGTGCTGGGATTACAGGCGTGAGCCACTGCGCCCGGCCAACTTACTGATTCTTTACCTGGCCCCCAACATACCCAACCAGCCTTCTTCCCTCCTGCAAAATAAAGAATTCACGTCCACTGGCAGGGAAGTGTGAATCCCTGTAATAAAGGTGGAGGCATACAGTCAGTCCAGAAAAGAAATGGTGTTTGGATAATCTGTGAACCTTGAGATTAGCTTGTTCAAGAGAACTTTGTTCACTGACTGTACAGATCCTCAAAGATAATATGAACCGAGTAAGATGTAACAATGCACGAATTTCCCTAACTGAAGGACAGAAAGGCTTGGTGTGTCCTTGGCACCTTTCTTTTCCTACTAGGCAAGTTCTTTTCCATAGGCTCTGCTTAATGTGTTGCAAGAGAGTTTACGCCAAACATGATCATCATTTGATTGGAACCTGTGCTTTATCTTGTTTGCCTGGACAAGCTTTGAGAAAGAGCCTGGCCTGAAAACTAATATTAAAAAAAATTGATTAGTGAGGCAAGCAAGGAATGGATAGTATTAATATATTAATAGAGGTGATAACACTGGCCTCCACGAAGAGTTCACTTATTGACCCCTCTGACTGTGTTTTATTCAAAGTAGTGAATAAACATATCCTCCATTAATCAACTTAACTACCTGGTTTGTCATTCCAAGGGCACACTAACATATTGCATGAAATCTATCTTTTAGAGACCTGCTATGACATTGTTAAATATAGAAATGAATTTGGCAAATATATCCATGGAGCATTCTTATTGAAAATCTAACAAGATATTTTCATTAGGGCCCAATATCAACAAAAGAGAAGCCCCCAGTGCATTTTCTCTGTGTGTTAGAAACCTCTCTTGTCAACCAAAGTACAGTATTGGGTTTGTTTCTTTGTGAAATTTCTTTGTGACTGAAACTTCCTATTAAAGTAGTTCTTTGTCTTTATACTTGTGAGCAAAGCAAGCGAGAAACAAAAAACGTTTTCCTTGAGTTAACACAATGGACTTCAACCTCACCTGCTTTATTCAGCTCTACTTCTTTTTCTCTGACGGAACCAGTGATTAGAGCTGCCCTCAGAGCTCAAGTTTCCAAGGTAGACAGGCAGCAACCACTTGATAATTTTCTATCCTGAGATTGTTGGCTGTCCATGAAATTTGCAGAAAGCAAAGGGAAGAATGAAGTTGTGGCAGAACCAGGAACTATTAGAATGAGCGTTTGTTCAAGTAATGAGACAGTTCTAAAAGAGAGGGTGGTTAAAGGACCTTGTATCTTGAGATCAGGAATGCAGTGGTCATGTTCACTAAATATTATTTAATGAATTAATTAATGAATGGATGGAAAAGTCACTTCAGGCTAAGAATCTAAGCACCACTTTCCATGCCGTAGGAGGAATGCTGGGCAGACTAATGTCTAGATAGATAAGTGATCAAGAAGTTTCTTGGATTAGCAATCAATGAAGGATGACTCTTGAGGAATAACTTCAATATAGAGTCAGAGTGGAGTCAGCGGGCAGATGTCTCTCGGCTTGCAGCTAATTATTTTCTCCTTGATTACAGTGGAGTCTAATCTTATCAGTGATAGAGATCTGCTCCACCTCAGAAAGTTGGTGAACAAACTGGTAAGGGAGGCAGACTGGTCATGATATTATATTCTCAAAAGTTCCTGTAGCCAGTTTTATGGCATAGAACTACCAGGACATAGAGGTACCTCTTCTTTGGTCAAGAGTAAGAGCATAGACCTTGGATTCAGGCAAAAGTTTCAGCTTCTTCATCTAACATTATCCTGGAGATAGTAATACAGCCTCTTTGTATGTAAAGCATGTAATGTGTTTAATACTGTGCCAACCTTATACTAAGTTGCACCAAAAAATGCTATTGCTGTTATTATTTCAGGGATTATAGAGGGATGCCAGACTCATCATCTCATTTAGCCCACCTAACACTCCTTGAGGTAGTACTACTATTACCACATGTATATTAATGAGAAACTGAGACTCCAAGAGATTATGTAACTTGCTCAAAGTTACATAGTTAATGCATGGGGGAAATGCTCTCAAATCAGTTCGTCTGACAGCAGAACCCTTACTCTTACAATATACTGATCCTTGAAATTATAAAACCATAATTGAGTCTTGAGTCCTTTTCAGAATCTCACATGGTCCCTCCAAGATGGCTCCTCAGACAATGCTGTACATCACCACATGGGGTTAACAGGCAACCCCACACTAACACTGACTCTTCAGTGGTCACTAAAGGGCAAAAATTAGCTCTGCTCTGAATCTGTTCCAAGTGGCAGGTGAACTTCTGGCTCTCTCTCAAGAGAACTCAAAACATACATTCCTATAGAAGATTAGTGAGAAAAGCATTCAGCTATGCATGAGGGCTCTTCTGTAACTACATCAGGCTTGAATCCAGTTCTGCTGGTCTCTGGTTTGTCAATGACATGTTGTTTAGTATTGAGTTCCCTAGCCCCAGAGCACCAAGCTAAAGGCCCTGAGATAAGATGAATGCTAGACACAGAAGCATTAAAACAGGGTTTGTGGTAGACACCTGAGCCTGTGCTCACAAAAGGCTTGGCTCTAAAGCTGCCCATCCAAAGGGACAGGACTATGGGTGGGAAAAGAATATTGAAGCTCTTATGGTTCTTCTGTCTCTGCAGCACTATGAACCTCTAGGAGAGAAGTTCAGAGGGTTTGAAAACTTAATCAGAACAACATCAAAAGTGCTGAGGGTTTCAGTTAAGTCCAAAATACTGAGTTCTTTCAGGAGACTGGCTAGGCAAGTCATCGACAACTCAAAGAATACAAGTGTTCTTCCCTGGGTTTCAATGAAGATGCGACAGAAGTTAAATACCATGAGATATCACATGATCTCACTTAACATGGAATCTAAAAAAAGGTGAACTCATAGAAGCAAAAAGTAAAATGGTGGTTGTCAGGGGTGGGGTGGTAGGGATTGGATTATGTCAGTCAAAGGGTACAAAATTTCAGTTAGACAGGAGAAATAAGTTCAAGAAATCTACTGTAAAATGTGGCAACTATAGTTAATAACAATGTATTGTATTCTTGAAAATTGCTAAAAGAGCCAGGCGCCGTGGCTCACACCTGTAATCCCAGCACTTTGGGAGGCCTTGGCCTTCAGCCTCAAGGCAGATGGATCGCCTGAGGTCGGGAGTTCGAGACCAGCCTGGCCAACATGGTGAACTCCCATCTCTACTAAAAATCCAAAAATTAGCCAGGCATGGTGGTGGAGGCCTGTAGTCCTGGCTACTTGGGAGGCTGAGGCAGGAGAACCTCTTGAACCCGGGAGGCTGAGGTTGCAGTGAGCCAAGGTGGTGCCACTGAATTCTCCAGCCTGGGCAACAGAGCGAGACTCTGTCTCAAAAAAAAAAAAAGTAGATTGTGTTATTACCACAAAAATTAGTATGTGAGTTAATACATATGTTAATTAGCTCAATTTAGCCATTCCACAATGTATATATAGTTCAAAACATCATATTGTACATGATGTATATACACAATTTTTATTTGTCAACTCAAAATAAATTAATAGATAAAAGAAGATTGAATTTAAAATATTTACATACATACATACACACCATGGGACTTAGGCTAAGATTTGAGGCATGCTAAAGAACAGCTTTATTCCTCTGCAGTTACTTAAAGGCTTATCGGAGCCCAGCAATGCACTCATGGCAACTGTAACCCCTAGCAAGCACTAACTATGGTTTAGGCCACATGCCATCCCCTCAGAAGGAAGCTTCATCATCCTCACTGGTTTAGAGCTGAAGGTCAGCTCTTAACTGCACAGAGGAGGCAAAGCTTGCTGGCAGCCCCAATGTCCTGCCTACAATTCATCACTGAGCTCTCCAGACACTACCCTTTCCCTATTGAAGAAGTAGGGCTGGGGTCCACAGTAACGGACTCAGCTTGTGGAGTAGTACAGCCTTGTGGACTTTGCGAAAGATCAGATAATTAGAAACGAGCAATTGCCAAAGCTCAGCACTACTGAGGCCCTCAGCCATGCTAAAGACAGCGACAGAGGAGGGAATCCCTGGGCTTCTATTCGGAGCAATACACTCTAGTATTCAGTGATATTGAAAGGCTAGAAAAGCAAGTGGCAAGAGAAGTACACAGAGCAAGTGGGAGGGTCTGGTTTTAATGGAGCAAAGTTTAGAACAAGTTTTGAGTCCCAGAATGAGGATACAGAAACAATGTACATTTCCTCCTCCTTCACCAAAGAGCTTTCTCCCTTTACAGGAAAACTGGTGTAGACAAGCCTTATAAGCACTATCACCAAGGCCAAGGCCACAGTATAGGCTAATCTGGACATGGATGGATGGCATGATAAGACCAGTAGGAGAGTTTCTGATACAAAAAATGAACAGGCCAGCAGTGACATGGGAGAATATACCCCTGGCCCAGGAATCTGGGAGTATAGTTTCAAGCAGCCTGACTAAGCTTTAAATATTCTTGAAGCCTGGTGTTTTATCTTGAAAATTCAATATAACCTCATATTTTATTTCATAATATAATCACGTTAACTCATATAAAAATATAATGATTGAAATGAGAATTTTAAAAATCTTTATTTTCAGGTAAAATCAACTTTGGGGGAAGATGATTCATGTATATGTCTCACAGTTCCCCACCCTCCTTGGTACACCGTCCTGTATACCTCAATGCATTCAGGACTCTGTTTGCAAGCCAGGAGCGTATTAAAGGCCCAGGACAGCCTCCAGAAAACTTCATGGGGAAATCAATGGTTGTGCCAGCAAGACAGAGCAAGGTATTTGATAGCTACCAAGAGGACAAAGCTCGAAAAGAAGAGTTTCAGTCCTTGAAAGTTCTAGAAAGAGTAAGGCAGGTCCCCAAGACTTTGAGCAATGGGGGTGCCAAGTTCGGTGTCAGGGCAGCGACAGCCATAAGAATCAGGAAACCAAAGTGGGAGATGATTACATCAATAGCCCCCAATGAATCACACCTCCTAGGACTCACATCTGTGGAGTCCCTCTCCTTGAAAGTGAGCCACCCGTGTGACCTGGCAGAAGTGATGCTGTGCTAGTTCCAAAACTAGCCTAAAAAAGGCCTGGGACTTCTGCCTTTGCACTCTGGAGGAAGGTAGCCATAATGTAAGGAATACGACTACCCTGGACCACTTTGCTGTAAGGAAGCCCACGCTGGCGACACAGAGAAGAACCTGGGAATCCTGCTAACCAAGTCACCCTTGGCTGACTCCCCCAGCTGAGTTCCAATTTGCCAACTATGTGAGCCAGCCATCTTGGAAGTTAATACCACATAGGACAGAATCACACTGTCCTTGCTGAGTCACAGCCAAATTAAATAATCATAAGCAAACAAATGATTGTTGTTTAAACCACAGTTTGATGGTGAACAGATAACTAAAACATACGGTAAAGCTTAGCCTCACAGTTCTATTCAGGAAATAGGATCTAAGTGAGACCTTAAGAAGATGTCTTAATGGTTCCCATGTTACAACCTAAGGCTCCTAAAATTCTTCTAGAGGGGTTCAGGGATAGGAAACTAAGAAGGGCTCAGTGCTGTCACTCATTTCCAAATTACAATAAAAATTTTCCAAATTTGCACAAATTTCTACAAATCTCACCCTGGTTTAAAAAAAATGGTAATTCATCAAATGCACTTACATTAATTGGCATTCAGTGCAAGTCTGTAGGCTTGTCAACTCCTATGGTGCTCAGGGCTTGCTAGTTCCTACCATGTCCTCCACATGTTCACTGCATTGGAGTGGGCTTTAGCTGTCTCTGTCTGGCCTGTGCAGTGCCCAACACAGTGATACACACATGCATGTACTTAATATCCCAAAGAGGACAATGATAACAGAGACCTTGATTTCTGGATTGCTTAGGGTCAGTTAACACTAGCTGCGGCCAATAGTGGAAAAGGAAGTATTACTTAGAAAATTCCAACTAGGCACACAGCTGGTAAAGCTGTTGGGCAAAACATGATGATTTTTTTCTTCATCTTACTATGCAATACCAGTAAGCAGGCAGTTGCAACAGAAGTAATAGTCATCAAGATCTTATTATAATATGCAAGGCTTTGGAGGGAATCTACAAGATCTCTCTGTCTGTCCCTCTGCATCCAGGCACAATTTAACTCATTCCCTACACTTGCTATAAAAAACACTTAGGAAAAGGCATTAAGTATTGTCCAGGAGGTAGTATCCATCCAGCTAAACCTGCCGTAACTGCTAAAACCAACAGCAGCCTCAGCTGCAGGATGCCACTTCTATTTCCATGGAAATAGACAGGCTTTGGGCAAATTCAGAGAACATGCTTTAAGATAATTTTGCAGCTTTCTTTGAGCTGAGACACGCCGTTAGCTGATATACATTTTAGAGCCCTCGTCAACATGTGTCTGGAGAAGGGGTGGATTGATAATAGCTTACATTTCTATACTGCTTTTCATCCAAAAAAAAATACCAAACAAGAAAAACAAGCTGAATCTTTTCTTCTTGTTTAAAGGAAAAAACACTAGTGATTTTTAAAGCAATCCTAAACACTAGAACTAATTATAAAGAAATTCACTTTTTTTAAGTGTCAGGACAAAATTATTATTTTTTAAAACTTAAATAGTATGCACATTGCTCCTAAAAGCTCACAAAGATATGCCGCCATCACCATTTTAGAAGGCTATCATTTCTTTCCAACAAAGACAACAGTTGCAGCGCCAGTAGATTCAGAGACATTATGGGTGAACAGATAAAAATAATAACAATAATGAACAATGGTACAGGAAGCTCCATCTGGAGTGTCTGATAACACAGTGGGAGATGGATACAGATGGGGAAAGGTGGGTGGTACAGGGTAGAGCTTGTCCCGATCTCATGGGCTCGGGACTCCAGACACACTCAGATTAGCATAGGCTTTGGTTTTCTGCTCCCTGCTATTCAAATGGAACTAGCCAGGCCAGAGCCAGCATGTTTTACCACTGTCCAGAAAATCTGGGCTGGCTCTCAATCACAATCTGGCATCATGACAAGGTCAATAATGCATTTACTAATATTAAATAATCCTATATTAATACAGCTTTTCATTCTCTAAAGTGCAGATTCTTTATCTTTAACCCAAGTAATTTGCATATACTTCCACATAGTAATTCCAGGCACAATGCTGCTTATTCTGAGCTTTTTACCCTGATTGGCAGCTAATTAGAACCTTGAAATGTTGGCAGGTGTCGTGATGAAAAGGCATCATAAACCCAGCTACAGCACAGACAATGGGTCTTTAATCATCTGTTTAAGTCACGCAGTTCCCAATGATCTCGAGCTTTTAGGATGAGTAGTTTCTTGATCCTGGAGGACTGCTGAGCAAGGAGGACCTCTGCTGTTACAAAAGAACCAACATCTTTAGAGGGATGGCGAAAGTGCACTTCAGAAACAGACAAAACAGAAAGGAGCAAACAGAAGAATACTTAAAAAGGAAACAGTTGCTTTTTTTGTCAATTTTTTCTTTCTACAGAGATGCCAAACTAGTATGAGATGGACAGATACATCCCTACTCTCCCATCCGCCGTTGTTAGTGAACATGATCTCATGATGAATAAGGCAGAAAAGTCAGCGGTTGAGAAGATAAAATTATCTCGTCATTCTTTCCCTTTAGTGTCATAGTTTGAGATTCTAGCGTGTATCACTCACTTGATATTCATCATGGGGATTACATTCTCAGCACGGGATAGATGTGTATAGGAGAGAACTTTCCTCCCACTGTGTCACTGGAAAGAAAAGGCTGTCACCATGACTGCCTTCACACATCCTCCTCTCACAGAGAGCTCTCTGAACTACAAAGATATCTCCCCTCAGCTTGAGTTTTCCTAAAAAGGTATTGATTCCACAAATCTTCACAGAGGATCTACTATTTGCATAGACTTATGTTAGGTGCAGTGAGGGATACGAAAGTATATGAGCGAGGTTTGCCTTTGAGAAGCTGCAAAAATAAGATACATACGCATTACAACAAATAATACAATAAAAGAGATGCTTTAAAGTATGATATCACTTAAGGCTAAGAGCATATTGAAAATAGGAAGTGACACTCATTTAACAAAATAAGTATGATATCACTAAGTGCTAAGAGCACATTGAAAATAGTAAGTGACATTCATTTAACAAAATGAGGCCAGGCACTGTGGCTCATGCTTGTAATCTAAGCACTTTGGGAGGCCCAGGTGGGAGAATTGCTTGAAGCCAGGAGTTGAAGACCAGCCTGGGCAACAAAGTGAGACCCCATCTCTACAAAACTTAAAAAAAAAATTAATTAGCCAGCATGGTGGCACACGCCTGTAATCCCAGCTACTCAGGAGGCTGAGGTGGTAGAATTGCTTAACTTCAGGAGTTTGAGACTGCAGTGGACTATGATTGTGCTACTGCACCCCACCCAAGCAATAGCGCAAGATCTTGTCTCTTAAAAAAAATAAATAAATAACATTACAAGAGAACTCTGGCAATTGAAGAGGTCAGAGGAGTCTTTGAAGAACAACAGGTCCCTGAAGACAGATAAGAGGATTTATTTTTAACTTTTATTTTAGGTTTAGGGGTACATGTGCAGGTTTGTTATATAGGTAAATGGCATGTCACAAGCGTTTGGTGTACAGATTACTTCATCACTCAGCTAATAAGCATGGTACCCCATAGGTAGTTTTTTAATCCTCACCCTCCTTCCTCCCTCTATCCTCAGGTAGGCTCTGGTGTCTGTTTTTCTCCTCTTTGTGTCCACATGTATGCAATGTTTAGCGCCTACTTATAAGTGAGAACAGGCAATATTTGGTTTTCTATTCCTGTGTTAGTTTACTTAGGATAACGACCTCCAGCTCCATCTGTGTTGCTACAGAGAACATGATCTCATTTTTTTTTTTTTTTGGTGCATGGTATTCCATGATGTATATGTACCACATTTTCTTTATTCAGTCTATCACTGATGGGCATTCGGGTTGATTTCATGTCTTTGCTATTGTGAGTAGTGCTGCAATGAACATGCATGTGATGTGTGTCTTTATGGTGGAACAATTTATATTCCTTCAGGCATACACTCAATAATGGGATTACTGGGTCGAATGGTAATGCCATTTTGAGTTCTTTAAGAAATTGCCAAACTGCTTTCCACAATGGCTGAACTAATTTATATTCCCACTATCAGTGTATAAGCGTTCCCTTTTCTCTGCAACCTGGCCAGCATGTTATTTTTTGACTTTGTAATAACCGCCATTCTGACTGGTATGTGATGGTATCTCATTGTGGTTTTAATTTGCATTTCTCTAATAATTAATGATGTTGAGCTTTTTTTCATACACTTGTTGGTCACATGCATATCTCCTTTTGATAAGTGTCTGTTCATGACCTTTGCCCACTTTTTAATGAGGTCACTTGTTTTTGCTTCTTAGCTTGTTTAAGTTCCTAACAGATTCTGGATGTTAGACCTTTGTAGGATGCATGGTTTGCAAATATTTTCTCCCATTCTGCAGGTTGTCTGTTTATTTTGTTTATTGTTCCTGTTGCTGTGCAAAAGCTCTTTAGTTTAATTAGATCCCATTTGTCAATTTTTGTTTTTGTTGCACTTGCTTTTGGCATCTTCTTCATGAAATCTTTGTCAGATCCTATGTCCACAATGGTATTTCCTAGGTTATCTTCCACGGTTTTTATAGTTTTAGGCCTTACATTTAAGTCTTTAATTCAAAGACGGAGAATATTTGAGTAACCCAGAAAAAAGGAGATACTCGAAGTTGAAAGTTATGGTAGGATTTACTTAGATACTAAGACACTAGGGTAAAAATATAAAGACTTGTTTTAGGGATTGAGAATAATTCAGGCTAGCTTAAGAATGGAGAATTTTGGGTCAAATTTGGACTGTCTTTGGCTGAGTGTGGTGGCTCATGCCTGTAATCCTAGAACTTTGGGAGGGCAAGTTAGGCAGATCGCTTGAGTCTAGGAGCTTGAGACCAGCCTGGCCAACATAGCAAAACCCCATCTCTACTAAAAATACAAAAATTAGCCAGGCACGGTGGTTCATACCCATAATCTCGGCTACTTGGGAGGCTGAGGTGGGAGGATCATTTGAACCTGGGAGGCAGAGGTTGCAGTGAGCCAAGATCATGCCACTGTACTCCAGCCTGGGCAACAGAGTGAGACCCGTCTTAGGAAAAAATTGACTGTCTTTGATACCCCAATTTTTTTTTTTTTTTTTGAGACAGGGTCTTTGATATGGTTTAGCTCTGTGTCCCCACCCAAATCTCATCTTGTAGCTCCCATAATTCCCACATGTGGGGACCCAGTGGGAGATGACTGAATCATGGGGGCGGGTCTTTCCTGTGCTGTTCTCGTGATAGTGAATGGGTCTCATGAGATCTGACGAGATATGATGGTTTTAAAAGCAGGAGTTTCTCCACACAAGCACTCTCTTTGCCTGTTGCCATGCACATAAGATGTGACTTGCTCCTCCTTGCCTTCCACCATGATTGTGAGGCCTCCCCAGCCAGGTGGAACTGTGAGTGGGCTAAACCTCTTTCTTTTGTTAATTGCCCAGTTTCAGGTATGTCTTTATCAGTGGTGTGAAAACGGACTAATACAGTCTTGCTCTGTCACCCAGGCTGAAGTGTAGTGGCACGATGACAGCTTACTGCAACCTCTGCCTCCCAGGCTCAAGTGATCTTCCCACATCAGCCTCGAGTAGCTGAGACTACAGTCCTGCACCACTGAGTTTCATCACGTTGCCCAGGCTGGTCTCAAACTTCTGGACTCAAATGATCCTCCCAACTTGGCTCTCAAAGTGCTGAAATTACAGGTGTGAGCCACCGTGCCCAGCCGATACCCAAATATTTTGAATTGTACATCTCATCAGTAAAGACTTTTGAGCATACACCCTAGTCTGTGTTAATGTATGTATGTACATATGTATGTTCATATGTACATATATAGTATACATATATGTATAACAAACTGATATACTATATACTTTATATAACATATCTTAAAAAGTGAAATAAAAATTATTTTAAATATCTTTATGGTACAAAGTCCTTTTGGTCATCTATGAAAAAAATAAATATTTTTAATGAGAGCAATATGATTTAATATACTTTTTGTTAATCTTTATATAACACTTGGTGACAATGTGATTCAAAAGTCTGGTGTATTTATTTTAATTCAATAGTTGATTTTAGTGGCCGACATAGGTACCAAAAGATATATGGGTGGGATTTTTGTTCACTTTTAAATAAGGAAGTCATCTCAAAATAATTTAAGTTCAGCAACGTTCTATACTTTATTCAGCGTCAAATGCCTCTAAACATTATTATAGTGTGTGTAGCCATTTAACTTTGTTTTCTGAAGATAGAGACACATTTGCCACGAAGCTTAAGTTCAGGACCCCTCGCTAGCATGGGCATCTCCCCTGGAATGTATCCATATGGCCATATGTTTCTACAAAGGCTGCAAAGGTGAGATTAAGGTAAGATCATTTGACTACAATTCCTTTCCACTCTGATTTCCTTCTTTACACTTCCCTTCATGTTAATACGATGTTAGTATGATGGATATAAGTGGCTGAAAGCATTTTTGGGGTCTGAATAAGAGGAAGTAGAGTTCTGAATATATTTAGTTTGGGTTTAGTGGGATATGTTTATGTGGTTTCTAGGCTGTCCATGTGTAGTTAGGTTATCATTAGCCATCCCAGTAGAGGATGCCTTCCAGGAATACTCCTGCCCACTGTCTGAGTCACCTGTGGTGGTGACATAAAGGTGCAGAACCAAAGGTCATCTCATATATGAATGTGTTCTATGGCATGCAGAACCAAAAGTATGTGGAAGTGGATAAGAAACAAGGTTTGAAATTATGGAACCAGAAGCTAGTCTGTTGAAAATGTTTTGAGTCATAAGATATGTGAAATTATAAGCAAAATATTTGTTTCTCACTAGAAATTCTCTGCTCATATTCATATTTTAAGTAAATATGAATTATATATTTTAAGTCATCATATTCAAAGTAAACCATAAATTTTTAGTTTTACTTTTATTGTAATCACATAAAACAGAACTTATTATAATTCCTTTGTTCATAATTTATCACAAACCTGTAGCAATACTACAATCAATAAGTATGTCTATATGCAAAGTCACATGTTCTATGTTTCCCAACTTACCAGAACACATCTTAGGATGTCTCATGTATCTTGTCCTGGTGAAATCTGGTAATTCTAAATAACATGGCATACAAAATTGCCACCAAATAGCAGAACAAATAAAAGAAACAAGCATTCTTATGACATAATTCCTGCACATATTTATTCATAAGTCAAAACATAACATGAGAATAATTTGGTTATATAATTATGTAGCTCACTACAAAATAACAGCAATTTTTAAATACATTTGAATTTTCTCAGACTAGTATTTATTAGTTCAAAGAAGATTTAAAGTTAGTCTTGCATGATAAAATATGAACATCATTGAAATATTACAGCTCACATATAAAGAAACATGATAGAGGTTCCCCAAAACTTCACAATTTAAGAAATCTATATAACAGTACTAATAGCAAATTATTTTCAATAATAAAAAACAAATTTTGATGAGCCATGCTAAAGAAATGATCTATCTATCTTTAGAAAATATTACAAAATAATCATCACATGAAAAGGCAAAGAAGATGCAGCTAACAAAATACAGAAAAAATGTATGATAGAGGCATGTCAGCAGTTGATTTATAAGAATATTGCTACTTTTTTGGATCCTGTTTGTAGTATTTTCCGCTTTTTAAAATGAGTGATCTCTTGTGATTTCTTATTCTAAATTGATGTTCATCTGATTTTGCATTTGCAAGTTTATATTTTTTTCTCTTAGAGTCCTCCAAAATCAGCACAGATTCAAGCTCCACAGAACCTGAATCAGTCCTTTTCATGTGTTTAGTTTATTAATATCTTGCTAATTTAATGCCTTGATACTATTAACTAAAATCTCAAGCACAATACAGCCTAAACTGAAATTTATTATTAAATATAAGATGAATTCCTATTTCAAATTGTTATTTCAATAATTTTGAATCTTTTGGCCAAAGCTTTGTCAGACCTGATTAGGTGCATTCTCTTTTTTAGAGAGAGTCTGGCTCTGTCGCCCAGGCTGGAGTGCAGTGGCGTGATCTCAGCTCACTGCAATCTCCACTTCCCAGGTTCAAACAATTCTCGTGCCTCAGCCTCCTGAGGCCTGTGCCACCCTGCCCAGCTAATTTTTTTGTATTTTCAGTGGAGACGGGGTTTTGCCATATTGGCCAGGCTGGCCTCCAAGTCCTGGCCTCAAGTGATTTGCCCCCATCAGGATTGCAGGCATGAGCCACCGGGCCGGGTCATAGTTGCATTCTTTTTACTACATAATGTGGCTTACAAAGTTTTCACACCATGAATAAAAGTAACACCTTGGCCTTTTTGTTGTTCTCTTATACTTGCAATTACTATTCTCTACAATCTGCATTTCCTTTCCTGAAATCTTACCAAGCCACTTGCCTATACATGAAATCAGATAATAAGTCCATAACCAAATACATATAAATAGAAAAATATCACAATATGCTAGAAGCTAATCCAAAAAAAAAATGCAGTACCAGTGCTATCCTGTCAGCACTTGAACTCCAATCATTAATTCCAGATATCTCGGATACCATAAGCAATACATGATCATCTGACATACTGTCTGAAAGATAGTTCCTGTATCAATCTGTGTAGGAAACATTAGCAAAGTTTAACTTTTCTTCCTTTTTAGTTAAACACATATATAATTATGTATATAGTGTGGAAATAGGAATTAAAAGTTTGGCTACATTCCTGCCTAGGCCAATGGATCATCCTTCACATATCCTGGGTCCACCCCCCTCACTTTGGAGATTATTTCCCTAGTTAAAGGAAATAAGAAAAAAAGGAAACACTGAAGATCTTAGAGCAGGAGAGAGATATTAAACCAATATTTTTGGTAAATAATTTTAGCAATGCTATTCAAGATGCATTGAACACTAGAGATTGAAAGTAAAAATAAGAACAGAGTTAGGAAGTGAGCGCAATAATTTTTAAAGAGGTGATGTGAATGAACATTAGTATTGAAATGAGAATGAGAAAAACGAACAAGAGCAACAGACCTGATAAAGATGAATGTACCGAATTTACAACACTTCCATTTAGGTTTTAGAAGTGTGGGCCTAGCTGGGCACGGTGGCTCATGCCCATAATCCCAGCACGTTGGGAGGTCGAGGGGGGTGGATCACGCAGTCAAGAGATCAAGACCATTCTGGCCAACGTGGTGAAACCCTGTCTCTACTAAAAATACAAAAATTAGCCAGCCATGGTGGCGTGCACCTGTAGTCCCAGCTGTTTGGAAGGCTGAGGCAGGAGAATCGCTTGAACCAGGAGGTAAAGGTTGCAGTGAGCCAAGATCGCACCACTGCACTCCAGCCTGGCAACAGGGCAAGACTCTGTCTGAAAAAAAAAAAAAAAAAAAAGTATGGGCCTACGGTGTTTGATTAACTGATATGTGTTCTGTGGTTACATCATATACCAAATTATCAGACTGTCTGTGCGTCCCCTGGGAAGGTAGGGTGCTAAAGTGCCACAACCACCCAAATAAGCATGCTAGAGACATTAAAGTAGTGCACATAAACATATGGGATTCAGCTGCCTAATTAAAATCCTAGTGAGCCAACAGCAGCTTCAACTGTTAAGAGTTCAGCGACTGCCAGAAGTAAGCATCAAATTAGATACTCAAAGTGGAATATCTTAAATCTGTCCCAATTGATGCTTTTAATAAAAAATCAGCAAATTTTTAAACACCAGTTAAAACCATCTCAGGCAGAAATATCCAAACATTATAACAAATTTTAGATGTATAGAATGATTTGGCACAAAAAAAAAAAAGTCCTCAAACAGTGAACTAGATCATTCTTCTTGTTCACAGACCAGAGCAGTAAATAAGACAGGACAGAATGAGGAAGAATATCATTTCACACTATTCCAAAAATGTCTGTATTATGAAGCCCTTTTTTTTTTACATTTACTTATTTTACTGTTGTTAATTTTTTTCAAATTAGTATATACTTCAGGTAAAATATTAAATAAAAGTCTTTTAATAAGAGCTCTCCTTCCCTACAAGTACTCAGTTTCCCATTCTTGTCCCTATGATCATATTTAGGTAATTTAGCAATTACATGGGTTTGAATTCATTTTTTTAAAATTTTGGGGTGATTCCTTGATTGTCTCCCAACAATCAATGTTGCTTTGAGAAATCCAATTACAATGCTGAGTTTGCCTTTTTCATTCATTTTATAAGCATTCAAGGTGCCCTTTTGATCTAAGAAATCTGCCATAGTTAGCTCTTATATTTTATAAAGTCCTCCTCTCCATTTGCTTTATCTCTTCCTAGAACACCTTTTAGTTGTCTGCTTCTTTAAGTCTCTTATCTTCTCTCCTATTTTCCATATCTTAAAACTTTTCATTATACCATCTAAAGATCTTCTGTTGCTTTTCGCAGGCATTGTATTTTTGCTTTTCAAGAGATCTTTCTTGTTCTCTTTTATCTTTTCATTTTATCTTGTTCTTGTTTTACAAGCATAACATTCTTATCTCTCTGAGAGATGAGAGTTTTATCTTTTAAGATTCTCTGTGCTATCCCTCATTCCTCCAGATTTATGTATTTATTTCTGCCTAAGTAAATTTTCTACCCTTCTTTACTGTTTCTTAGTCACCTGTTCATATTGACATGAGGCAGACACACACAGAAAATGATTGAAAGTCCTGTGTACACGAACAGTGTTTTAATCAATACATTTTACTTTGTGGTGGGTAGGCAAGGAGATGCCGAGGGGGGTGGTCTGGGAGAAACTCTACGGCCAGCATGTGGAAGCCTGAGACAGTTCAATTTCTTCAGAGTAAAAACCTCCTATCTGCCACCCGAGGGTAGGCACCTACTGTCAGTGTTATACAATTGGTCTGTTTTAGGTCCTACGTCTCACCTCTACTCTTTTTTTTTTTTTTTTTAAACCTAGCATCTCTGAACCTTAAGTCTCATAAAGTTCTGTGGGGTCAAATCAAATTTTTATAATTCTATTGTCTTTTTCTGAAAACACTCAGTGGTAGAATTCTACCACATAGCTGTATCAGTCACCTCTATTTCAACTACTTTCTGATTCCAAGATTTTGTTGAGATATTTCTGGCATCCAACAATAGCTAAAAAGGTTTTTAAGATCAGCCTCTCACTGAAAGTGACTAAAATTGTTAGATCAATTTTTTTTTTCTTTTTGAGATAGAGTCTTGCTCTTGTCGTCCAGGCTGGAGTGCAGTGGCATGATCTCGGCTCACTGCAACCTGTCACCCGGGTTCAAGCGATTCTCCTGCCTCAGCTTCCTGAGTAGCTGGTGTGTCTGGAATTGGTGGGTTCTTGGTCTTGCTGACTTCAAGAATGAAGCTGCCAATGCTCGCGGTGAGTGTTACAGTTCTTAAAGATGGTGTGTCCGGAGTTTGTTCCTTCTGGTGTTTGGACGTGTTGGTGGTTTCTTCCTTCTGGTGGGTTCGTGGTCTCGCTGGCTTCAGGAGTGAAGCTGCATACCTTTGCAGTGAGTGTTACAGCTCTTAAGGAAACACGTCTGGAGTTGTTCATTCCTCCCATCCGGAGTTGTACATTCCTCCATGTGGGTTCCTGGTGTCGCTGGCCTCAGGAATGAAGCTGCAGACCTTCACAGTGAGCGTTACAGCTCATAAAGGCAGTGTGGACCCAAAGAGTGAGCAGCAGCAAGATTCATTGCAAAGAGTGAAAGAACAAAGCTTCCACAAAGTGGAAGGGGACCCAAGTAGGTTTGCTGGGGCAGCCTGCTTTTATTCCCTTATCTGGCCCCACCCACATCCTGCTGATTGGTCCATTTTACAGAGAGCTGATTGGTCTGTTTTATAGAGAGCTGATTGGTCCATTTTGACAGGGTGCTGATTGGTGCATTCACAAACCCTGAGCTAGACACAGAGTGCTGATTGGTGCATTTACAATCCTCTAGCTAGACATAAAAGTTCTCCAAGTTCCCACTAGATTAGCTAGACACAGAGCACTGATTGGTGCATTTAGAAACCTTTAGCTAGACACAGAGTGCTGATTGATGCATTTACAATCCCTGAGCTAGACACAGAGTGCTGATTGGTGCATTTACAATCCCTGAGCTAGACACAGAGTGCTGATTGGTGCATTTACAATCCTCTAGCTAGACATAAAAGTTCTCCAAGTCCCACCAGATTAGCTAGATACAGAGTGCTGATTGGTGCATCCACAAACCCTGAGCTAGACATAGAGTGCTGATTGGTGCATATACAATCCTCCAGCTAGAAATAAAAGTTCTCCAACACTCCACCCCACTGAGGAGCCCAGCTGGCTTCACCTAGTGGATCCTGTGCCAGGGCCACAGGTGGAGCTACCCGCCAGTCCCACGCCTGGTGCCTGCACTCCTCAGTCAGGTGCCATGCACCTGCACTCCTCAGCCCTTGAGCAGCCGATGGGACAGGGCGCCACAGAGCAGGGGGCAGCGCCCGTCAGGGAGTCTCGGACAGCATGGGAGCCCACAGCAGGGGATGGGGGTGGAGGGGGGAAGTGGGAGGGGAGGGGTAGGGGAGGGGAGGGGCAGGGAAACCACTAAAAAATAGAGTATATGATATCCAAATGCAATTAGGGTAAAAAAGCAATAAGAAAAAGATAACAAGAAAATGTATTTAAAAGGCCGGGCATGGTGGCTCATGTCTGTAATTCCATCACTGTGGGAGGCCTAGGTGGGCGGATCACCTGAGGTCGGGAGTTCGAGACCAGCCTGACCAACACAGAGAAACCCCATTTTGTAAAAATATAAAATTAGCCAGGCGTGGTGGCACATGCCTGTAATCCCAGCTACTTGGGAGGCTAAGGCAGGAGAATCACTCGAACCTGGGAGGTGGAGGTTGCGGTGAACCAAGATAGCACCACCACACTCCAGCCTGGGCAACAAGAGTGAAACTCCGTCTCAAAAAAAAAAAAAGAAAAAAGAAAATGTATTTTAAAACTAAGAAATAAACTTATGAATTTTGCCTAGGACAAAGAAGAAATCACAATGGAAATTATAAAATATCTTGAACTACAATATAATTGACTATATATATGTAGAGAGAGAGAGAGAGAACCCTTTCCATCTTGGAAGGGTCAGCAGTTCACCCTTAGAAGGATAAATCATTATGCCAGATTGATAATGTGGAAAATCTCCCAAAAGATAATGGCTTTTATTTCCTTCTCTTTGACATTGTGACTATAAAGAGTTTTTATTCCTTACTTTCATTTTAGAGAAGTCTCTAGAGGAAAGAGAGATGAACATGTTTCAATCAGCCACATGTTTCACTACATCATTTTAAACCTCTACAAAAAATAGCACAATCTGATGCATTGTTTCTTTTTTACTTTCTTTCAGAATTTTAAAATTTACCATTAAAACAAACAAACAATCTCTACCTATATTTTTTATTTCAAGCACAGGACAGAATCATTTGCAAGCCACCTATATTTCTGAGAATTTTTCCTGTCTTCAGAGACCTTCTAAGATAGACTTCCACCTCTTTTCATTATAGGACTATGTTTATATTTAAAACATTTTTGCTGGGATGTGGTGGCTCACACCTATCATCCCAGCACTTTAGGAGGCCAAGGCAAGAGGATTGCTTGAGCCGGATTTTGAGACCAGTCTGCACAACATAGCAAAACTCTTTCCCTAAATTAAAGATAAAAAATAAATTAGCCACTCATGGTGGTGCACACCTGTATGCCCAGCTGCTTGGGAGGCTGAGGTGAAAGGATCACTTGGCCCCAAGAGGTTGGGGCTTTAGTGAGCCATGGTCACGCCACTGTACTCAAGCCTGGACAATAGAGTGAGACCCTGTCTCAAAAATAAATAAACAAATAAACAATTTTTAGAAGCATTTTTTTTTTTTTTTGAGATGGAGTTTCACTCTTGTTGCCTAGGCTGGAGTGCAATGACTCAGTCTTGGCTCACCGCAACCTCTGCCTCACGGCTTCAAGCCATTCTTCTGCCTCAGCCTCCTGAGTAGGTGGGATTACAGGTATGCGCCACCACGCCCAACTAATTTTGTATTTTTTGTAGAGACGGGGTTTCTCCATGTTGGTCAGGCTGGTGTCGAACTCCCAACCTCAGGTGATCCACCCACCTCAGCCTCCCAAAGTGCTGGGATTACAGGCATAAGCCATCACGCCCGGCCAACAGGCATTCTTGATACACACTCAAACACCTTCCTCACATTAACCCAGGTAATTAACCAGCTTCCTTACAATGAAAACCAGCTATTGTCTACCTTCTGATCTCTATTTTTTCTCCTTAATCTAATTGAAGTAAAGCAATATTTAGTGTGGCTTAGAAAGAAGATGCACAGAAAATGATTATAGAATTCCAAAATTTAAGCATTGTGTGGCTGTAGGTGTACAGGAGCTATGTGTTGACTCGTTCTATATTAAAGGTAGAAAATTCTTGGCCGGGCGCGGTGGCTCACGCTTGTAATCCCAGCACTTTGGGAGGCCTAGGCGGGCGGATCACGAGGTCAGGAGATTGAGACCACGGTGAAACCCCGTCTCTACGAAAAATACAAAAAAATTAGCCAGGCGTGGTGGCAGGCGCCTGTAGTCCCAGCTACTCAGAGAGGCTGAGGCAGGAGAATGGCGTGAACCCAGGAGGCGGAGCTTGCAGTGAGCCGAGATTGCGCCACTGCACTCCAGCCTGGGTGACAGGGTGAGACTCTGTCTCAAAAAAAAAGAAAAGAAAAGAAAAGAAAATTCTAAGCTAGGTATATTACTTTAAACAGAAAATTAGTTTAACAATAATAATAAAAGCAAACAAAAACAATCTCCAGCTGGACTTATTCTCAAACGTGTTGACAAACTACATAAGCTACGAAGTACATTTTGCTTTCCTAAATATATATGAGTTAATCAAGATACCAAATAATGGGATTGTTTGGTTTATTAATAGAACGTATGCTAAACAGGCCAGGCACAGTGGCCCACGCCTGTAATCCCAGCACTTTGGGAGGCTGAGGCAGTGGATTACGTGAGGTCAGGAATTCAAGACCAGCCTGACCAACATGGTGAAACCCCATCTCTACTAAAAATACAAAAATTAGCCAGGTGTCGTGGTGTGTGCCTGTAGTCCCAGCTACTCAGGAGGCTGAGGCAGGAGAATCGCTTGAACCTGGGTGACAGATGTCGCAGTGAGCCAAGATCTTGCCACTGCACTCCAGCCTGGGCAACAAGAGCAAAACTCTGTCTCCAAAAACAAAAAATAAAATAAAAATAAAATAAAAAGAATGTATGTTAAATACTTTTTTTTTTTTTTTTTTTAAAAAGAGATGGAGTCTTGTCGCCCAGGCTGGAGTGCAGTGGCGCGATCTCGGCTCACTGCAACCTCCGCCTCCCGGGTTCACGCCATTCTCCTGCCTCAGCCTCTCCGAGTACCTGGGACTACAGGCGCCCACCACCACGCCCGGCTAATTTTTTGTATTTTTGGTAGAGACGGGGTTTCACCGTGGTCTCGATCTCCTGACCTCGTGATCCGCCCGCCTCGGCCTCCCAAAGTGCTGGGATTACAAGCGTGAGCCACCGCGCCCGGCCGTTAAATACTTTTTAAATGGAAAGTTATCTACAATTAGAAAATAATATTTTATTCATATATTCAAAATATTTTAGAGAGAGTTCTATTTCCAAGAAACAGACAACCTGCTGAATAATAATTTAAAGTTTGTTCATCTTACATAACAGCACTCTATTCTCAGTAAATATGCAGTTTACTGAATTCTCATTTGTTTTAAAAAAATCTGTATTAGTAAAGCAATTTGTAAAAATAACAAAATTTAACTGTTCAGAGAAAGCACATTGCCCTCTAAACGTAACCATTTTGGAAAAACACAGTAGAAGCGTAAAACCAGACTAACTGTTTATTATGAAGACACACATTAGGTCAAATTCTACATCAAAGAATTTCAAGTTATCAAATTGATTTCCAGTATGTCTAACTGTTCTCACCTCTACCTCTATTCTATTGACTTAGCTCAGCTGGGTTTTTTGTTTTGTTTTGTTTTGTTTGCTTTTTTGTTGTTGTTGTTTTTTTTTTTTAAGAGAGAGTCTCGCTCTGTCGCCCAGGCTGGAGTGCAGTGGCGCCATCTCGGCTCACTGCAAGCTCCGCCTCCCGGGTTCACGCCATTCTCCTGCCTCAGCCTCCGCAGTAGCTGGGACTACAGGCGCCCGCCACCACGCCCGGCTAATTTTTTGTATGTTTAGTAGAGACGGAGTTTCACCGTGTTAGCCAGGATGGTCTCAATCTCCTGACCTCAGAGTTCGAATCTGTCCAGCACTCTACCTGCCATAAGGAAAGTCTCCTGGGATCTTCAGTGACCACTAGTGGTCAGGATTCCAGCTTTACAGCCATCCAATTAAATTGCCAAGCACATCTGCTCTACCATAAGTGACAGGGCTGGGGAATCCACTCTGCTAATGAAGTATCTGGGGCCTTGTGTCGGTTTCCCAGAGGATTTTTCAGGGTATGTGGATATGTGTACAAGGCCACGTAAAGATGAACCTAATAAGAAGTACTTCCATTATGGATAATGAGCAAGAGAGACTTTAACCATCTCTTCTCCACCTGATTAGTGTTGGACAATCTCTACAGCATAAATTAGAATACAATTGAAAAACGAGGAACTCTGGGCAGTCTCCAGGAGCCTCCTCCACTCAGTTTCTTCATTATGGTCAAGCTCAAAATGTACACATTGCTTTGTATAGTCCCTCATGCCCTCTGGAGGAATTCACCCTCGCACTTTATAGCAGATCTTACTTCAGGACCTCAGTCTACTCTTCAAGATGAAACTGCAGGGTAAAGGTCCTCATTTTCCCATATTTTTAGATTAAAATATGACTCCGCCTTCTTCAATTTCCACCCTCTTTGAAGGAAGGACAATGATACCTGTCATCTCAACAAAATCTCAAGAATGATCACTAAATATTTTTTTCCAAAGTGAAAAATAGGAAATCCCCTTCAAATTACCTAACTCAGTGGTTTCCAGACATTATTCCATTAACCAGGAACACTAGAATCACTTTTAAAGTTTATCAAAAATAGAGATTCCCAGGTCCCACTCCAGATCTACTGAATCAGAATGACCAAGTATTGGAGTGGGGTATTTGAATTCTCTACAAGCCCATAAGGTCAGTCTGCTTGTTTGGGAACCAAGACTGACTTCCTTTGGAGGCAAAATAACAAAGGCCCACTGTGTGATTCTGAAAAGAAAACTTTATCTATATATCACACATAATGCACACAATATCTTTCTCCCTTTTCTGTGTTTATTTTATTTCTTTTATGCATAGCTTCTATTTTAGATCCCATCATCTCAGTTAACAAGTTTAATTTCTTTCTTCCCAGGAAGCATTGTGTAAAATTACTCTGGGATTTTATTAAAATTGATGCTAATTAACCCGACTATATTTATTTTCACACTCAGATAATATGAGTAATCCATGAGAGACATTGAACTTTAGACACAAGGGAAGTTAAAACGCCTATGACGCAAATAGAGGCATTAGAAAAAGACTATTGGACAATTTAAAACTAACCGAATGCTACTCTTTCCTGTTACTGTGGTTGATGTTCCAACGTAATTGTTTTTTTTTAATTAGTGGAAAGAGATGTTTGAAGACATTGTTTGAAGACATTTGGTCAAAACTGCCAGTAGTCTGTGAATATTAAGAAATTTAAAGTAGTTTTTTTCCAATTCTGTGAAGAAAGTCATTGGTAGCTTGATGGGGATGGCATTGAATCTATAAACTACCTTGGGCAGTATGGCCATTTTCACGATATTGATTCTTCCAACCCATGAGCATGGAATGTTCTTCCATTTGTTTGTATCCTCTTTTATTTCATTGAGCAGTGGTTTTTAGTTCTCATTGAAGGGGTCCTTCACATCCCTTGTAAGTTGGATTCCTAGGTATTTTATTCTCTTCAAAGCAATTGTGAATGGGAGTTCACTCATGATTTGGCTCTCTGTTTGTCTGTGATTGCTGTACAAGAATGCTTGTGGTTTTTGTACATTGATTTTGTATCCTGAGACATTGCTGAAGTTGCTAATCAGCTTAAGGAGATTTTGGGCTGAGACGATGGGGTTTTCTAGATATACAATCATGTCATCTGCAAACAGAGACAATTTGACTTCCTCTTTTCCTAATTGAATACCCTTTATTTCCTTCTCCTGCCTGATTTTTCTGGCCAGAACTTCCAGCACTATGTTGAATAGGAGTGGTGAGAGAGGGCATCCCTGTCTTGTGCCAGTTTTCAGAGGGAATGCTTCCAGTTTTTTCCCATTCAGTATGATATTGGCTGTGGGTTTGTCATAGATAGCTCTTATTATTTAGAGATAAGTCCCATCAATACCTAATTTATTGAGAGTTTTTAGCATGAAGGGTTGTTGAATTTTGTCAAAGGCCTTTTCTGCATCTATTGAGATAATCATGTGGTTTTTGTCTTTGGTTCTGTTTATATGCTGGATTACATTTATTGATTTGCGGATATTGAACCAGCCTTGCATCCCAGGGATGAAGCCCACTTGATCATGGTGTATAAGCTTTTTGATGTGCTGCTGGATTCGGTTTGCCAGTATTTTATTGAGGATTTTTGCATCAATGTTCATCAAGGATATTGGTCTGAAATTCTCTTTTTTGGTTATGTCTCAGCCAGGCTTTGGTGTCAGGACGATGCTGGCTTCATAAAATGTGTTAGGGAGGATTCCCTCTTTTTCTATTGATTGGAATAGTTTCAGAAGGAATGGTACCAGTTCCTCCTTGTACCTCTGGTAGAATTCGGCTGTGAATCCATCAGGTCCTGGACTCTTTTTGGTTGGTAAGCTATTGATTATTGCCACAATTTCAGAACCTGTTATTGGTCTATTCAGAGATTCAACTTCTTCCTGGTTTAGTCTTGGGAGGGTGTATTTGTGGAGGAATTTATCCATTTCTTCTAGATTTTCTAGTTTATTTGCATAGAGGTGTTTGTAGTATTCTCTGATGGTCAATTGTATTTCTGTGGGGTCGGTGGTGATATCCCCTTTTTCATTTTTTATTGCATCTATTTGATTCTTCTCTCTTTTCCTCTTTATTAGTCTTGTTAGCGGTCTATCAATTTTGTTGATCTTTTCAAAAAACCAGCTCCTGGATTCATTAATTTTTTGAAGGGTTTTTTATGTCTCTATTTCCTTCAGTTCTGCTCTGATTTTAGTTATTTCTAGCCTTCTGCTGGCTTTTGAATGTGTTTGCTCTTGCTTTTCTAGTTCTTTTAATTGTGATGTTAGGGCGTCAATTTTGGATCTTTCCTGCTGTCACTTGTGGGCATTTAGTGCTATAAATTTCCCTCTACACACTGCTTTGAATGTGTCCCAGAGATTCTGGTATGTTGTGTCTTTGTTCTCATTGGTTTCAAAGAACATCTTTATTTCTGCCTTCATTTCATTATGTACCCAATAGTCATTCAGGAGCAGGTTGTTCAGTTTCCATGTAGTTGAGCGGTTTTGAGTGAGTTTCTTAATCCTGAATTCTAGTTTGATTGCACTGTGGTCTGAGAGACAGTTTGTTATAATTTCTGTTCTTTTACATTTGCTGAGGAGAGCTTTACTTCTAACTATGTGGTCAATTTTGGAATAGGTGTGGTGTGGTGCTGAAAAAAATGTATATTCTGTTGATTTGGGGTGGAGAGTTCTGTAGATGTCTATTAGGTCCACTTTGTGCAGAGCTGAGTTCAATTCCTGGATATCCTTGTTAACTTTCTGTCTCGTTGATCTGTCTAATGTTGACAGTGGGGTGTTAAAATCTCCCATTATTATTGTGTGGGAGTTTAAGTCCCTTTGTAAGGTCACTCAGGACTTGCTTTATGAATCTGGGTGCTCCTGTGTTGGGTGCATTTATATTTAGGATAGTTAGCTCTTCTTGTTGAATTGATCCCTTTACCATTATGTAATGGCCTTCTTTGTCTCTTTTGATCTTTGTTGGTTTAAAGTCTATTTTATCAGAGACTAGGATTGCAACCCCTGCCTTTTTTTGTTTTCTATTTGCTTGATATATCTTCCTCCATCCCTTTATTTTGAGTCTATGTGTGTCTCTGCACGTGAGATGGGTTTCCTGAACACAGCACACTGATGGGTCCTGACTCCTTATCCAGTTTGCCAGTCTGTGTCTTTTAATTGGAGCATTTAGCCCATTTACATTTAACATTAATAAAGTTCATATGGAATCAAAAAAGAGCCCGCATCACCAAGTCAATCCTAAGCCAAAAGAACAAAGCTGGAGGCATCACGCTACCTGACTTCAAACTATACTACAAGGTTACAGTAACCAAAACAGCATGGTACTGGTACCACAACAGAGACATAGATCAATGGAACAGAACAGAGCCCTCAGAAATGATGCCACATATCTACAACTATCTGACCTTTGACAAACCTGACAAAAACAAGAAATGGGGAAAGGATTCCCTATTTAATAAATGGTGCTGGGAAAACTGGCTAGCCATATGTAGAAAGCTGAAACTGGATCCCTTCCTTACAACTTATACAAAAATTAATTCAAGATGGATTAAAGACTTACATGTTAGACCTAAAACCATTAAAATCCTACAAGAAAACCTAGGCAATACCATTCAGGACATAGGCATGGGCAAGGACTTCATGTCTAAAACACCAAAAGCAATGGCAACAAAAGCCAAAATTGACAAATGGGATCTAATCAAACTAAAGAGCTTCTGCACAGCAAAAGAAACTACCATCAGAGTGAACAGGCAACCTACAGAATGGGAGAAAATTTTCACAACCTACTCATCTGACAAAGGGCTAATATCCAGAATCTATAATGAACTCAAACAAATTTACAAGAAAAAAACAAACAACCCCATCAAAAAGTGGGCAAAGGACATGAACAGACACTTCTCAAAAGAAGACATTTATGCAGCCAAAAAACACATGAAAAAATGCTCATCATCACTGGCCATCAGAGAAATGCAAATCAAAACCACAGTGAGATACCATCTCACACCAGTTAGAATGGCCATCATTAAAAAATCAGGAAACAACAGATGCTGGAGAGGATATGGAGAAATAGGAACACTTTTACACTGTTGGTGGGACTGTAAACTAGTTAAACCATTGTGGAAGTCAGTGTGGTGATTCCTCAGGGATCTAGAACTAGAAATACTATTTGACCCAGCCATCCCATTACTGGGTATATACACAAAGGACTGTAAATCATGCTGCTATAAAGACATATGCACACATATGTTTATTGCGGCACTATTCACAATAGCAAAGAGTTGGAACCAACCCAAATGTCCAACAACGATAGACTGGATTAAGAAAATGTGGCACATATACACCATGGAATACTATGCAGCCATAAAAAATAATGAGTTTATGTCCTTTGTAGGGACATGGATGAAACTGGAAATCATCATTCTCAGTGAACTATCGCAAGGACAAAAAACCAAACACCGCATGTTCTCACTCATAGGTGGGAATTGAACAATGAGAACTCATGGATACAGGAAGGGAAACATCACACTCCGGGGACTGTTGTGGGGTTAGGGGAGGGGGAGGGACAGCATTAGGAGATACACCTAATGCTAAATGACGAGTTAATGGGTGCAGGAAATCAACATGGCACATGGATACATATGTAACAAACCTGCACATTGTGCACATGTACCCTAAAACCTGAAGTATAATAATAAAAAATAAATAAATAAATAAATAAAAAAGAAATTTAAGGCCAAGCACAGTGGTTCACATCTGTAATCTCAGCACTTTGGGGGGCCGAGGCGGATGGATCACTTGAGGGCAGGAGTTCAAGACCAGCCTGGCCAACATGGTGAAACCCTGTCTCTACTAAAAATACAAAAATTAGCCTAGTGTGGTGGCACGTGCCTGTGATCCCAGCTACTCAGGAGGCTAAGGCAGGAGAATCACTTGAGCCTGGGAGGCAGAGGTTGCAGTGAACCAAAAAAAACACCACTGTACTCCAGCCTGGGTGATAGAGTGAGATTCTGTCTCAAATAAATATATAAATAACAAGAAATTTAGCGGCCAGGTGCAGTGGCTCACGCCTGTAATCCCAGCCCTTTGGGAGGCCAAGGCGGGTGGATCACCTGAGGTCAGGAGTTCAAGACCAGCCTGGCCAACATGGTGAAACCCCGTTCTCTACTGAAAATACAAAAAAAAAAAAAAAAAAAAATAGCTGAGCATGGTGGCAGGCATCTGTAATCCAGCTACTCAGGAGGCTGAGGCAGGAGAATCACTTGAACCCGGGAGGCAGAGCTTACAGTGAGCCAAGATCACATCATTGCACTCCAGCCTGGGTGACAAGAGCAAGACTCTGTCTCTAAATAAATAAATAGAAATTTAGCAAGAACAAGAACATGCAACTTAGCAGTCACCTGCTACCCTTACATCTTGCTTTTATGTGGCTTTTAAAAAGAAAAGCAGGAAATATTTGTAGGCCAAATAGGGTGACAAGTTGTCTAGGTTTATTCAGTACTGAGAGATTCCCCAGGACACAGGATATTTTCAGCACGAAAACCTAGACAGTCCCAGGCAAACCCCATGGTTGATTATCATAAAGCCAAACACTGAGTTCATGAGATTAAATAATTTTTTTATCCTGTAAATATAATCAACCTTTAAGCATACTGACAGGTGAAGCTGGAGTTTCCCAGACTTTGAACAAGTGGCTGGAACCTGACAAGCTACTTCTAATATTCTGAAGTATCCCAACCATGATTAGAGTATAAAATAGCATCTGAGAGTAAAAGGACATGATTTTTTTAGATCAAGTATGATCTGATTAAAGGGCAACAGAGCACTTGAGAAGGAAATGTAGGTAAACATCTTTATTAAAGAGGGGCCTGGGGATTGTATTGTACACAGAACTAAATTATACACAGTACTTCAAACTGAAGAGCCCATTAGAAAGCAAATCGTTTAAAAAGAATCTACAGCCTCCCAAACAGATATTATACAATGACCTACAAACAAAACATCAGTTGACTTCTCTCAGAGTAAACACGGATAGGCTTAGCAATCATACCTAATTACCTAAACTCCCCAGTTCATATTTCTGACCCTTAGATATGCCTGCCCTGTGAACTTAGGCAAGAACAAGGATCCATCCACGGAACTTCTAAAGGTTAATTCATACAATTAAGGAATAATTTCATTTCACCTTAAAGTTAACATAAAAGATACCATGAGATTTGGCCAGGTACGGTGGCTCACATCTGTAATCCCAGCACTTTGGGAGACCATGGTGGGTGGAATACCTGAGGTCAGGAGTTCGAGACCAGCCTGAGCAACATGGTGAAACCCCATCTCTACAAAAACTACAAAAATTAGCTGGGCATGGTAACGTGCCTGTAGTCCCAGCTACTCAGGAGGCTGAGGTGGGAAGATCTCTTGAGCCTGGGATGTCCAGGCTGCAGTGAACCATGATCGTACCACTGCCCTCCAGCATGGGCAACAGAGTGAGATCCTGTCTCAGAAAATAAGTAAATAAATAATAAAAATTAAAATGTACACTAGGCCACAGAGGATGCTGGGAAGATGATTGAATAGAAAGCACCAGGAATCTGTTTCCCCACCCAGACAATAATTACAATCCAGCAATCAGCCTAATGTAATGATTTTGGAACTCTGTAGTCTATTGAAGATTTGCAACTTCCAGGGGAAAACTTGGATGGTAAGTTGCAATTAATTCTCATCAATTTCAGCTCTTAGCTCAGCAATAGCTACCCATCCTCCTCCCACCCCCATCCCACTGGCAGGCAGTTGTGCAGGTGTTCCTGGAGCAACTTTGCACACAGCTTTGGGAGCAAGGGTAGATTTTCAAAAGGACCCTATTTCCCCTTTGGCAAAAAGGTAGAAAAATTGACGGGCGTGGTGGCTCATGCCTGTAATCTCAGCACTTTGGGAGGCCAAGAAGGGCAGATCACTTGAGGTCAGGGGTTCGAGACCAGCCTGGCCAACATAGTGAAAACCCGTCTCTATTAAAAATACAAAACGTAGCCTGGTGTGGCAGCACACACCTGTAATCCCAACTACTTGGGAGCTGAGGCATAAGAATTGCTTGAATCCAAGAGGCGTAGGCTGCAGTGAGCTGAGATGGCGCCACTGCACTCTAGCCTGAATGACAGAGCAAAACTCCTCTCAAAAAAAAAAAAAAAAAAGGTAGAAAAATAAAAATAAAAATAAAGGACCCTGTCCTCCAAATATCAGGGACCTGTGCTCCAATCGCTGATTGCTGCCTCTGATCACAGAGATGCAACAGGGAGGCAGTAGCCATTATTGTTGTACTTCCCTCCATTGTTGCAAGCCTCTCTCCCTTTGGTTGAAGTGACTTCCAGGGGATTTAAAGGATTGGTGCGTTTTCCCCCCTTTGTTTTTCTCTTTTTCCTCTTTGGGGAGCCAGACTTTAAAGACTAAGACACTCAAAAGCAACTACATGTATGGGGGAAATTAGAAAATCACCATGAATGCCCAGGAAAAGATGTAGGCTCTGAAAAGATCTTCAGTTCATACCTAAGGCAGATTCTCAGCACAGAGACAGCCTACAGCAATCAAAAAACAAAAACAAAAACAGCAAACCCTGAGGAAGATGAGAATCTGATTTTCAGAGACATCACATTATTAGAGTCAAATATCCAGATTTCAACAAAAAATCACAAGATATGTAAAGGAACAGGAAAATATAGCCCATTTAAAGGAAAAATATATATAAACCAACAGAAAATGTCCCTGAGAAAGACCTAATAGCAGATCAACTAGATAAAGGCTTAAAATATCTGTCTTAAAGATGCTTAAATAACTAAAGGAAGACATGGAGAAATTCAAGAAAACAATATCTGAACAGATTGAAATATTAATAAAGAGATAGAAAACCTGAAAGGAAACCAAAAGGAAATTCTGAAGTTGAAAAGCAAAATAACTGAAATTAAAAACTTCAGACTTTCCAGGATTCCAGAATGAGAAGAGAGAGAGAGAAAGGTGTAGGAAGAACAGTTGAAGAAACAATGGCTAAAAATTCCCCAAATTTGATGGAAATATATGAATATAAACACCCAAGAAGCTCAACAAACTCCAAGTAGGTTAGACTCAGAGACCCATCCTGAGACACATTATAATTAAACTGTTAAAAGACAAAGGCAAGGGGTGGAGCCAAGATGGCCAAATAGGAACAGCTCCGGTCTACAGCTCCCAGCCTGAGCCACATAGAAGATGGGTGATTTCTGCATTTCTGTTTGAGGTACTGGTTTCATCTCACTAGGGAGTGCCAAACAGTGGGTGCAGGACAGTCGGTGAAGTGCACTGTGCACGAGCTGAAGCAGGGCGAGGCATTGCCTCACTAGGGAAGCGCAAGGGGTCAGGGAGTTCCCTTTCCTAGTCAAAGAAAGGGGTAACAGACGGCACCTGGAAAACCAGGTCAGTCCCACCCTAATACTGCACTTTTCCAACGGGCCTGGAAAACGGCACACTAGGAGATTGTGTCCCGCACCTGGCTCAGAGGGTCCTATGCCCATGGAGTCTCACTGATTGCTAGCACAGCAGTCTGACATCAAACTGCAAGGTGGCAGCCATTGCCCAGGCTTGCTTAGGTAAACAAACCAGCCAGGAAGCTCGAACTGGGTGGAGCCCACCACAGCTCAAGGAGGCCTGCCTGCCTCTGTAGGCTCCACCTCTGGGGGCAGGGCATAGACAAACAAAAATTCAGCAGGAACCTCCACAGACTTAAATGTCCCTGTCTGACTGACAGCATTGAAGAGACTAGTGGTTCTCCCAGCACGCAGCTGGAGATCTGAGAACGGACAGACTGCCTCCTAAAGTGGGTCCTTCACCCCCGAGCAGCCTAACTGAGAGGCACTCCCCAGTAGGGACAGACTGACACCTCACTCGGCCGGGTACTCCTCTGAGACAAAACTTCCAGAGGAACTACCAGACAGCTGAATTTGTGGTCTCACGAAAATCCACTGTTCTGCAGCCACCGCTGCTGACACCCAGCCAAACAGGGTCTGGAGTGGACCTCTAGTAAACTCCAACAGACCTGCAGCTGAGGGTCCTGTCTGGTAGAAGGAAAACTAACAAACAGAAAGGACATCCACACCAAAAACCCATCTGTACATCACCATCATCAAAGACCAAAAGTAGATAAAACCACAAAGATGGGGAAAAAACAGAGCAGAAAAACTGGAAACTTTAAAAAGCAGAGCACCTCTCCTCCTCCAAAGGAACGCAGTTCCTCACCAGCAATGGAACAAAGCTGCACGGAGGATGACTTTGACAAGTTGAGAGAAGAAGGGTTCAGACGATCAAACTACTCCGAGCTACGGGAGGAAATTCAAAACAATAGCAAAGAAGTTAAAAACTTTGAAAAAAAAATTAGATGAATGGATAACTAGAATAACCAATGGAGAGAAGGGCTTAAAGGAGCTGATGGAGCTGAAAGCCAAGTTTCGAGAACTACGTGAAGATTGCAGAAGCCTCGGTAGCAGATGCGATCAACTGGAAGAAAGGGTATCGCTGATGGAAGATGAAATGAATGAAATGAAGTGAGAAGGGAAGTTTAGAGAAAAAAGAATAAAAAGAAATGAACAAAGCCTCCAAGAAATTTGGGACTATGTGAAAAGACCAAACCTACGTCTGATTGGTGTACCTGAAAATGATGGGGAGAATAGAACAAAGTTGGAAAACACTGTGCAAGATATTATTCAGGAGAACTTCCCCAATCTAGCAAGGCAGGCCAACATTCAGATTCAGGAAATACAGAGACCGCCAAAAAGATACTCCTCGAGAAGAGCAACTCCAAGACACATAATTGTCAGATTCACCAAAGTTGAAATGAAGGAAAAAATGTTAAGGGCAGCCAGAGAGAAAGGTCGGGTTACCCACAAAGGGAAGCCCATCAGACTAACAGCTGATCTCTCAGCAGAAACTCTACAAGCCAGAAGAGAGTGGGGGCCGATATTCAACATTCTTAAAGAAAAGAATTTTCAACCCAGAATTTCATATCCAGCCAAACTAAGCTTCATAAGTGAAGGAGAAATAAAATACTTTACAGACAAGCAAACGCTGAGTGATTTTGTCACCATCAGGCCTGCCCTAAAAGAGCTCCTGAAGGAAGCACTAAACATGGAAAGGAACAACCAGTACCAGCCCCTGCAAAAACATGCCAAATAGTAAAGACCGTCGAGGCTAGGAAGAAACTGCATCAACTAACGAGCAAAATAACCAACTAACATCATAATGACAGGATCAGATTCACACATAACAATATTAACTTTAAATGTAAATGGGCCAAATGCTCCAATTAAAAGACACAGACTGGCAAACTGGATAAGGAGTCAGGACCCATCAGCGTGCTGTATTCAGGAAACCCATCTCACGTGCAGAGACACACATAGACTCAAAATAAAGGGATGGAGGAAGATCTATCAAGCAAATGGAAAACAAAAAAAGGCAGGGGTTGCAATCCTAGTCTCTGATAAAATA